>NW_028324146.1:2477600-2787300 GCF_054372755.1 Phalangium opilio | reverse complement strand
CGATGTGGTTCTAGCGAACTGAAGATACACAATAGAAAATTTCCTTCAGTGGAAAGTAAAAATTCGAGAGGAAATAAATTTAAAAGGATTTCTATTGTTCATCTTCAGTTCGCTAGAACCATATTGCACGGCTTTCTGTTAGCGAGAACCCTTCGAAAATCGGCACGGACGCTTCATTGTAAGTCTTGATGCTCGGTTTTCAGTTCGGTAGAACCCTTCTCTCTGGAAGTCGGCCTTTAAAGATTGATATCCTGGCCATTTTATACTCGTTTGATACAGTGCGCTTTGTTAAAGAAAGGTGCAATTGGGATTTTCGCTACTTGTCTAAATTTTACCGAACTGTTTTTGAACTAATGAAATATTAGATTGCACATAGACTTAATGTTGAATACGCCATGCCTCGATTTTAATAAGATAATTCAGAGGTTTTAAATGCTTTGTAAAACTCACTAATAATCTTTATTGAGAGACTAAACTTTTATTTCACTTTGCAAATTTTAAATCTAAAACTATGAATTCTTACACTGTTAAAAAGTACCAAAGATTCTATGATTATCGCGAATTTGTTTAAACACTTAACACACTATTATCTAATTGCGCTTCTTAAAAATATGATTTAAAAATTAAAAACTTGATTACACGAATCTTTCTTTGAATTGTCAAAAGTTTTTAGGTACTAAGGTCATGGTCATAGAATGTTCATGGAAAGAAAATCAGCAAAGTCACGTTTACCGACATTTCCTGGAGCAGATAATTTAAATGAAGGAGAAATGTTGGTATTGGTAGCCCTTGTGCGGGAGTGTGCGTCTCCCGGAATTCCTCGCGATTCGGTAAGTGCCCGGCAAGTGCTGCCACGTTACAAAAATCCTCCAAAATATTTTCTTATTTCATTTGTTTGAGAATTAGCTTGTAAGAACTAGCTTAATAGAGCTATGTCAGAAGCCTTAGAGTGACGTCACCCATACTATTTGCGCATAGAACCAAAGCGGTACCAAACATGGTCACCCACTGCTAAAGCTAAGCCCGTGACGGTTTACCTAGGCACTGACGGCACAACTGAGATAGCTCTATAGACCCAACTAAGAAATAAACAAGTTGGCTTGGTCTAGAGCTCGGCATTTTCTATCCATTATCCACAAATTGGTGATTATTTATAAAATAAGATGTGGATTATAATACGATTTAACACGCCAGTTCTGTGGATAATTTTCGAGTATGGATAAAGATAAAATGACGTGGATAATGGATTGATAATTCTGAGCTCTACATCTACACCACGTGACTAACAAAACTTACTGTAGTACCATCTGTCGTTGAGCGACGAAAATAAATGTCTTATTTTTCTGATTGGTTTAGAGTCTGACTCTTGGGGTAAAATCGGTTCTGCGCATGGCAAAATCAAGCCAATCAGGTATCCCTGTATCACCTCAAAGCCCGAGCTCGAGATCTGAGCCGTTATAAAAATTCAAAAGATTGTTGGGGGGGGGGGTTGGAATTCCTCAGACATACAAGGGGGTTGACCCATAGCCGTCTCTGTGCGCTCTCTGGACCCAAAGCTCCTAGAGCGCAGGCGCCATAAAACGAGATGGAAGGCAATGCTTTACCCCCGTGTCTTTCCCTATTAGTTACATCGAAGAGACAGATTGTATAACCATACCGTAAACTTAAATTTACCTTGTAAATTACCGATTTAAATTTAAGGAATTAACCAAAATTACTGTTCAGTCGGTAATTTATATTTTCATGTGCTTATAGACATAAAAGTTAATTAACGTTGAATCGTGAGCACTTTATACCTAGTTTGACTCCTTTCCACGTTTTCCAGCTTTTGCTACCAAGGCGGCAGCCGTAGCCTTTCTGAGCTTATCTGCTCTCTAAAGATTTATTAAAAGATACAACTTCTAGAGCACCTTTGTAAGTACTGGCTGGCGCATGGAGATTTATTTTGGAATTAAATGTAGAAATAATTGATCTTTTAAATGTAAAATGAATTTTAATGAGTAATGAGCCGCTGCCTTTGGCCCAATAAAATAAGCACTAGCATGGGCAAGTTAGCTGCCGCGTGGACTAAGGAAAATCGAGGAAAACGGGACTCGGGAAGTAAAAAAGGAACATTGTTTAGTCTCTGGCAGGCTAGTACACTCGGTTTTAGTCTCTGGCAGGCTAGTACACTCGGTTTTAGTCTCTGGCAGGCTAGTACACTCGGTTTTAGTCTCTGGCAGGCTAGTACACTCGGGTTTAGCCTCTGGCAGGCTAGTACACTTGGTTTTAATCCCAGAATTTTGTACTCTGAGCACCAAGGTTTCAAAAATCTTTGGTAATTCATACCATTGTAAAATTACGGTAAGATATTAATCGGTAATTTACGTGGTATTTGGTAAATTACCCACTCGCTTCTCTAGTATATAAGGGAGGACGTTTTTTCGTTGATAGGGGATTCAGTGACAACATTATAGGTTAAGTAAAATCCTCTCCATCTAACTCTCTCATCCAAGGTTAGACTTAAACTAAACAAGTTTAGTCGCGTTAAAGGTGAATAGAAAATAAGTCAGGCAGTAGGAACAGCGATGTAGTCGTTTTAGCAAAAGGGGTAAAGTGATCTCTAAGAGCGCAAACCATGAACGCTTTATCTCTAAAGGGACCAGAAAACGCCGGGCCGCCTTCCACTGGACAAACCGAGTCCTCTCGAACAGAGCATCAGGGGAAGGGATGGGGTGGGGGATTTTGGAACAGTCAAAGCCATTCGAACCTCAAAAACTTATTTTTTAAAAATGAAGCACTCTTGGGCCTTTCTTGTTTGTTATTATAATAAAGCAAACGTGCTAAAGAGAGGCATTTATTCCGTTTTCCGGTTCCTTTTGAGGTCTAGCGTTCATGCGCAAACCGCAAACTCGCTCTTTAATAACGCTGCGCTTGACCTAGGCACGATAGGCAGACCCGAGGGCAGACCAGTATTTTTGCATTGAAGGTTTATGGTTTGAATTTTACCACAGTGGGGAAACCGTGCAATCTTTTTTTGCGAACCTCCCTTCTCTATATATACGTGCCAACTTGATCAATTTTCCTTACTGTTAATTGACTTAGAATTAAATGACCAGACATTTTTTAAATGAATATTGATAAAGTAACATCAAAATCATTAAGAAAACTTCCAAACCATTTAGTGACTGCATGAGCTTTAAGCAGATTGACGGCACTTTATATTTGAAAGAGCTTGTTAGTCTTTGTTAACAATAGAGACTAACAACTGACCACAGTGAAGAGATAGTCAGACGTCACGTAGCCCCCCTCTGGTTGGTATTTTTCCATGTAGAATACTGTTTCCAACCGTTAGGGGGGATGAAACTCCAGTAAGAGATAGAAGGGTGTGACGTTTCAGGGTCAGAACAGGCGCTACTACAGAAACTGAACTTATTTATGTTTCAAGTCCTACTTACAAGCCTATTTTTACTAATGTCCAGTTAAAAGGTTTTATGAAGGCAGTTAAAGATAAATATAATTATACCCCGTGCCTAACTTTAAATATAACATTGGAGTTTCCGAATGATATTGATGTGTAAGAAAAAGATGGATCATCATTGAAGAGAGCCTCCACTCCACGCTAAGCTGTTAAATTTGTACTAACTTTGATATACTTGGTCCCAGTCCCAGGTTAGGTTAAATAGGTTTCTTAGCTCATGAAGCGGTTGTTTAGCGCCAAGCTACCCCCTTCTATGCTTGGAGGGAGGCTAAGGGTCAGGGCCCCTAGCGACTTAACCAGGGATAAATGAGGTGAGAGACGTATCTATCTACCCTCCCCTCCGCCTCGTAAGTAGGACTGCCACGCCATCTATTTATATATTATGAACTGTACGTAATTTAACATGCATTAATAAAATTTTACTTATTATATTTACAGCTCAGCGACCCTTGCAATTTAATAGGAACTTAAAAACTTCAAGTTCAAGCTAAATAATGCAACTTTTTGTACAGCTAAGATTTTTAATAGATGGCGCTGAAAACCAGTTCTTGATTGAATAGAAGAAAAGGCTGTTTGCATAGTGCATACGTAACGTTATAACAATAAGTTTGATCACTTTCCTTCTAATTCTAAATTTCAGGAATGGTTTGTTCTCACAATAGCATTCAAAACAACAAGCTATATTTTGAAAAATAGAACCGAGATGTACTTCTTAGAAACTATACAATGAAATGCTCTCTAAAGAAATTTAAAATTGATAATCACAAAACAAAAGAATTTAAAAGGATATTATTAAATGCTCATATAGTTCAAATTAATCTACAGTTCGTGAACATTGTCACACTTTAGCTATTTAGTGCCATCGCATTGGTCAATTAAACCAAATTTCAGAAGGGGGAAAGCAAAGGGAGATTCGGTATATTCATAGAGATATGTCTATGGTATATTTTCAAATAGATTTCTACAGAGGTAGGCCTAGCTCTCTGTGAGTGAAAACGTTGGCTGTTTGCAATATGATTAAAATATTGAATCAGCTAATGCTTTATGAAAGACCAAGCTTGTATTACCAACACGTATACAATAATAATGTATGATACAGAAAATATCCAAATATACCTAACCATCGTAAAAATCTTTGTTTAAATTGAAAACTGTTTTAAACACAAGAAATAACAAATAACACTGTCGTTACCGATGATTTAGGCAAGTACCTACAAGCACCCGGGGCAAGTACCTACAAGCACCCGGGGCAAGTACCTACAAACACCCGGGGCAAGTACCTACAAACACCCGGGGCAAGTACCTACAAGCACCCGGGGCAAGTACCTACAAACACCCGGGGCAAGTACCTACAAACACCCGGGGCAAGTACCTACAAACACCCGGGGCAAGTACCTACAAACACCCGGGGCAAGTACCTACAAACACCCGGGGCAAGTACCTACAAACACCCGGGGCAAGTACCTACAAGCACCCGGGGCAAGTACCTACAAGCACCTACAAGCACCCGGGGCAAGTACCTACAAGCACCTACAAGCACCCGGGGCAAGTACCTACAAGCACTATACTAGTACCCACAAGCACTATACTAGTACCCACAAGCACCTACAAGTACCCGGGTCAAGTACCTACAAGCACCCGGGGCAAGTACCTACAATCACCTACAAGCACCCGGGGCAAGTACCTACAAGCACCCGGGGCAAGTACCTACAAGCACCTAAAAGCACCCGGGGCAAGTACCTACAAGCACCCGGGGCAAGTACCAACAAGCACCCGGGGCAAATACCAACAAGTGCCAACAAGCACCCGGGGCAAATACCAACAAGTGTAGAGGTGAGTGGGCATGCCAGATATAGCGGGCTCAAGCGACCGCGGGCAGTGTCCCTAAGGGCAACGACCGTTATTCCGAGGGCTGAATTTAAGTTTCACGAGGTTTGTTGGTTACCGATGTGTGCCCGCTGTTGCAGGCGGGCATTGTCCCGTAACTACATGATATACAATGTACAGTTCCACAACGGCGCCTGAAGATTGCATTGAGCAGGCTTGATGACGTTTTAGATGTTAATCTCTAGATTTTTGACTTTGCAGGCCTCTCATTGAACAAAAAATTATGTGCAGGCCTATCGTCGAACATAAACTAATATACAGGCGTTCGTTAGACCATGCGTGTATTGTTATACAACGTGAAAGAGGCAACTAAAATCGTCAGGCTTCCGCCCACGATGTTTACAACTGGCTACCGACCACGATAAAAGGACACTATTTTTTGAAACAATACCGTGATGCGTAAGCATCTGTGCAAGGATATTGGCTTTGTCGTGATGGTTTGAGACTAGTAATGCATGAATGAAGCTCCGTTTTATAATTATTTCCAAAGAAATTTTATAGAGATTAGGCATTTTTATTTAGAAATATTAACTAGGCCTACTGGTATACGCAGATAGTAGACGCTTTAAAAGTAGAATATAGCAAGATTGGATCTAATAGGTTTAAAAAATATGCTATATCAAATTAGGCAAGAATCTAGGGTTATATAAAACAGAATGAAAGATTGTGGACTTTAGACGATTAGATAACGTTTTCGTTTTAAAATGGCAGTCCAGTTTTACAAACGTAACTCAATTAGCGTTTTTATATTTCCATAGAGTAAATAGTACATGAAGTTCGTGTAGTTGTTAATTGTGGCTATGTAGAAAACACATAGAAGTTCATGCGTGACAACATTTTGCAAACACGACCCAAATGCAGAGTTATTATATTTCAATAAGTTCAAAAACACGAAGTTTAGTAGCGAAATAACTGGCTCCCTATTGATTGTTTTCACTCCCTCTGCCACGTCAATATTAAATATTAGTATCCCGCATTCATAACCAGATATCGTTACTAGTATCTGTTAATATGTTTAGACGACGTCCTGCTAACTCTTTGTACGTGACTCACAAAGGTAAATTGTTAGTTTCTAAAGGTAGATATCGACATCCCAGTTTTTAAAAACCAATGAAAAAGCATTTTATAATCGAGGTATATAACGTGTGAAAGAGATGTTATATTTAATGCTGTTTTCTATTAGCTTCTAGAAATCAGCCACCACGTAGTAATATTTAAAAGGATACCAGCATGGATGAAAAAAAACTAACAGGGATAAATCACGGCTGTAAAATGTTTGCTCGAAACGCACCCTCGCGGCCAAAATTATAAGAACAGGAAACATTCAATTTACCGATTCACGGGGTCAAGTCGGTTGGTGTTTCGTATGCTTTTTGTACCCACGTAATCGTAGCCACTGCCACTTCGTAGTTTTGAAATGTTGAATGAAAATCGCCATAAAAGTAAATAAAATGTTTTCCGCATATACCTATGAAGTGTTGGGTATCCCGCGCCCCATTCCTCTAATGGAAAATTTGGAAAACCATATTTTAACAGGTTTTGTGTGCCAAGGCTTAACTGATTTTGTCTATTTACTTGATAAAACAATTGAAAACGTACTTTTGAATACTAACTGGCTGAATATGAGGAACATATTAACTATCTTAAAAACAATGTATGCAAGTTACCAACCCTAACAAATCATACGAAAATTCTCAAACGTCTAAAGATTACCAGAGAGAATTTATAATAGGGAATGGAAGCTCTTACCTTTGACAGTGCTAAATACAATGTAGCTCAAACAAGTAGGCTGCGACGTTAAAACTGGCCAGGAAAATTTCCGGTCACATGACACTCCTTTAATTTTGGCCATCAATCACTTTTGGTTGTACAATTACTCAATAAGGGTTCACGATTTCGAGTGCGACTGGCGCCATTTGGAGTTATTTTAATTCAGACGTTTCCCTTTCCCTAAAAACGGTAGTGTCCATCTTCCCTAGAGACCCTCCCACAACATTCTAGACCCACCCTAGAGGGAGGGGCCTCAAAAAAATATACCGGAAATAGACCTGGCCAGTTTTGTTGATCACGTGATTTTTGAGTTACATAATATTCCCCAGTTTCCACTCCCTATTATAAATTCTCTCTGAGTTAACGGAATCGTCATTTTTAAATTAAAGTTCCCGAGGTTACCACGAGATGGCAAAATTTTTATAAATCTACTTCCGAATTTGAATCGGTAAATGAGCTAAAAAAATAAAATTGAAATCAAATCTGGCAGCCTTGTTGGTAACAAACGTGTTTCCCTCTTAGTAATGTAAAGTCTACGAGTATGATTTATCCCTGTTAGTTTTTTTTCATCCATGATACCAGCCTGCCATATAATAAAATTTCATGAAACTCCTTTTGAAGTCTAATAAATATACTCAAAGCAAATTACCAAGGCAAAATTGTTTAAAGCTGCTGCACTTAACATGATACTGTTGGCTTTATCTTTTTTAATCCTAAGTACATCATACGCAACGAGTTCATAATTGAACCCGCCCAATGTGCCCGCCACATAGGCAATCCACTATCCACGAACGATAGCAGGCTGTGGTATCGTTTCATATTTTGCCCGCGGGCGCGATAACGCATGCCAACATCGGTTTCACACCTTAAGCAGTTTACCTTCCCCTGCTCTGACGTATTATTTCTGATAGGGATTTAAGCCTTCTGGTCTACTAAATGACGTTGCTTAGCAAACATATGCCTGCGTCTAATCGGGCAGGCCCGCTGTTTGGCGACGGGTATTGTAGGGCCCGCTCACCTCTAAACAAGTGCCAACAAGCACCCGGGGCAAATACCAACAAGCACCCGGAGCAAATACCAACAAGCACCCGGGGCAAATACCAACAAGTACCAACAAGCACCCGGGGCAAGTACCAACATGCACCCGGGGCAAATACCCACAAGTACCTACAAGCACCCGGGGCAAGTACCTACAAGTACCTACAAACACCCGGGGCAAGCACCTACAAGCACCTACAAACTCCCGGGGCAAGCACCTACAAGCACCCGGGGCAAGTACAGACTGTTAAAAAAGTCTTTGCCCGTTGCAGTTTTCGCTCATATTTTAGTATATTTCAAAAACTATTCAAGCTAGCGCTCTGGAATAAAGTGCGTTATAAAAGTTTTGCATTTCTCTTTCATATTTTACCCATTTCACAGTTGTCCTTTGCATACTTATACCGGAAACCGGAAATGTCAAAATTATCAACTTTGAAAATATTGGATTCTCGAGGATATAAATGCGATTTTCGGATTCCTTGGGGTCGATTCATATTTGAAAAGTTTTCACCAAATTCAATTCGGATGAATAGGTCACGAGTAATCAGCCTTTATTCAAAATCTGGCAACTTCGATTTAAATGGCGATAATTCATAATCGAGTATCGAATCTTTGTCGTAATAATGCTTGTTAGATGTTATGGCACTTTATGCATATATATATGATTGGTCTTGTGGCGCGATACTTTGAAACAATTCAGACGCTCGTTAAAGGGATGGTGAAGTGGAAAATTAAATAATTTTTTTATTGATTCTTCTATAAGACCAATCTGCATAGTGAATTATCCAGGAAATAACACCGAACGATTTTTATACGTCAATTAGTTTGAAATTTCATGGATAATTTTAAATAAGGATCTCCGACCAATCGCGTAGAGCCCCGTCCTTTTATAAACAATTTTCTCGTGGCACGTTCCGTGTTGAATCAATTTATTGCGAGATTTGAAAAAATTTGCTTGATGTGACAATTGTGGCGCGAGACATGGAGCGTGCCACGAGAATTTTGTTAACAAAAAGGCACGGCGTTACGCGATTGGTCGGAGGTCCTTATTTCAAATTATTCTTAAAATCTTAGCCTAATTTGAATATTAAAATCAATGGGAGGTATTTCCTAAATTTTTCATTGTGCAGACTGGTCATATAAGAACCGATAAAAAATCACTTTAATTTCCACTTCCCCCTCCCTTTAAGAGAAAACTCGCGTCTTTTGAAGAGGAGAAGCGGTTTGAAAATATTGTTATTTGGGCCATGATATCATAATATTTAGAACTCATATTAATTACGTCTAGGTCTTCAGCCCCACTCATTGCAGCCTAGTGGAAATCTCATTCATGATGGCATATGCGCTTCACGAGATCCCTTCAAATAGACATATTCGACTATTCCTTTTAAGAAACAACTTCAGAGGAGATGGCTTCTATGCTAGGAATGTTCGCTAAGCGATTGAGCTTCGCTAAACGGAGCCTGGGGTTGCCTATAGCCTCCCGCCAGTCCCGCGTATAGAGCGAATGTCAGGCCATTGAAAGATTTTATTTTAGAGGTAGGAATAGGGAACAGAGTAATCTAGGCGCGCGTCAAAGTCCCGGACCCCCTTCCTCGGGACGGTGGGATATGAAAGAAGAGGCGGTCATAGCGACAGAGGTAAAAAGGAATTACGTATTTTTCGCCGTCACAGTCAGTAACGTCATGAAAACCTAGTTTAAGTGAGCAGTCAGTAACGTCATAAAAACCTAGTTTAAGTGAGCCAATCTGAAATTTTAAACTTTTAATTACGTGTTGGAGGGAGGGGCTCTATACTGGGCTATGAGTCGGACTGAATTAAACACTAACCGTTCTCTATTCCTACTTCTAAAATTAAATATATCTCTGGTGAGGCTTAATAATAAAGCCGACCACAACCAAAGCATGGGCCAAGGCGAATTTCACAACTGACGTTCAAAACTACCGATGGAAAAGCCAAAAAATTAAATGAAAAAATAGAATGCCGGTAACAATGATCACTAGTGAAAATAACAGCTAACAGCTAAAACGAACCCGAACGGTAAAAACTTGAAGTCAGTCTCTGCGCTGCTGGTCTGCTACTCCTTTTGTTTATTTTCTATGGCAAAAACACTAACTTAGGGAGGTATTAAGATATTAGGGCGTTTTGTGTTTTAAAAAATGTATTGTGAAAGAAAGAAAACAAGCCTGTATAAAGATATTTCGAATAACTTTTAATATCTTTAAAAGTTGAAAAATATCTATAAAATTATTTGGACGAAAATTTTCAAATAACAAGACTTCCTTCGAGTTTCAAATTGAAGAATGTTCGTGCGCTGTATTGAACTATTTTTTACAAACAAGGCAGTCACTTTCAGTTTTAATTGTTGCTTGATTTTTTATTGGACCTCCCCTAGCCTTTCAAGGGAGGATGAAGAGGAAAATAAAGTGATTTTTTATCGATTCTTCTTCTAATTATAAGTCCATTTTGCATAGTGAAACTTCCAGGAAATAAAGTCTCCGACAGATTTTAAAATTCAAATTAGGCTCAGATTTTACAGAAAATTTGAAATAAGCAAGTCCGACCAATCGCTTAACGCCCTGCCTTCCTGTTAACAAAATTTCCGTTGCCCGCCCTATATCACGCACCACGATTGTCACATCGTGAGAAACTTTTATTAAGTCTCGCGATAAATTCCATTGGGCATGGAGCTTGCCACGAGAATTTTGTCAACAGGAAGGCAGGCGCGATCGGTCGGAGGTTATTATTCATAAAACCTATACCGAATTTGAATTTTAAAATCATTCTGAGGTATTTCCTGGATGTTTCACTATGCAGAATAATCTCATAATTTGTAGAAGAATCGATAAAAACACATTTTATCACTTCACCCTCCCTTTAAAAACATTCTTAGTCTTATTCTTAAAGACAGACATAATGTGTAATGAAATTAGAAGGTAAAGCATTGTAATATTCAACAGATCCGCCCGGTTCGCTGGTATTCTTTTCTGCGTAAGATTAACCAGCCCTAATCGTGACCGGTATTAATATAATTAATAAGCTAACAATTATTCTTATCTAACATAGAAAATAGTTTAAGTGTATGGTTTCAGGCTCTGAAGGACAATTGGCCAGCCCATGCGTCCCGACTCGTTGCAAGATTTCGGGCGAACGAAGGAAGTGACGCTTTTCACGGGGCCGCTCTTTCGCCCGACTTGAACCCTAATTAGTGTTTATGTCTCTCATTGAATAAAAGAACTGTTTAAGGGCTAGGGGAGGTTAAGTTAAATATTAAGCAAGAATTGAAACTGAAAGTGACAGTCTTGTTTGTAATAAATAGTCAATAAAGCAAACGAACTATCTTTAATTTAAAACTCGAAGGAAGTCTTGTAATTTGAAACTCGTAGGAAGTATTGTTATTTGAAAATTTTCCTCCAAATTTTATTAATATTTGTCAGCTTTTAACTAATTATTAATAAAGATAATAAAAGTTTTCGAAAAATTTTTCAAAAAAGGCATGTCTTCTTTCCCTCATAATAAGTCTTAAAACACAAAATGCCCTAATATCCCCATTACTCCCTAACTGCATTTATCAAACCCGAAGTAATATATTTATATAAATGATCGAGCAAGTAACTGCATTGATGTTTTTTTTCACTACTCCTCGATGCCCAAAAATAGTGTTTTTGCCATAGAAAATAAACAGACCAGCAGCGCAAAGACAAACTTCAAGTTTTTACCGTTCGGGCTCGTTTTAGCTGTTAGCTGTTATTTTCAGTTGTGATCATTGTTACCGGCTTTCATTTGTTTTTTTCATTTAATTTTTTGGCTTTTCCATCGGTAGTTTTGAACGTCAGTTGTGAAATTCGCCTTGGCCCATGCTTTGGTTGTGGTCGGCTTTATTATTAAGCCTCACCAGAGATATATTTAATTTTAGAAGTAGGAATAGAGAACGGTTAGTGTTTAATTCAGTCCGACTCATAGCCCAGTATAGAGCCCCTCCCTCCAACACGTAATTAAAAGTTTAAAATTTCAGATTGGCTCACTTAAACTAGGTTTTTATGACGTTACTGACTGCTCACTTAAACTAGGTTTTCATGACGTTACTGACTGTGACGGCGAAAAATACGTAATTCCTTTTTACCTCTGTCGCTATGACCGCCTCTTCTTTCATATCCCACCGTCCCGAGGAAGGGGGTCCGGGACTTTGACGCGCGCCTAGATTACTCTGTTCCCTATTCCTACCTCTAAAATAAAATCTTTCAATGGCCTGACATTCGCTCTATACGCGGGACTGGCGGGAGGCTATAGGCAACCCCAGGCTCCGTTTAGCGAAGCTCAATCGCTTAGCGAACATTCCTAGCATAGAAGCCATCTCCTCTGAAGTTGTTTCTTAAAAGGAATAGTCGAATATGTCTATTTGAAGGGATCTCGTGAAGCGCATATGCCATCATGAATGAGATTTCCACTAGGCTGCAATGAGTGGGGCTGAAGACCTAGACGTAATTAATATGAGTTCTAAATATTATGATATCATGGCCCAAATAACAATATTTTCAAACCGCTTCTCCTCTTCAAAAGACGCGAGTTTTCTCTTAAAGGGAGGGGGAAGTGGAAATTAAAGTGATTTTTTATCGGTTCTTATATGACCAGTCTGCACAATGAAAAATTTAGGAAATACCTCCCATTGATTTTAATATTCAAATTAGGCTAAGATTTTAAGAATAATTTGAAATAAGGACCTCCGACCAATCGCGTAACGCCGTGCCTTTTTGTTAACAAAATTCTCGTGGCACGCTCCATGTCTCGCGCCACAATTGTCACATCAAGCAAATTTTTTCAAATCTCGCAATAAATTGATTCAACACGGAACGTGCCACGAGAAAATTGTTTATAAAAGGACGGGGCTCTACGCGATTGGTCGGAGATCCTTATTTAAAATTATCCATGAAATTTCAAACTAATTGACGTATAAAAATCGTTCGGTGTTATTTCCTGGATAATTCACTATGCAGATTGGTCTTATAGAAGAATCAATAAAAAAATTATTTAATTTTCCACTTCACCATCCCTTTAACGAGCGTCTGAATTGTTTCAAAGTATATCGCCACAAGACCAATCATATATATATGCATAAAGTGCCATAACATCTAACAAGCATTATTACGACAAAGATTCGATACTCGATTATGAATTATCGCCATTTAAATCGAAGTTGCCAGATTTTGAATAAAGGCTGATTACTCGTGACCTATTCATCCGAATTGAATTTGGTGAAAACTTTTCAAATATGAATCGACCCCAAGGAATCCGAAAATCGCATTTATATCCTCGAGAATCCAATATTTTCAAAGTTGATAATTTTGACATTTCCGGTTTCCGGTATAAGTATGCAAAGGACAACTGTGAAATGGGTAAAATATGAAAGAGAAATGCAAAACTTTTATAACGCACTTTATTCCAGAGCGCTAGCTTGAATAGTTTTTGAAATATACTAAAATATGAGCGAAAACTGCAACGGGCAAAGACTTTTTTAACAGTCTGTACCTACAAACACCCGAGGCAAGTACCTACAAGCACCCGGGGCAAGTACCTACAAGCACCCGGGGCAAATACCAACAATCACCTACAAGCACCCGGGGCAAATACCAACAATCACCTACAAGTACCCGGGGCAAGTACCTATAAGCACCTAAAAGCACCCGGGGCAAGTACCTACAAGCACCCGCGGCAAATACCAACAAGCACCTACAAGCACCCGGGGCAAATACCAACAATCACCTACAAGCACCCGGGGCAAATACCAACAATCACCTACAAGTACCCGGGGCAAGTACCTACAAGCACCTAAAAGCACCCGGGGCAAGTACCTACAAGCACCTAAAAGCACCCGGGGCAAGTACCTACAAGCACCCTGGGCAAGTACCTACAAGCACCCGGGGCTTAAAAGATGAAAGGGTATTTTTCACACCCTATGCAGAATTTCTGAGGTCCATTTAAATTCCTTTAAGGGTTCTATTAAGCACCTTAGAGTATTTAAAAATACCTCATTTACCAGGGTATTTATAAACACCTACATATAGGGTGCGAATTCGTACCTAAAAGGGTGCGTCTCCTGTGTGGGAAGGAAACACCTTTGAAGGTGCGTTTCCGAACCTTTTTTTTTACAGTGTATAAGAAGAACAAAAACAAGGAAGAGTATTTTTATGCTGTGCTCTTTAATAAATTGTGACCAGATATGAATATAGTTATGTTCCTGGTTTTGACAACTTTTTTTCAATATAAATATTTTTGATAGTACAGTCAAAGAGGAGAAAGAGATGGAGATAGGAACGCGCTTTATAAAATCCGCCTAAAAATGGGAAAATAGGCGGGTAGTGAAAACAACTTTCGGTACGTTTAGTTTTAGGACGCACATCCTTTGCGCATGGGGGATTGACCTCCTCGCCTTAGCTCTGTCATCCCCTACCTCAACTATGCGCGAGAAAGCTGCGCTCAGGCGCCGCGGTGTAGCGTAAATTTACCCCCGTTTTCACCACGCATGGATCACGGCTGCCTATACTGATTCTCTCTCCGTCTTCCTCTCCTCTTTTCTAGAGTGGTTGCGTGAAGGGGACAGGAAAGTAGCGCGTTTTATTTATATTTTTGAAATTTAAACGAAACTTTATATTGTCATTTGTGGAAAGAATAGTGGAGTATAATTTCACGAAGCTTCTATTTACAGGAAGAAGTATCTTCCTCCCTCTAGTGCTGTAAACGCGTTTAGGGAACGTAGACACTATTTTTACATGAAAAGGGGCATATATTCTAACCACCCTCGGTTTTTGCTGGCACTCGAAGCCAACACAAATGTATTCCCACATCATACCGTGAAATACAAATGTACATACAGACTTCCACGTGATTAGTTCAGCACAATTCGTCGCAATAGTTCAGGATGATGATACCAACGTGAATACACTTTTCTATTGACGATATTTCTGTTGGGGACTACGTAGCGGCCTAATACTATAACGGGTGGTATGTTATCTTAGTGATAGAAACATTCAAAGAAGAAAATGACTTCTTCCTCAGGTTTATGAATATAGGGCGAAGTTTCTTGGCCTTCTCAAGATGATGGGAAGTTCTGCACCGTTGAAGTGCATATTACTTGTCCCCGTAAAACAAAGTGTAACGACTTCTTCCAAAACGAGCAACGTACAATTTTGTAATTCTCAAAATATGCCTAGGCAATGCGCAAGCATTATTTATAGCTAAATAATGGTTTCCTCGCGCATTAAACACAATTTTTTTTCCTAAAAGTCTATTTTTCTTGAAATTTATTTTTACGTTTTTGAGCCTTAGAAATGTGATCCCAAATTAAAGCCTAGGCATAAGGCCATCGATAGCTTATAAAAAGTTCAAAATCCCAACAAAAGTTGTTTGGCCATAAAAAGAAGTGAGATTGTTTGGCCGTAAAAAGAAGTGAGATCTAAAATACGGCCAAGTTATTATCTCCAGGTGAACCAACATTTTATTCGACTTAAAACTTCTCAAGAATGTTTTTCTGACTTGGCCATTAGCATTTCAAAGATTCGTTGAATTCCAGATATGGATCGAAATTAAAATATTAAATCAAATTGGTTAAATATTCTTGAATAGCCTTTGTGGTTAAACTTGTAACTTCCGTTCTTCACCTTCACGGGCGCAAAGAAGAAGGATGCAAGTTTGGAATGCTAATGGCCAAGTCAGAAAAACATTCTTGAGAAGTTTTAAGTCGAATAAAATGTTGGTTCACCTGGAGATAATAACTTGGCCGTATTTTAGATCTCACTTCTTTTTATGGCCAAACAACTTGGCATATTTTTACAGAGATGTTTTTGTTGGGATTTCACTCCTTTTTGTACGTGCATGTTCTTGTAGAATTATAGAAGTAGGATTATGAAGTGAAATAAACATTTGTACTTTAATATTAAAAGACGAAAAAATTAAATTATAATGACCTATTATAGAACCATTTCAGACGAAATGAAAAGGAAATGAGTAAAAAATGTATTTACTAAAACATTAAGTAAAAAACATTAATTTTACAATACGAAAGAATCATATTAGTAAAAAATATTAATATTAAAAGACGAAAAAATTAAATTATAATGTCCTATTACGAGGGGATCTAAATTATTAAACCCCCATTTCAGGGGCTAACAGGGGAAAATTCTCGCTTTTGGGACTTTTTCCTTTCTTTGTATGCTAAGTCCTACTTGTATGCCAAATTTTATCATTCCCGCAACACCGGAAGTGCCCTAGAGGTTTAGATGATGACTCTAATTCTAAACCCCCATTTCAGGGGCTAAAAGGGGAAAACTCCCGCTTTTGGGACTTTTCCCTTTGCTTGTATGCTTAGTGGTACAAGTATGTCAAATTTCATCATTCTAGCACCACCGGAAATGCCCTAGAGGTTTTGATGATGTGTCAGTCAGTCAGTCTCATAATGTGTCATTTTCACATAGGATTATCACAGAAACCAAATGAGTTAGAAAGCTGGAAGTTGGAGGACTTCCTAGGATTAACACTGTGCCCTTGAGGTGCAAATATGAGTGGTGTACTATTCCCCAGTACCGAGTTACGAGGGGGTGAAAATGAGGCTGAAATGTTTCGGGTAAAGGATTGCTGGTAGTGCACGACAACTTGGCGGGTGCACTGCCGTGCACCCAGATTTTTAAAAAAAATAAATTTAATTTGGGAAAATATTTGCTTTGGGATCATTTCCGGAGGGCAATAAAACTTAATTAAAATTAAAGGACACTTCATACGGTTTTATTTCAATATCAAAAAAGGAACTTTTATTCTTTCCATAAACAAAAAGGGTATCTCAACTCTGAAGCCGAGTGATTTACTCAAAAATACTGACACATTTGTGTTAATACAAAAATAATCCTTTTCAGGAAAGGGAAGTTAAGGGGAGGGGCTTGTAGCATGGAGGCAGTAAGCCCTGCCGGACCCAAGGAGCAGAAGCTTCAAGAAATCCGGCAGCCATGCTACATTCCTCCTTTTAAGGGACTAAGCCCGATTGACAAAATTTAACAAAAAAAAAATAATGAATAAATAACTCTTTTGTAATATCGAAGAACTCATTAAACATCGAGTACTTCAGGGGTTTTTGTTGGGGACCGGGAGGGATTTTTAGCGCCTTGGCTTCCCCGATCTGTCAGTCTTTTTATGTGGACAGTCAGTAGCATAGTGCCCACTAGTAATAGCCTGAACGTTTCTAGTAAGTGGTCTGTTCCTATTGGTGGAACTTTGATCGGGATATGGTTGATTTGGAACTGCCTCAGGGTAATATGAATCTTGGTACTCAACCCAATTGACAGGGTAAGGTTGAGGAGCAACAACCAGGCCAGCCCCTGACAAAGGAGGGTCTCTTGCTCTACCCGAGTTCTTTTTTCTGTCACTTCTCTCCGTAGGCCAGATGGTTTTTTGAAGGTTTTTCTCAAGTTTTCTACAAGCAGCTCTCAACTGATCCATGGTGGAAAACTTTAGGAACAGAAGAGGACTTCTTAATTCCGACCTGAGATTACTCTTAATTATAGGAACCAATTCTCTTTCCGATAACGGCTGATTCATCCGTAAATTAAGCCTAGTGATTTCACCGATGAAATCTTCTACCGATTCGTTGTCCTCTTGTCCCCTTTGGGAAATCTCTAATCTTAATTCGAAGTCAGCTTCAGAGTCTCTAAAGTGAGCCTTGAAATGTTTCTTAAATTTATCCCAAGTCAGTCTTGGGTGGTCAGGGTTCATAGTACAAACTGAATCATACTGTCGGGTCAAATCCCTAAACCAGTAGAGTACATGCCCTTTGAACAATATAGGCAAGGCTGATACTTTTTCCTTATCCGTAAGTCTATGAAATTTAGCATATTCCTCAAAAGAAAACAGGAATTCAATGGCGCTATCATTAGGAGAACCCCAGAACTCTAATCGTTCCGGAGGATCGATAAGTGGTTTATCGTATTGATTTGCTTTAATTAATTGAGGTAAAGTGTTAGCTATAATAGCTAAGCTTTGAGCTATCGATTTAACCAAAGGTAGGAAAAGGTTTCCGACTTCCTCCGCGGCAGCATGCGGTCCTAAACTAAACGCATTTTGCGAATTAGAAGGGATATTCCCGTTAGGTTGATGGGTATGAGGATTTGTATAACCTGTATGAGGAACATTAGGCCTAACTGGAATACTTGAAGACGATTTCTGTCTAGGTTCAGATATATGTTGAGGTTTTGGTCTGCCGTTTGGCGGGGCTAAAGTGTCTTGGGTGTTGACCCTTGATTGAGGGGAGAAGGTACAGGGAGTTGACGATCTCGATGGACAGGGAGAATATTCCGATTCTAAAGGATATAGGAAAGAGACAGCAGTCCCATATTCAGTTTCCGTTGAATCATCCAAGCTGAGAATTTGATTGAAGTTAGCCAAAGGATCCTCTTCATTAGTTTTTGGAAGCAAGGTATCGTTGCCTTCGTTCGTAGAGGCAAATTCCACGTCTCCATGACGATCCTCCTTCTTTTTGCCAAAAAGGAGTCTCCAAGGTAGTTGTTCCAATAGGTTATTAACATGGGCCATTTAACTTATGTAATTGAAAAATAAAAAAAAAATTAGTAACAAAATAATTATTAATAATGTAATTAATGGCCTAAATGGGATTATTTCCCTTTTAACAGCCCGATTAATTTAGATTTAATTAAGGCTCAATTAAAATTAATAATGGGGGGGGCTAGGCTTGGCTTGGCATCCCTCTTGGTAAGGGTGGGCGTAGTACTTGATAATAACACCTTGGGTAAAACGTGGTGAAGACAAGCCGAGGCTTAATGGAATTCAAACCCCACATTGGGCCCCATTTATGTAATCCTTCGGGGAAAATTGTTAATTAGGGATCACTTTCCAAGGGCCATAAAACTTAATCAAAATTAAAGGACACTTACGGTTTTACTTCAATACGAAGAAAGGAACTTTTATTCTCTCCAAAACCAAGAGGGTATCTGAACTCTGGATATGAGTCGAGGTGGGTGCTCTCCACAAAAATTCTGACACAAATGAACTATAATAAATTATAAAAAATAATCATTTTCTGGAAAAAGAAGGAAGGTGGAGTGGCTCATAGCATGGAGGCAGTAAACCCTGTCGAACCCAATGAGCAGAAGCTTCAAGAAATCAGGCAGCCATGCTACAATATCGTTACCACTATTGAAATATACTGGTTATATTACCCTCTATCTGAAATTGTTACGAAATTGGACCAAACTGAGAAAACCTGACTCAACATTATGCTTAGGGGTAAGAATATGTTCATGACGTAAAAAACGGATATTGCTTTCAAAAGTCTCTACTTTTGGTACAGTCGTCTCCAATGAAAACTTTCTCTCCCGCGACGTCTTGTTCATACCATTAGTACCCCAAATATTAGGTCTTGTGAAACAAATTAAAAAACCAAAGTTAAATCGTAACTTTTTAGTAATCTAGGTAGGTGATAATTGTTCTATTAAACTAGGATAAAAATATGGTTTTTTTTATTAAACGAAGAAGTTATATTTTCTTCGCGTGGGCAAAGAGTTTATTTATTTCAATATGGATTATTAAAGTGTAATTTAGTAGGGTTCTTATTATTTATTTAAAGTTATAAGTTAAATCAAAAACAGATTTATGCAAGAAGAACGTTGAAGGTAGGAAATTCACTACCCATCCTCGCATACTTTATTCAGAAACTTCGTCTGCTTATATTTTGACTCCACCCACAAATTCTGTATATCGCAATTTCGAAAAAAAAAAATTAACCACGAAAATAGAGATAAGAATGACATTTTCGATCTCTAGAAGTCGCTATATACAGAATTTAGGGTGGAGTCAAAATATAAGCAGACGAAGTTTCTCAATAAAGTATGCGAGGATGGTACTAGAGGCTAAAGCTACGATCCGACGTTCTTAGTACATAAATCCGTTTTTGGTTAAATCAATATTTTGCCATATTTCCGTTAACACCGATGATGTTTTGTAACCTTCGTGATATCGACGCGAACAACTGCGCCGTATAGTTTAGTCTTTCACTGATCACCTCCTGGCAACCTTTACCATAGCCCAAAGCTCATCTGCGTTTTGAGGCATCAGTGCAATCCATCACATGCTCTTCTTCATTTCCGCTTAAACGTCTTCCATAGAAGAATGTTGCGGGAGGGTCTTTAGAGGAGATGGGCACTACCTTTTTACGGAAAGGGAAACGTCTGACTTAAAATAACTCCAAATGGCGCAAGTCGCACTCGAAATCGCGAACCCTTATTGGGTAATTGTACAACCAACAGGGATTGAGGGCAAACTTTAAAATTAAAGGAGAGTCATGTGACCGGAAATTTACCTGGCCAGTTTTAGCGTCGCAGCCTACTTGTTTGAGCTACATTGTATTTAGCACTGTCAAGGGCAAGAGCTTCCACTCCCTATTATAAATTCTCTCTGGTACTAATGAATGAACAGACGTAGCGCGAGAGAAAGTTTTCATTGGAGACAATTGTACTAATTAATCTTTTGGGTTAACAAGTCAATAGCTCCAAGTTACCGTGGATAAAATCTCATTAAGATCGGCGTAAACAGAAATATAGTTTTTGTGTCATGGTCATAATGACTTTTCGGGGGAAAATATTAAAGCCAGAAATAGGCATAAGCAATAACTGCTTTATTGATTACGTAATGGGCCTGAAATTTACTTGTATAATCCCATAAACAAGACCCAAAATTGATTATAATATTGCAAGCACTTGAGGTTCGTTCTTTCGGTGAGGTAGAACATTATGGATATACTGGGTTGATAAAATTAAAGGAGAACATAGAAGTCATAAAGCTGCGCATCATAAGAGCTACATTCTCAGCCTTTGTAGAGAATCGCTTTAGAAGTACTGAAATTTTACTGCAATCACGGTTGGTGACAAAAGCATCAAAGACATAATTGTAACGCAATTTATGATTAGGCCAAAAATTATAAAAAAAGTCCCACAGATAAGATATAAGAAGTATAAATTAATAAAATATAGTTAATAATTAATAATTAATAATTAATAAAAAAGAATATTTGTTAGACAGTTTGTGTTATACGTAGAGTTATTGTCTAGTAAAAGCGCTGGTTGAAGGAATTTTTTTGGATTACCACCGACATTTTCCTCCGTATAAAAGTCCTCGTTTATTTTGTCCAATATCCGGTGTTAAAACTGGCTGTTACTTGGTAATGAACATGAGCTTTAAGCCTCGATCAGAAAATAAACCACCTGTTTCTGTAGTTAACATGCACACACAATAAATTTCCTCCTATGTGTCTATGTGCAGTTTCAGGTAATTTTCAGAAAATCAATTATATTACGTCAGGCCTGGTGCTTTTTAGTGGTATCCACCGAAAAACTACATCAGAACAGACCATACTCATGTGATTGTAAAGGCGAAATTTATGAAAAAGTGTTTTAGCCTAGCCTTGTTCAGTAAAACATATCCTTGTTTGTGGGTTCATTGTGCCTGTTTTTCAGTTTCGACGAAGTGAGTGTTGCCACGTATAAAAACGTAATTTGAGATTTACTCCGATAAGGTACAGTACTTTACAGCACATTAAGTAATAACGATTGGGCCTGGCTGTTCGAGCATTGATTTTTTTTTGGATTCGAACCGAGCCTCGAGCCTTTATTTCTTGGGTTATCGAGCCTTAAGCTGCTTGGTGAAAAACTGGTTTCGAGCTTTCTATGACGAGCCATAACGAGTATCAATTTTAGTTCTTAATTTGCAATGCTATTCCTTTATACTTTCAACTTTTCTCCTTAGTAAAGAGCAACCAATAGTAGTAAGCACGCATTACGAAATATTTCCTATCTGTGCAGCCATCTTGAAAAATGGCTGCCATAAATCTAAAATGAATCTTCTTTATGGAATAACGACCGCGCGCTGCAACCGATTTCGTTAATATTGAGTATACTGGTTTGTTGTATCGTTTAGACAGTCTTTCTTGAATTTTGAAATTCAATTTTCTGCCAAATGTCGGCCTGAAAAGTAACAAAAATGTTCAGACGTGCAACGGCGGGTCCTTTGCTAATAGTTTATCCATAAATAAAGTCAGTAAAATTTCTGAATGAGTGAATTATGATCAATGCACAGTCTAAACAGCTTTACCCAGGAAGGTGAAATTTTACATGGATGTTATTCGTTTGTAGTAGGCGCACACTAGGAATGTTTTTAGAATATGCAGCCATGTTGAAAAATGGTGGCTAGAAATGAAAACATTTATTACATAACTTTCATTTTGAAGCGATTTCGCTTATATTTAGTATACCCGTTCTACAGTGTGGAAGAAATCAGAGCAACACCTACCTTTGTGGAAAACCCCCAAAGCCCCTGACGGACTACTTCACTGCAGTACATTTTCGAGCTCGTATACAGGGTGTGACATGTGTCATTGTATGCAAATGAGAACGTGCAACAAGTATCATAGTGAATATCGTTTACTGATACGCACTTTGAAACGTTAAAGACCTACGATTAAGCTTAGGAACTAAGGCATCACACTACAAATTAAAGGGCTGTTTGGTAAACCCATCAGCGTAAATGTTCGATGTGCCTACCGTCGTGGTGTAGGCACTTTTCAAGACGATTGTCCATGCCTTGTATTACGTTTTCTAGCATTTGAGGAGTGATTCGTTCAATTGCGCTTCGAATTCTGGCCGTCAAGTCGTCTACATTTAAAGGTTCTGTTGCAAACACCTTCCCCTTAACATATCCCCATAAGAAGAAATCAAGTGGGGTTAGGTCAGGGGATCTTGCTGGCCACGGAATTGGTCCACCTCTACCGATCCAACGGTTTGGAAAGTGCTCAGTTAGCCATTGGCGAACATTGACCGCCCAATGTGGTGGCGCACCATCCTGCTGGAACCACAGGTCCCGCATCACTGCTAATGGTAATGCGTCTATCGCATCACTAAACTCGTGGCGCAGGAAGTGCAAATACCTGTCACCAGTAATGTTGTCCTCGAAGAAGAAAGGTCCGATGATTCTGTTCCCCAGAATGCCACACCAAACATTTATCTTCCATAGAATTTGATGGTAATGTGCCGTAACCAGTATGGATTTCGTTGGGTCCAGTAATGTGAGTTATGTCGGTTTACCGTACCATCCCTGTGAAACGTCGCCTCATCAGAAAAATTAACCATTCTTAAGAAATATGGATCGGCTTCAATTAGCTCGCGCATGGTAAGACAGAAGTATTGACGTCTTAGGTAGTCATCGTCCGTTAAGGCTTGATGGAGGTGGATATGATAGGGCCGGTAGTGATGCCGATGTAAAATGGCAAGAACGGTTGAATGGCTTAGACCAACCTCTTCTCCGACCGCTCTACTACTAGTATGAGGATTGGCTTCAAAACGTGCTAGAATGTCGACTTCCCTTTCATGATTACCAATTATACGGTCTCTTCTACGTTGACGGTCTTGCACGACAAAACTCTCGAAATCTCGTAGGTTGTCTCTAATGTTCGTGAAGGTTCTTCGAACCGGTCTTCGTCGGTTTGGGAAGCGTTCGGCATAAAGCAATGCCGCTTGTTGAACGTTACCGCGACATTCACCCAAAGTAAACGTCATGTCCAATTTTTCTCGGTTGGAGTAGGCTGCCATTCGTCTACGACACAGGACTTACAACGTTTATACGAACTAAGCTGCTAGTAACGACGCGTACGTTTGATTGATTAATGTGCCGAATTCTCAATGCCGCGGAAAATTCTGACCTTCGTAACCTCGTATGGATTCCTTATCTAAGTAGGCCAAAGCCACGAGTTTAGTGATGCGATAGACGCATTACCATTAGCAGTGATGCGGGACCTGTGGTTCCAGCAGGATGGTGCGCCACCACATTGGACGGTCAATGTTCGCTAACTGAGCACTTTCCAAACCGTTGGATCGGTAGAGGTGGACCAATTCCGTGGCCAGCAAGATCCCCTGACCTAACCCTATTTCATTTCTTCTTAAGGGGATATGTTAAGGGGAAGGTGTTTGCAACAGAACCTTTAAATGTAGACGACTTGACGGCCAGAATTCGAAGCGCAATTGAACGAATCACTCCTCAAATGCTAGAAAACGTAATACAAGGCATGGACAATCGTCTTGAAAAGTGCCTACACCACGACGGTAGGCACATCGAACATTTACGCTGATGAGTTTACCAAACAGCCCTTTAATTTGTAGTGTGATGCCTTAGTTCCTAAGCTTAATCGTAGGTCTTTAACGTTTCAAAGTGCGTATCATTAAACGATATTCACTATGATACTTGTTGCACGTTCTCATTTGCATACAATGACACATGTCACACCCTGTATACGGGCTCGAAAATGTACTGCAGTGAAGTAGTCCATCAGGGGTTTTGGGGGTTTTCCACAAAGGTAGGTGTTGCTCTGATCTCTTCCACACTGTAGATATCCTAAAAATGGGCTTTTATGCTTTTGAGGTTAAACATGACGCCATGTTTCAGTAAAGTGACACAAAGAGCTACGAAAATTATTTGACCGGCAAAACTTGCTCTCTTTGTTTATGAGTAACTTCAAGTCATTTTTTATTGAAATTGAACCACATAATAAAGGAATCGAAAAGGTGCAGTGATGGCTGTGACACCCTGGTTCCAACAAAAATCTGAAATATTGGAAGAGCTTCCGAGATTCTTCAAATACAGGTAAGTGGTCAACAATTCGATTTTTGGAGGAGAAGATTAGTAATATAATCATCAAATGAAATAAAGTGTTTCTCAAATCCAGTCTTCAATTGAAACATTGTTTTATTTATTTATTAATTTATTAATAATGAAGTGTTTGTCACGATTTTCATCGAACACATTTTTGGCCCCTATGACCACATATCTACAAACGTTCTAAAGCATTGTTTACACTCACTGAGGAAAGCGGTATTAAGCTACTCCAATTTAACTGAGCACAAAACTTCACCGTAAAACCTTGGACTAAATAATTAAAACAAAGTTTCTATTATTAGTCCAAGGTAGAACTAAGTGCTATCTTGCTTTCTTAAAGTTGTTTCGCGAAAAAACTTAAAAGTGGGATATGGGGATATTTACACATGGGAT
Source organism: Phalangium opilio (assembly GCF_054372755.1). Lineage (NCBI taxonomy): Eukaryota > Metazoa > Arthropoda > Arachnida > Opiliones > Phalangiidae > Phalangium > Phalangium opilio. Next base: position 2,762,057 of record NW_028324146.1, on the reverse strand, counting down.
GACAATAGTTTTAAAGGCCGACTTCCATCGAAAAGAGTTCTAGCGAACTGAAAACCGAGCATCGAGACTAACAATGAAGCGACCGTGCCGATTTTTGAAGCCCCGCTGGGGTAAAAGATGGAAGGGTTCTAGCTAACTGAAAGCCGTGCAATGTGGTTCAAACGAACTGAAGATGAACAATAGAAATCGTTTTAAATTTATTTCCTCTCCAATTTTTGCTTTCCCCTGAAGAAAATTCTCTATTGCGTATCTTCACTTCGCTAGAACCGCATTGCACGGCTTTTCAGTTAGCTAGAACACTTCCATCTTTTACCCCAGCGGGGATTTGAAAATTGGCACGGTCGCTCCATTGTTAGTCTCGATGCTCGGTTTTCAGTTCGCTAGAACTCTTTTCGATGGCAGTTGGCCTTTAAAGTCACTTACACATGTGATGATACTATTAGTACTGTAACTAATAGAAGTGTCGTAAAGTTTTAACCGAGGATGTTAAAGTCGCTTCAATCTATTTAAAAACAAGCTTTTAAAATTAGTTGGGAAAACCGTTACTGAGCCGTTTCCCGTGTGTCATAGACAACTATAATTCTCGAATTCTTAGGCAATGAAGGACCTTATTTTATCTTTTAATCTCATCTTAATTTAATTTCTATTTATTTCTAACTTTTAATTTATTTTATACCGGACATCATTGTAAACAAGACTCGTCTTAATGATTGATCCCGAAATAAAGCAATTTTTTTCAAGCCGGAGTGTACGTCAGTCTCAATTAGTGCTTCTCCATTTTATCAAAAACAGATTTATGCAAGAAGAACGTTGAAGGTAGGAAATTCACTACCCATCCTCGCATACTTTATTCAGAAACTTCGTCTGCTTATATTTTGACTCCACCCACAAATTCTGTATATCGCAATTTCGAAAAAAAAAAATTAACCACGAAAATAGAGATAAGAATGACATTTTCGATCTCTAGAAGTCGCTATATACAGAATTTAGGGTGGAGTCAAAATATAAGCAGACGAAGTTTCTCAATAAAGTATGCGAGGATGGTACTAGAGGCTAAAGCTACGATCCGACGTTCTTAGTACATAAATCCGTTTTTGATTTTATGAATAGTTTGTACCCTACTTGGTTGTTTTTAAATAAATACACTGTTTAATAATTTCTCCTAAATATCGAGTAGAATTTGACTTCAAAATAGAGAATGCAAAGGAAAATAATTTAAAATTCCTCCTTTTTTCGTGTACCTCGACTAAATTAACTGCAGATAACATTCAACTTGTTTAATACCATTCAACACAATCGAGAAGCAAAAATAAATCCGTCTTCATAAGCAAGGAAGATTATCACTTCTTACTTGTGTTCAGTGGTATTCGCTGAATAAAAATTTCCGTTTGAATGTATACTATTTTTTCAACAGATTCATTAACACAACCGAGTTGGTAATAGGAGTAATTGCTGTAAGAACTTTAGCTCTGTTTTGAAATATTTTTTTCTGTGAATTATAATCATCAATTTTTTACAGGAAACTGAACTTTTGCAACCAGCAGTAAACCTATATTTGGCCATGCAGAAGTACATTAATCGCGTGTTGATCGTCAAGTACGTATCTAGATTTTGTTTAAATAACAATAACTAAGCATAAGTATGTCACTACTGGCATATTCAATACCAATGAATAACATATTCTTTCTGTGCTGCTCACCAATTGAACCAAAAATAAATACCGGGTGATGCATATGGTCACTCTGCGGTTCTGATGCACTAACTTTGTTACATCTGTTGAGTCGCACTTTATTTCGGCATTCGTTTAAAGTAGATCAGTGAGGTAACGCATTGCAGACTGAACACTTTACAAGCTGATACATTTAAGGCAATGAGACTCTATCCCGACTGTTATTGGGACTTAACGTGCTACAGGGAAGTAATGTCTTGCGACAAAGCTCTTGGGAAACACTGATTTAGGGGAATTATAAGTGAGCATTAATCCATCGAAGGGGTATCAAAACTTAGCCTAGCTGTTCATTCATTCCTGTTCACATCTAACGTATACAAAACACTGACGTTTGATAGATCGAAGATAACGGTTAACACAGCGAAGGAAAATTGCTCTCGGAAGTGGTGATCGAACTTGTAAACTTTCATTTCCAATGTTTTGCACTCGGTGTAATGATCCCAGAGCGAATCCAGGGCCCTGTTGCGGCGAAGCTACCCTATATAGTCTGCACATATGCACTTCATTCCAGCTTTAAATTATTGTTGCACCCTATCTTTACGTTTTTCTGTAATCTGATCTTGATACCAGAGGACAGATAATTTTATACATATTTAAGAAAGTGGTTTATTTGAATGTTAGTTTGTTCTTTGTCATAATTCGTTACCGAATTTGACCATGATTGATAACAGAAACACTGAGAGAAAGTTCAAGAAGTGGATTTGTCCGGGAACATTTAGATATTAATCTGTCAAGAAGGTCCTAATCTAAGCCAGTAACAGTTTAGATAACTGAACATATAGTTTCATCAAGAAGAGATTTATATAAGAAGACCTAAGTCGCTAGATTTTACGCTTCTACTCTTACGCCGGTGTTAGTGGACAAGTAAGCCCCACTCCTTTCATGCCCGTCATTGCTATTGGATGCCGCGGGGATAGGTCATACAGACGCAAATGACGTATTCCAACTAGAGAAAAAACAAACCTGGAGCAAAGAAAACAGAAAATGGAGGCTGCCCTCCGGCCCGCGGTTCTGAAACGGTACGACGGTTGTTTATAATTGCCATGATGTTAGTTAAAGGTTTTGAACCTATCTTGATAGATTTTGAAAATGTGTCTCTACGTGAAAATCGTTCTTTATATAATTATTTCTAAAACGAATCAAGTGTACTACACTTGTGATTTCGTGAGTTCCAAAAACTAAACCAAGGCTTAACGAAAAGGTCAAAGAGATAGACGGTGGAAAACATAGAGTGAGATAAAATATTAAGTCCCTCCTCCGTTTCCACCCTCCGCCACCCATGAAGGGGGATTGTCGACTATCACGCGCGCACCGGACGTTATTTTAGGCCTTCTTATTTAAATTCCTTTTTTATTTTAATTAAAAAAAAGGTTTCAAAGAAACAACATCTTGCAGATTTAGTGTTTAGCGTCTACGTAGATAGGAAACTCTTCATTGCCTCCAGTTCCTTAGAACAACCGGGCAACGCCGGGTAACTTAGCTAGTTATTGATATCAAAACATTCCACAGTACAAGGTATGACTGGGTTCCATTCGAAAATATTGTAAGCTTCAAATGTTCCACTAACATGAGCGACAATGTACGTAAAATAAATTAAACAAACGTACTTTTACTATTAAAGCATTAATGTATAACATATTTGAATATGAAGGGAGAAATTCTTGATTTGCTTTTCGTCCCTGTGGATGGCCTGACATTATATGGTTGTGACGAAGCTTTCCCAACCCAGATATTTTCCTTTAGCGAAACAGTTATAATAACAGCGGAGCCATCTTTAAAAATTATACCTTCACTCAACCTCCTGAAAATGGAAAATACGGTGAGTTTTCAATATAGAAAGTAACAGTTTAATGATACAGCGAAACCAAAGTAATTTCGCATATCGGTCCAACATTAAAAAGGGTGTTTCATTAACCCTTTATGAAAACTGCTTGGAATATCGTTCTCTTAAAATAAACCATTCCTTCGAACTTATGTTTACTTTCACATAATATGAAAAGAGTCTTTACCTTTCCGAGTGACGTATGTAACGGCAAGAATAAGCAATCATGCTGGGAAAATTGAAGTATTGATAATGTTGTGTAAATGCCAATCAGGTCGTGGACAGATCTTTTTATAACGAGTGAATAATTCATAATTATAATTTTAATGGCAGTAGCTTATCATTACATAGCAATAAGATATGTATATTCAGGGGGAAAAATGAGGAGATGCTCAATTGACTCGGAGCAGGTGCTCGGCATCGCACCTTCCTAGTGGCGCATGCTAATTGCTGGGATTTTTAATAGCGTTTGGCTACTTAATAGAGCCTATCACCGACTGAAAAATGATAGCCTATTTACCTTGAGTTCTCTGAAGTCCAAAAAACGTCAAAATTCGCAATTTCTTAAAGTCTCTAAGCTAAGTTTAGAGTCGAGTAATATCCAAAGTTTTGTAACAAATAAAAAAAGAAGTGATCCGAGTTTTTATTTTTCCGTCCAAAGTGGCTACATGTGAAAATTTTGAAAGGGTCTAATTTTACAAAGGAAATGTTTTGGTATTTATACTTTTCTCCAAGGGTTGGTCCTGCCCAGTACCCTTACCAAAGGCTGGGTCCGGGGAACCAATGAAATACTGTCTTTCTAGGGTATAAGTTCTTGCTCATCCCTAGAGAAGTGGTGTTTTCCCTAGAAAGGTTGTTTTCGAAAACACCTTGTTTTTGTCGGTTTTTCCATTTTTGTTAAGTTTCAAAACATGTTGTTTTCGATTTCTATTTTTTACATTTTATTCTAAGATTATTTGATGTTATTTATCTTTAAGTTAATTTACTTTTAATTTTGATTTAATTGAAATTTCTCGTGATATTTTCTACACTCCCCACCGTAATATGTGACGCAACCTTGAGTCATGTATTACCATGAATTTATTTATTAACATGAATATATATGTGTATCATTAGCCTTTCTATCATGTTATTCAGGGATGGGAGGGACCTTTCTATTACATACGCGTTTAACGTCATCGCGGTAGCCAATCAAAATCGAGACACCTGGAAGTTCGAACAGCAGACGACCAGTTTAACAAAATTGTATGAGGGATACAATTTTCGGTTAGGTTCACCAAACTGCGTCAACTGAATATTAAAAATGATCGCCGATACGTGAATAAATATCTCAACACGATGTCCGAAAGTGATATTGATCTTTTAAAGGAAATTATACAAAGTGCCTGCAATGTTTTTCCTAATCTGAAACTGAAAACTGTTGGTAAAGTGCTAAGCCTTGGCCATTATGAAAATGAATGTAACGGTTTAAAGTAAACTACTAACATTTTAAATCGTGAGAATTGATGATGCTGGTTTTTCCCTGCTGTTGGAGTTAAATTAATGCGGTAGTTGATCAATTTACAAGCATAATTAGCCTTCCGCGTGACAAGAGCTTTAGCTTTAAAAACAAACCGCCAGAAATTCTCTGACGTCACTCAAACTAAGCCCCTCCCATCCCTGAATATGTAGTTTAACTAGTCAATGCAGATATATATTCATGTTAATAAATAAATTCATGGTATTACTTAAAAATTATACAAAACTATTCGCGAGAAATTTGGTCCTATTTAAATTGTTATTTTCTTTTTCCTAGTTTTACGTCTTATGTTTTATGTTTTTCACAGTAGTTCTTAATTTGTTTATTATACAATCCAATTTTAATTAGTTAATTTCAGTTTAAATTTTTCTTAATATCTTAAAATTATGGTTCAGTTATCTCTAAGGGGTACAGAAGTTGTATGGGTCGTCTTATTATTGAACCATTACTTAATCTTATCATGCAAGCTCTGACCTGGTTGTCTCTACCCATTAATGTTTCCGTTATTGTTCCTAATTTCCATTCATGTTTTGGTTTTTTGTCTTGATGTATTAAGACTACATCTCCTAACTTAATTTTATGAGTTAATTGTTTATCCGAATAATGGGCCGTTCTCAACTCAATACTCCTCTTGCCATCTTTTCCAAAGCCTATCTAATAATTGCTGCCTGTACTTTAATCTATTTGTTAATTGTTGTTGTGTTTGCTTTTGAATGGTCTGATCGAATGTTTGGGGTGGTAAAGAATTAACTCTTTTACCTAGTAAAAAATGCGAGGGACTTAAGGGGGTTGGTTCCTGGGGGTCATTGTAAGCAAATGTAATTGGGCGTGAATTTATGGATGCCTCTGTTTCTAAAAGAATGGTTTCCATTTCGGGGTAGGTTAGTTTCGAATTTTTAAGTACCTTTTTCAGAATTGTTTTAGTCGACCTAACCATACGTTCATAGAAACCTCCCCACCATGCGGCTCGTTCGGCTATAAATTTCCAATTAATTCCTTCCCTCCCAAAATATTCCAATAGTTTTTCCTCTTTCAATTTTTTCCAAATGTTTTGCATGTCCTTGTTTGCGCGCTCGAACGTTTTTGCATTATCTGTGTAGATAGTATGTGGCAAACCTCGCCTAGCTACCATTCGTCTGAAAGCTAACATAAACTCTTCTGTTGATAATGATGGTATTAGTTCCAGATGCAAGGCTCTTGTAACGGCGCAGGTTACTAAACAAATATAAGCTTTGTCCAAATCCTTATTTTTCTCAAAATATGAGGGTCCCTTCACATATACTGGCCCCGCAAAATCTATCCCTATAACTGAGAAGGGTGGGGCTTCTTCGATCCGATCTTTCGGTAAGGGCGCAGTTGGTGGAAGCTTTACTAAGTAGTTTCCTACATGCCATACATGCCCTAACCACTTTCCTTGCTAATTGTCGACCCTAAATAATGAAATATCTTTCTCTGACTTGAGTTAAGGTCTCTTGGACTCCCCCATGCATAACTCTGTTGTGACTGCGTTCCGTTAACAAATAGGCTAACCTTTGTTTCGAATTTAGAATTATGGGGTGCTTTTGTTCTTGAGTCAAATCCGATTGGTCTAATCTTCCCCCTACACATAGTTGATTTTGATTATTGAAAATTGGCTGAAGGGTTGCTAGCTTATTTGAGTTTCCTAATTTCTCACCGATTTTAATTGTAGCTATCTCGTTAGCATAGTCTATCCCCTGGACGCAGTTTACCCAATCTATTTCCGCTTTTACCATCTCCGCCGCGGTTACGGGTCCATATTGTTTATTTTTCTGAATGCCCTAACATAGGCTGTAACTCTTAACGCTTTGTCCAACTTACTATACCTACGTAGGTCAATAATCTTATCTAATCCAGGTTTTTCATCAATGTTTATGACTAAAATTGTTTTTCTCATCTCCTGTTCTAACTCTTTGGGGTCTATTTTTATTTTTCTGGAATCGTCCATGGGCCATTCTGATCTCGGCAACAACAACCAACTAGGTCCCTCCCACCATTTTTTGAGCGCGTGCAGATTCTCCGCTTTTACTCCCCGTGTAGGAATATCTGCTGGATTATCAACCCCTGGGCAGTGGAACCAATCTTCTGTATTTGTGAGCCTTTGTATTTCTGATATTCTGTTTGATATAAAAGGTTTCCACGTGGTTGACGCTCCCCTAATCCAATAAAGGGCAATTTTGGAATCTGTCCACATAAAACTCCTAATCAATTTTTTGCTAAACGTTGATTTTACATAATTTACCAAACGCGCTCCTAAATTGCATCCCATTAGTTCTAATCGTGGTATCGATAGTTCGGGTTCTAATTTGGAACCTTGTTGAAACTGCTTAAGCGGTGCGACTCGTGCCTTGGATGTTACAAAAGCTACCCTAATTTTTCCTGCCCTTGTTATATACCTAACGTACTTGCATCTGTAAAACAGTGTAACTCCCAAGTATCTACTTCTTCCTCCCCATCAAAATAATGCCTTGGCATACTAATATCTCGAAGATTGGGCAAATCGTGGCACCAATCAAGGAATTCTTCAGCTAACTCTGGTCCTAAAGTTTCGTCCCAATCTACCTTCTCCACCCATAACCTCTGAAATATGAGTTTTGCTCTAATTGTAAATGGGGTCAAAATTCCTATAGGGTCAAATATTTGTGCAACGGCACTGATTACGCAACGTTTGGTCGGCTTGATGTTTTGTAAAATCTCAATTAATTTTGTTAAGTCAAAAAAGTAAGTGTCCGAATTTGGGTTCCACCTTAGCCCTAACAGTTTGATTCCTTCGCGTGCCTCCTTACCATCAAACATGGGGACCAAATTTTCCGATTTTGTGTCTCGCCATAACTTCCTAAGATCTGGCGAATTTGTGTTACATTTCCTAAATCGCATGTTGGTGCTGCTCATTATCTTATTAATTCCTACAGTAGTTTCATAAGCCTTTTCTACATTTTGTTCCCCACTAGTCAAATCATCTACATAGAGATCCTGGTCCAATATTCTAACTACATTTTCGTCCGCTCCCTCCACCTTGTGTATGTGATACTTTATTGTTAGAGCTAACAAAAGAGGGCTTGAAGTGATTCCATAAGGTACGCGTGCCATACGTAGGGTTTTAAAATCATTTTCTTTTAATTGGTCATGCGTCTCAGCGTTTACCCATAAAAATCTCACTGAATCCCTTTCTGACTCTGCTAGGGCTATCTGGAGAAACGCCTTCTCAATATCCGCTACGAATGCGACCTTATTCATTCTAAATCTCAACAATAACAATAAAATATCCGGGTTCAGATTTGGTCCCGCTGCTAAACAATCATTTAAGGAGGGGAGCCCCTTTCCACGAGCTGACCCATCTAACACTACTCTCAAGCTTGTGGTGGCCGACGCGCTTTTTACCGGCTGATGGGGAAGGTAAAAAGTTCCCGCTGGGGCTATGCTATTTTCAGGTACAATCTCTGTTATCCCCTTTTCCAATTGGTCATCTATGACCTTCTTATAGTCCTCAAACAAAATTGGGTCCCGAATGAATCTACGTACTAAAGAATTCCCCCTTTTTGTTGCTAAGTCCAAGTTATCAGGCAACAATTCCTTCTCTACCTTCCACGGAAATTTCACGTGGTATCGCCCATTCTCCATCTTAGTTTCCGAATTAAAATTCTCAATTATTTCCTGATTTTCCAAATATCCCACCCTTTTCTCCTCATTCTCAATTCCTATAGATTCCAATTTCCAAAATTTCTCAATTATCTCATCAGCTTTTCTTTCCACTACACCTACCCTCATTACTGTTATTGGGCAGCTATTTACGTTTACCTGGTTCCCCGAATCCAAGGGTCCTTGCACGGCCCATCCCAATTTTGTTTCAATGGCCATAATCCTAGGTCCAAATCTTTCTGTCATTCCCTCAACAACTGCATTTGAAGGTATAATCTTTCGCGATCGAGAATCAATTCATTGAATCGCCCATCAGTTACGCATCCTACACCTCTGAAACGTAATTATCAATAGCAATGTTTTATGCAAAAAATAAGGTTTATTACCTTCTTGTGGCACAGCAGACTCTTTCAACTGGCGTTGGCATTTCTGTACAATTTTCACACAAACACCAATCTGGTGCAGCTTGTACAGGTGTAGCGCTAGGAGAAGGCTCAGGTTTTTCACCATCTGGAATTACATCAGCATTATCTGAGCTTTCTTTCGGGGATTCCTGCTCTGGCATTTTAAATACCACTGTGGGATTGTTTTCTATTATGTCTTTTAAAACTGCGACTAATTGAGAATGGCTAAGTTTTGTAATCTAAAGGTAATGAAAATCGTTTATAAAAAAAAAAACAAGAAACAGTTCGGTTCGAAAATTTTATTTCCTTACTTGATCATTGTCGACTTTTGTGAGCTTTCTACCCGTCTTCGCGACAACAGCGTTTTTGGTCCTCTTTTTAGCAATACCACCGTTAACAGTGGTTAACTTAACACGCGCGATTTTAGGCTCTTTAGGCCTTGGCTCCACTTCTCCATAACCATAACTTTTGCCATTTGTGCAACCAACACAATTACCACATTTACACAGTAAAGTACATTTTATACTTGCTGCGCGACATGGACAAACATTACGTCCGCCTTTACTCAAACAATTACCTTTGCAGGTACAATATTGTTCATTATCCATGACACAAAATATAGCTTGGGTTACTCCTACAGACAGACCAAAACATAAAATGGCGTCGAATACTCGAAGTGCTAAGGAGTGGTTTCCCTTTTCCTCGTGTTGGCCTAATCACTGCCTGCAGGTCAAAAAAGAAGTTCCTAAATACAAAGACTAAGTGCCCAGTCCTACTCCATACGGAGTCTTTGGATCTTGGTGTCACGTGGTGCCTCTGACGTATTTCAAATAATTTTTACCCCCCCGCCGATGACCTGTTTCCAGTCCCTTTAACAAATCCATCCCATCTGAATCTGGGCTCTGAGTTGTTGGTTTATCAGCTAATTGCCAACCCTTTTGTTTCATGTATGTCTCAATCTCATGGCATTTAAACGCAGTTACTGAGTTGCAAACGTACGGAACTTCTATCGCTATAATCTCAACCCTTTGTTCCGGTTTTTCTACGTTTTCGAGAGTTACCTTGACTCGCTTCCTAATTTGTTCCGATACCTCCTTACTCATGAAGGTGTTAAATCCAACCTTAGTTTCTCCCACTACTGGTAATCTTAATTTCCTAGATACATCTTCCCTAATAAATGACGCTTGCGCCCCGGAGTCCAAAAAACACCTTACTTCTAAACCTGTATTTTGCTGTACTGGGTTCCTAACAATAGCTCTCGCCGACTGCAGCAAAACAGTTTCATCAATCCCTTCCCCATTACTAACTGAGGCTACCCCCACGTTCAAGGTTACGTTCTCCTCCTTATTTTCTACTGTAAAGTTAGCTGGGTTTTTGTCACACACCGCGTAATTGTGGCCCTTTTGGCATTTCTTACATGTCTTAAACCTGGCATTGCAATCTCTGACTCTATGGTTCTGTCTCAAACAAAGGTAGCATCGACGTTGTTCTCTAATTAAGTTACGTTTTTGTTCCAAATTAAACTTAGGACAATCATTCGAATTATGCCCGTTAGCTTCACAGAATATGCAAAATGGATTTTCCACTCGATTTTGACTATGATTTTGATGTCTATGGTCCCTACTCTGATATCTGTTTTGATTTTGATAACTATTATGCGGGTATGTTACACCCGTTGACAAGGCCGAAGCTGTGTGCCTTTGGTAGGAAGGTTTTCTTTCAACGTACTCCTTATAACTATTTGTCCCAATTTTTTCTGAGCTAGATTTAGATCCTAAAGCTCTACAGGCTTCCCTTGATTCAATCTCCTCCCTCAAATAATCAACCAGATTACAGACTAGAGCTTACAAGTCTCTTAAATACTGTACGCGTTTAAACAAAGCATCATTGTAAAGATAAAAATACTTTCAGGTGTCTCTTCTTTTCTTTTGCGCAATTGTCGTTGTTTCTCTCTTGCTAACTGTCTCTGGTCAAGTTTCGTCAACTCGTCCGAGGAACAGGTCGTTTCTATTGGACATTTTGCATAACCTTTGGGACACAACCTTCACATTTTTTTATGAGCGTGTGTATTGCAGTAGTTCTTCAATAGTTTTAGTGAAATAAATACGTGATGTTAAGTTTAACCATGAATTCTAATTTTAATCATAAAATACAGTTTTCATTATAGCCGCTTATCACTCGAATTATGTAGACTAGGCAAAATCTTAAATAAGTTATTCCTTACCCAAATATGTTTGTATTTATTTAGCTTATCCGAACCCGTCAAGAATTCTGTCGGCAAGGATAGTATGCATGTCGTGGCTTCTAAGTGTCCTCATCATTTTCATTGAACTGTCCAGCAACCTCAAATCAGAGTTCTCGATAAAAACGTACGATACAATATCGTCTATAAAAGACCTCGTTAATCACGACGATATCACACCCTTCGTAATGAGAAAGGCTATGGTGTATCGGTATATCACGTTTATGGCAAGTATCATTCACGTAATATATTTTCATCTTTCAAGTTTTGGTCTTGAAACGTCATTGTTAGGCCGTAATCAGAAAGTAGGTTTCCATTTAGCTAAAGAAAACAAAAAAACACTGGCTAGCCTGCAAGTAAGCTAGGTGTAAACGTCTCTATGCAAGCACGCGGACAATACTTTTTACACTTACCTGGCTTCAGATTTTTAAATTTGGTTTTTATTTTCTATCCAGAGAAATCAAAGTGATCATATGAAAAAACTTTACAACCAAATCCACGATAACCAATTGTTTGTCGACTTGATGGACGACATGATACAAGAAGACTTTGTTGAAAAACTGGCGAGCAAGCGTGACAAAATGGCCCTCGTAATTCATCGGGAATATCTCAATCGAGTTTTAGGTTACGATTTGCAGAGGATCAAAACGAAAGATTGTGACAAGGGGGGCCATCCATGTAATTTGGCGGACGTTTCTCGCATTCAAATCGGAGTTGACGATGAAAAAAGGGACACTATGACACTAATGGTATCGAAACACCTATACACGAACAAACGAATTATGGAAATGACAAATTTGGTGTGAGTTTATCATTCTTCAAAAGTCATGCGAGATCATGACATGCTTTAGCTTAGAAACAGAATAAGTTTGAAAATATTTTTTAGACCATTTATAGATTGATCACAAAATGCAGGTAAAAAAAAATTCATTTTCACAAAGAAAATAAAAAGCCTGTGATGCATAGGAATTCTAAGTTTTGACGACGTCCTATTGCATTATTTAGTACGCAGCGTGAGGCACTGTCGCGAGCTTCAGAAACGACGTTTTTCCGTCCTTATATCAAAGGGCGGACTGTGTCGCAACAATTTTTTGTTTCTAACATTACCTCTTTTCCTTTTATATTTTATAAAATAGTGCGTTTTATTTTCAGGATTAGTGTTCTGTTTGAAACGAAATGCGCCGACTTTTACGATTTTGAAAATGCTTACAATTTGGAATTCATCTCTTGGAAACCGCCCTTGGAATCCTTCAAGGCCCAGACACTGGCTGACACTTATGGCATATTTTTACTTCTCATGTACATGTCTTTATTTTCTGGATTGGTGTTTCTGTTGGAAGTTGCAGTCTACTACGTAAATCTTTATTTTAAAGCTCACTACAGATCAAACCGTTTTGAAGCGACACGAGGGGTTTTCCCGCGTCGTCAGCGTTATCGTCGTCGGGCACTTAGAAACACAATAATTTATTTTTGAAGATGTTCGTCAATTCGCGGGAAGTTGTCGTTGTTACAACGGTTATCCTTGATTTACCAACGCAACGTTTTCAAACAAAAAGTGAATCAAAATTAATGCTTATAGCTTGAAAACTCTGTGAGCTTTCGAATTTGAAGGATTTAACTTATATATAGCCTAAGCGCTAATTTTGGTATTTCGAGGTTTATGGGAAAATATTAAGAGACGATAAACGCTAATCAAGGTCACGTAAGACCATCGACTTCGGTTGTCTGATATTGACGACTTGTATGTTCGTAGTGGACGGAAATGTATACACTTAAGGCATGATATGAATTAGAATTGTTTCTTTTTTGTTATTCGTACTCAATTTGAAGAGACATTAACGGTTCAGAGTAAACCAAAAGTAAAGCAAAAGTAAAACAACATTAAAATGAATAGTTTAAGGTTGATTAATTGAACAAAATGTCAAAGCGTCAAGTAAATCGCGGTTGTTGAAGTCATTTTTGAGCAGAGTCTGGATATGTTAACATATATGGTCGCAAAATAAGAGTTTCTTTGATGGATAACGAGAGGATAGTGTTACACCCCAACATTCTTGTGAATATAGCTTTGAATAATGCTTGAATATTTCATTAACTTTAACTTTAGCCCTTGCTGTTGTATTAAGAGACGTAATCGCCTATTTAGGCAATAAATTTTGTTGGTATTCCATTCCTCTCGACTTGGAGACTTGGGGAGGTGTAATTTTGGTTTTAATCTTGTTTGATATCAACTTGGGTTCCGTCTAGATTAAGATTATCCTGTCTCGTTATGACCACTCTTTGTTGACGAATATCAAAAGCCCCTATTTTTTTACTGGAATTTAATGTTTTAAAGTTTTTTTAAAAAAAAAAAACCTCCACGAGTCTCTCCATCTAACTTATTGCAAAGTATATTCTTGGCTAACAATCGATATTAATAGCTTCTCGAATAACATACCAAGAAGTTATATCTAGTATCTCAGAGAGAAGATATAAATTCGCCAGATTTCCAGCTTTATCTCCAGTCCAAACGTAGGTCCGGAGTCAATCCCCGTCTCTAAATTACAACCAGCATCTCATTGGTTCTTGAAAACTAACGTCAGCGCGACGACGCGAGTGACAAAAATTACAGTCATATTTTCCGACTGAGGAGAGGCGAAATAGCCGGGCGCCTCCTTTTACGTCCCCCCTTGTATTTTGAAAGGGGGACTGGGACTATGGCGCGCGAATACAAAGGCATCTTATACCTTCTCTCTGAGATACTGATATAACTTCTTGAACATACTTAATGTGTTTGTGTTACTTAATCAATATACAAAACAAAACATTAGGCATTAACAGTAAATATTTTATATTATTTTGTTCAAAATAAAATAAATAGAACAACGGATATTGATAATCTGTCAAAAATGAAGGTAAGATTTTTTTAAAGTGGTTATCGCATAAGTTGGTGGAAATTTGTTTTTCAAGTTGGAATATTTTTATAGGGTTGGTATCTCATTCATTACCCCTAATATATCGCCAATTGGGTTTTTAATGTCTTTATTTTTCCATTTTCTTGGGCAGGAATACAATTAACATTAAATTCATCCGCCATCATTATCCACTGATTTTTTGCATAATGACCGGATTAAACTGAAAAAATACGATTAAATACGTCACAATCAAACCAAGAAAGGATACCAACAAATTCTTAGTAATAACGAAACACGTTCCCGCTTTACAAGCCATCTTTTGATTTTTAAGTTCATTAGTAACTACAATAAGTGCCAATAATTCTCTATTACTTCCTTCAATAAGCGTTGAATCAGTAAGTCTAAATAAAGCGTTACAAACACGATCGCTTTCTTCCGAGACTTGAGATGCGACCAGAATCAAAGAACTCAACAACACCAAATCCTTGACTTGTAACGACGAAAAGTAAATGTAAATGGTAACTGTACCGGATGGTAAAAAAATTATCGTACAAATGTTCGAACACGTAGTCAGCAAGGTGGAACCGAACCACAACAAAATAACGTTTTTGTACAGACTATTCAATTCATCCACGAGTTTGCTTATTTCAAGTACTGTTTTACGAAACGCTAAAATTGTAGAATATTTCGAACTTGTTCCATGAAAACTATTTACGCTTTGCTTGATCGCATCAGCGAGGGATTTAGCTAAAAAGCAATACAGGTACACTTGTGGAAATGCGGCTCCAATTAGAGATAAAACGTAAATGATGTTGACGAAATACCATAGCGTTTCAATGGTTATTTGATTCCACGAACTTACGTTGCAACCAAAACACATCATATTTATTGGTATGTAACCATTTAGAATGTATAATTGCGCGTACTCTGTGCTAATATAGCATAGACCGATGCAATATGACATTGTTAGTAAAACCCCAACCGTTAAACGTCTCTTGAGTCGTTTTAATATGTTTCCATCAATTGCGTCGCACAATTTGACGAGTTTTTGGTGAAATCGTCGTATTTTGGATTTTCTACTTACGGTAACCAAAAAACTAACGATAAAACTCGCGAATGATACGCAATTAATAGCTAGGATTATTAGTCGGTTTTTTCCGTAAAGTCGTGAGATTACGTTAATGTATAAAATAATATTGTAAACTAAAATCAAACAAGATACGGTTGTCAAACCAAACCATAGCGTTGCGAGCCATCGATACCTACTTGGTTTATTGAGGACTGAAACATTACCATAATAATTTGCTCTCATGGTTGAGAAAGCTGGAATTTCAAAGACGCTGTTCACATTACAAAATGAGCTAGGTTTGGTTATCAGGATAATAAGGCTAGTATTATAGAACAGCCGTTTTATAATGCATTATAGTTTTTCTGTTATATCTTTATTTCAATACCACCCGCCCAGTTTCGTGACTGCTTATAAGCCTATAAACAAACGTGCACAAGAAAAATATGTATAATAGCGCCTGATGTCTGCAGAGGCAAGTGAGGCAGAGAGGTGATGTTTACTACTCGAATTCACGCTTTCTGTCTGACATATTTGGCCAATGAAATCGACCTATACTTTAAGTTCGGCTTTTGTGGGGTTATTGTATTAATGGTTCTTTATGATCATAGATTTCGTTGTGCATACCTGGTAAATGGAATTTGGTGAGCCTGATCACTGGCGATATAGCAGTCATACTCGACTTTCCCACTAGAGTTCGGCATTTTCAATCCATTATCCACAAATTATTGGATAACCGATTATTTACAAATAAAGTTGTGGGTATAATACGATTTAACATACACGTTCTTTTGATAATTTGCGAGTATGGATAAAGCTAAAATGACGTGGATAATGCCGAACTCTTATTTCCACGAGTATGCCGCAAAAGCTAAAAATATTTTTAACATGGACTGAGATGCAAAGTGAACAAACGTCGCTAGCGCTAACTTTAATGCCAAACTTACTGGTTTTCTTATTTACCTTTGATGTTTGGACGTTAAAACGACCCTATGGAAACGCCTTAAATAAAAAACAGGTAGTTTTAACCATTGATCTGTTTTGGTTGTTGCGTGTACCGTTAGACTTGCCACTCCTTTTTCTCATCCAAAACATTTTATCGACTCTAGGAAAATGGGACGCAATATTGCCTTGTTAGATATAATCAGGAGTTCATAATAACACTCCTTCAGTATGAAACTGGCCATAGAGCTAATGGTAAAAATCGCGAACAACAAGATTCTGTCGTTGCGCATTGAATGGATTAGCATGTTTATGGACATACAACCTTACAGTATATCGTAGTGGTATCTATGCTCCTTGGTTTTCGTTCCAAAGCTTCCGTCGAAAAGAAAAATGGCGATATGGTGGACGTAGAAACACGTTGCAATTCTTATATTAAAAATACTGGGAATATATTTGTCCAAACCGTTTTAATTTAACCACGGAATTCTCACTCACACATATCACAAGAAAACATAATTGACGATCGTTTAAATGTTTTGTAGAAAACTAGAAACCCCGACTAAAAGCGTACTTCTTAGCCAAGGCTTAATTTACACCGTTCCGACAGAAGCAGACGTGAGCTATTTTTGCTCCCAAAATCACAAGATAAAAATAGTGCTAAACAGGCAGAGTGTAAGTTTATGCGCGTGGGCGCTAAAAATGGGGTAACTATTTCTTTGGGAGTTAAGCGGTGTATGAATCCGCTGAGCTTTACGGCGAAACTTTGTTGTTACGGGCTTTTTAACCAGTTTCGTACTTCGGGGTATTATGAACTCCTGCTAATGCTGAAAAATATTTTCGGCAAATTAAAAAAGCGAAGAATTTTTTTAAAATATTTAATGTTTTATAATGTCTTGAAAAGTGAACATTTTTATATCTGTTACTTCAGGCAATTAATTTATAAACTTATCTCTTACTTTTTGACGTCTTTGTCTGCAGAGAGAGTTTTTGTTAATATCTGGGGCTTCAGTCTTAATTTTAATTAAAATTGTTTAAACCTTAGGAGAGAAAAGCAGGAGAGGGCTTTGCGCGTCCATTATTTAAAGCGTTTGAACTAATTAACCATCTATTATAATATATTTTCTCTGGTTCAGAGGCAACGAGGATCATACGTTGCCAACGATCAGGAGCTTACTAACTCTACTCACTTTCAGATTTCACATCTTTCTGTCTTAGCTGATTCTTCTATTATTACTATTCGGGTTGTGAATTTCAATGATGTAGATATTGCTTCCATTTAAATTATATTTCCACCACCATGCATTTTATTTGTGAAACGGTTCTTAGAAGCTATCCACGATGATGCGGAGCCAATAGGTATAAAAACAAGCACAAATATGATTATTAGGTTGTCTGGAATTTGCCCATGACATTTTCAAGCAAAACGAATATGTACAACACGGGAGGGCACAAACCATTCTAGTGAAATTATGATTTTCTACCGGTTTGTCAAATAAATCGACTGATCCCTGTATCTCCAGAACCCTTGAGCTACAATTGACACTTTTTTGGTATTTAAGAGAATCAAAAATTACACTACTTTTTCTTTTTAAAAATGTGCATTACCGTGCATTACCATGTCCTAAAAGTGATTCAAAGTTGACGAAATTAAATGTTGATCACCAATGATAAAAATATGATATTATTTTCAATATTTGATAAAATTGTTTTATATCGTATATGCGTTTGAAAAACGAAAACATTCGTAGCAATATATTCAAAATATTTAATTATTTGTTTTTTGGTTTCGGCCTTTTTATGACTCGCAACGCTCGAATGAATTGATATCAATTGAAAGATAAAAACGTCATTAGAAAAACTCGCGTAATATGAATTACCATAAACATATAAAAAATTATTATAATACTATTATAAATAACATATTAACAATAAGTCTGAGATTTCCCTTTGTCGTATTGCTCAATTTTTTAAAGGTCATTTCCCATATTATAGACATGGACGAACCAATACTGAAGGACTGATGGCAGAGGGAGAAAGTTGAAAAATACTTGTTAATTCGCCTTCTAGCGGCAGATAATAGCAAACTGGATAGTGGGGGCTTATGGGGGAATGAACGTTCTAAAGAGGGAAGCATCTAACGCCTTATTTTGTCTAGATGGCGCTTGCTTTTTCCGGGATTTGACTCGGTATTTTTCATAACCCCCCTCCATTTTGGGGCTGAAAAGGGGGAAGTAGGCTTAACATTGGTTGTTTAGTCGCTTAGCATGGGGCTCTATGGGCTGCCATCGGTCCTTCAGTATTGCTTTGTCCATGTTATAGATAGAGGTTTTGCGTGAAAACGAGATGGATAAGTTAAAACCATATTACTCTTTGCTTATCAGACCAATTGCCTCTACCCAAAAGAGGTTATTAAAAAATATCGTCTTCGCTAAGTGTAATTATACCAGGAAACACAGTTCAATTTAATTATTTCATTTACTATCGTACTTTTTTTATCATGCTGCTTATGATACGATAATATAATACTATTTTTGTAAACACACAGGTCCGAGATGTGCCAAACGAATGCTATATTTTATTACGTACGTAAATACGACCTTGATGAGTTTGTAAACTTAGTTTAAAACGCTTTGTAACGTCCGTAATTTTTACTATAAAACCCATTACTTTGAAAACACGTTAGTTCATTCAAAAACGGTCTCACTGAAACCCAGAGCTGAGTTCTATAAGTTTTTGATCTTTTTGCCATTGGAGCTGAAATGCGTTTAACCTTAGGTTTTCTGCTGATAATGGGTAAGATTACAAAAAAAAAATGCTAGATAGATAGACATGGTTTTTAATGCAGAAGCGATACAATTTAGTAATCGGGTTAAGATACATTTTTTATTGATCTTAAACAACGTATTCTCGCAAAGCCTGGGAACTATAGTCAAAATTTGAAATTCGTTATAGTAAAAATTCAATTATTAATCTGTTTTATGCGACTTTTCAGGATAATGTATTCGAATACAATTTTTAATATATATGATACTTTACGAATATTTTCGGTTGATTTTTATAAGAATCCGTTAAACTTCGAAAGTGAAAGGAACATTAGAAATAAGCAGATTAACAGAACTTCACTTGTAAGAATTTAAGTTTAGTCCGTAGTTGATGAGTCGCCTTTTTACTTTGAAAGGTCGCCCCACAAGCGGGTACATAGATCATTTTGATTTTATAGGAATTATTGGCCCACTTATTATTTCCAAAGTGGTCTCAGCTTGAGCAGGGATGGGCGATAAAATAAGCTGGTCTCTTGTAGTCTGTTCTGTTAATATGGTTTCGATTTATTCCCGTTATTTTTAAAAAGTGCGGTTTTGGTACAAGATGTTATTAACAATTCAACTTATGCTTTTTCAAACATGTTTACGTACAATGGAAATTTTCATTTCAAATGACTAAGTGGACATAGTTTTAAAATGTTAAAATTAAATCTGGTGTTATAAGTCTTTACATTTCGGTTTTTGAAAGTACGATATATTTTGTGTGTGATAGTGTATTATCTTTTTAGGTGCTTTACTAGTCATGCCGTATAAAGCCGAAAGTTGTTTATCGAGTTTATTTGGATTTGGGTCGAATTCTGAAGGAGGATCAGTACCTACTTCAAATCGTTTACAACAGGAATCTGTATTGCCAGCATTTTCGGAAAACAGTGGCAATAACGGATAATGTAGCGAGCAAAGAGAATCTCCACTGTTTTGCGTCTGTAAACGACTTTTTCGTGAAATAAATATATATCTTAAAGGATTTGGAAATTACAGTAATCATCTATTTCTTGCTAATCACTGTGGTTTACTCATATAATTCGCTGTGAATTTTCCTTCATAACTTGAAGGGATCATATCGTGTGTTTCAAAAATCGCAGTTAATTTCGTATGTTTCAAAATTCACAGTTAATTTCGTATGTTTCGAAATTCAAAGTTAATTTCGTATGTTTCAAAATTCACAGTTAATTTCGTGTTTCAAAATTCACAGTTAATTTTGTTTATTTCAAAAATCGCAGTTAATTTCGTGTGTTTCAAAATTCACAGATAATTTCGTATGTTTCGAAATTCAAAGTTAATTTCGTATGTTTCAAAATTCACAGTTAATTTCGTATGTTTCAAAATTCACAGTTAATTTTGTTTATTTCAAAAATCGCAGTTAATTTCGTATGTATCAAAATTCACAGTTAATATCGTATGTTTCAAAATTCACAGTTAATATCGTGTGTTTCAAAATTCACAGTTAATTTCGTATGTTTCAGAATTCGCTATTACATCCAATTGTTTCAGAAATAACTATTAAATCCTTACGTTTCAAAATTCGCTTTTAATTTTATGTGACTGAAAAATACAGGGTGTTTGTGAAAGGTCCATCAATAATGAAAGGGCGTATTTATTGGGCCATTTTGAGTCAAAAATGTTCTATGACATTTTTCCGTCCGGGCCTCTGCTTTCAAGTTATGATTAGAGTAATTTACGGATGACCCCTTAAATTTAATTAAGAAATTGAAAGACAGCGCTAATTTAATGAAGGGGTCATCCCTAAAATATTCAAATCATAACTCGAAAACCGTGGCTTGGACGGCAAAATGTCATAGAACATTTTCGACTCAAAATGGCCCAATAAATACGCCCTTTCATTATTGATGGACTTTTCACAAACACCCTGTATATGCTATCTTAATGATTCATTTAAGTAATAAATTTTATGGTTCAAAATTCCATGCTAATCTGGATCTATGTTGTATTATGTTATCTAAAAATCCTAAACATGTATTTGATTGACTTCTCACCTATGATCTGTCCATAAAGGCCTATATTTTAAAGTTGCAGATATATGCGGTGATTTTTATACGATGCATACCAAGGCAGAAGAAAATCTTCATTTGTTTTAAATCACGATATTGTGTGTGGCCTTGTACGTTATTACATATAACTTATCATTCGGTAAGTGCCTAACAAAACAGGAAATTCTTGATCATTGCAGAAATGTTATAGCAATTACCTATTACTTTCTGTCATCATTAGGGCAGTTCGAGTATAACGAATGCTTTAAGTTAAATCCAGAAAATTCGAAAGCTCATAGAGTTTTCAAGCTATAAACTCTAATTTTGATTCACCTTTTGTTTGAAAAAGCTGCATTGGTAAATCAAGGATAACAGTTATAGCGACGTCTGCGAACTGGAGAACATTACTAAGTTTCAAAGTGTTTTCCGAGGCTGAGGGCAACGTTGACGCGGTAAACGTCAACACCTCGCGACGCTTCAAACTGCTGTTACTTCCAGCAGAGAGACCTAAAACCACATTCTCTAAGACCAGAAGTTCAGCACACTTTTAATTTTCTTGCACTGAAAAGCAATTCAGAACGATTTATACCACCGACGATCATTACTAATATTTAATACAACTAGATCCGTAGCAAAGCATGAGAATTTGCTAATTTATTATATCTGTGCGTTAGTTTATGCTTTGTTTAGACTTGAAAATCCACTATTTACATCGCCAAAAGCCTCAACTGAGTAACGTAACGTTCATCTGGTTGATGTGCGCATCCGCTGGAAGTTCCAGCGCATGCGCACATCAACAAGCCTGGAACTTCAAAGCAAATCGCCACAACAACAGATACATTTTGAGAAAGTACTATTCGAAGTCCGCGTCTTTTAACTGTAATCACTTATTTTGTTTGATCCTCGGTTTATTTAATATATCATGGATAAACATTGTAACGTCCCGCGAATTGACGAACATCTTCAAAAATAAAATATCGCGTTTCGTCGTGGCCGACAACGATGCTGACGCGCTAAAACTCCTCGAGTGGCTTCAAAACGGGTTGATCTGTAGTGAGCTGTAACGTAAAGCTTTACGCAGTAGACTGCTACTTCCAGCAGAAACACCAATCCAGAGAGTAAAGACATGTATATGAGAAGTAAAAATATGCCATAAGTGTCAGCCAGTGTCTGGGACTTGAATGATTCCACTGGAGGTTTCCAAGCGATGAATTCCAAATTGTAGGCATTTTCAAAATCGTAAAAGTCGGCGCATTTCGTTTCGAAGAGAACAAGAATCCTGAAATTGAAAGGTTGCAACATTAAAGGCGGCGAATTAAAATAATAAGGCTTTTCATTTATGACCGACTGATTATCAACGCGTGGGACAAAACACTTTATTTAGGGTGCAGCTAAAGTGGACAAGCAACTTTTCATTATTTTGTGGTTTTTGAAAATATTTTATCCATGTAACTTACACCTAAGACCATTAACAACCCCCGGGACTCGCAACGCAATAAGATCCTCGTATTGAAATTTCCGCCTCTAGAAGTTACGGCTGTTTTTGCGATAAGGGTGCCACCAAGCGGCAACGGATAGAAACTTATAGGGTGTACAGAACTTCCGGTTCGGGATATCGCTTGAAAAGAAGAAGTAAGATCGTCTTCTTCTAAATTCGGAGGCCGAAGCCGCAACGGTTTAACTACAATAATGCCCAATGTACAGTTATGATAAAATAGCAAAATAATACATCGCTAAATTTCAAAAACTTACACATTAACATTTTCATTCTCATCTTCTTCGTCGTGATCCGCCATTTTTAAATAGCAAAGAGGAACCTGTAAACCGGAAATTTGGTACACCCTAAAAGTTTCCCCAATATACCGCAAGGGTCGCTAGGATCGCACGTAACAGAAAACCACGAAAAGTAGAAAGCTTGCGTTGCTAGTCCCGGGGGTGGTTAATGGTCTTAGCTTACACCAAGTTTCCTAAAGGTTCAATAAAATAATACTATTGATCCGAAAGAAAAACTTAAAATTAAACGAAAGAGTTTTTCTGAAATGAGCAAATATTTTTCTATTCCGAAAAATGAAACCACCCAAGGAACGGCAAGGGTGTTACGTTACTCATTTGTTAACAGCTGACTTTGGGCAATAGCGAGTGAGAAGTCTAAACTTCAAAAGATGAGAGATTTGAAAATGTGTTCAGTGTACGAAAACACGCATACCGGTTTTGCACACGTTTCGTCATTAAATATTAAAATATCCGATAGCCCGCTGGTACGAAAACCTTAAGCAATCTTCCGGATAAATGGAGCGGAGTAGTTAGCATGCAAGTTACTCTAAAGTAGATGATACAGCCTAAGAAGGTTTTTTTCTAAATCGCAACGATCATGAAATATAGCGGTCAAACATGTTAAAAACGTCTTAACCTATTTATATCATATTTTGAAAACTGTTTGGCTCTAGCCTATAGACAGGGTTTATGGTTTTAAAAATTAAATGGTCTTCGTCAAACGGGACAGCAAAATAAAAAATGGTTCTTACAAACTGATGGGCAATGCCGGATCATTTTGATGCGTGTTTTATCCCTAAATTTTGAGTGTTATGTTTTTGCATAAGTTGATGACTGGGAAGTATTGGAGACTAACGCATTATATAGTATCCATCCCTGCAAGTCAAAATTGCCTATGGCAATCGTAAAAGAGGGTCGAAAGTTTCCTCCCCACTAGAAAAAACCATCTAATCTACTGAAAAAAATCCCACGCCGAGAGGCTGTGGCACTCAAACTGTGGGGCGTGTTCAAAACTTCTTCAGCGCCAATCGTTGAAAAGCCGTCTGGCTAGAACTCTATGAAAATCCATTACAATCCGTGGGCCTAGGACCCCACACTAGTTTGACCGGAATTTCTAGCGGTCTATTAAAACAGCTGTTCTTGTCACCGTTTCTGATTCGTTACCTCAAACCACAGGACACATCTTAAAGTTTCGTTTCTTGCCCGCTGCTGGCGCTTAAATCAGCCTGCCAATTCAAAATGAGGGAAATGCCGTAGGTGGCGCGGTGATCGGACCTAATAAGAAGTTGGCTAACAGAGATGGTTCCGGATATGGTTAGAGTCCAATACTTCCCAGGATAAGAAATCATAAACTTTTGGTTTTTGTAATATATAAACACTGTCAAATGCTATGAAAAATATGCGTTTTAAAATGTGTACCTTATTTAAAACGCATTCAGATATTATTCCACCTGCCCCCCCCCCAGTTCCCCCAAAAAGATTTATACATTGAAAATGTACGGGAATTAATTTCTTTCACATGGTGCGTCATGTTAAAGGTTTCAAACTAGGCTTATTTGGGAGTACGTATAGAAGAGTTAAATGCACAATGAGAAACTGGCGAGTTTTCTCCTCAATCGTGGATCATGTACAAGAAGATTCCCCAGCTTTAATACGCTGTACTAGTGGCGTGTTCCCATTGGGCCAAAGCTTCTTTTGAGGAGAGAGAATTTCTTTTTGGTTTATTGCATTCTAGAAGAACGTCATAAGCCAAAATTTAATCATTGTACTCCAGTTTCATCTTACAGATTTAATTTCCAAACCAGCCCCATATCACATGAACTTTTTGAGTATCATGATTCCATGTGGATTTTGAAGAAATGTAATCTTACCCCAAGTTAAAAAACTCCATAATTTCTTTGTTCTTGTATAGGTGTTTCGATACCATTAGTGTCATAGTGTCCCTTTTTTCGTCGTCAACTCCGATTTGAATGCGAGAAACATCCGCCAAATTACATGGATGACCATCAGTGTTACAATCTTTCATTTTGATCGACTGCAAATCGTAACCTAAAACTCGATTGAGATATTCCCGATGAATTACGAGGGCCATTTTGTCACGCTTGCTCGCCAGTTTTTCAACAAAGTCTTCTTGTATCATGTCCAGCATCAAGTCGACAAACAAATGGTTATCGTGGATTTTGTTGTAAAGTTTTGTCATATGATCACTTTGATTTCTCTAGATGGAAAATCAAAGCGAATGTAAATTCTACAATATAGTATTAATAGATAGAAGGCCCAAATGTTGCTACGGTTGATGCGTGGAGAAGTTAGACTAGCACATTTTGCTTTTGTGATAATGTAAAATCTCCTTATTTGTGTCTGACATAAAATAGAAAGAGAACTAATACGAAGGTTTGCGTGACTGACAGATTAACAACCAGGGGTATAAACACCTGATAGTTGGGCTTTTGAGGCCATTGCAGCCTTAGAGAATTTGCTTCTCGGTTGTCATAGTGCAAAACTGGTAAATGTCAAAATTGGAGATGGCCGATACCCGGCTTGAAGGCTGACTTCCAGCGAAAAGGGTTCTAGCGAACTGAAAACCGAGAATTGAGACTAACAATGAAGCGCCCGTGCCGATTTTCGAAGCCCCGCTGGGCCAAAAGTTGGAAGGGTTCTCGCTAACTGAAAGCGAATTTTTGCTTTCCCCTGAAGGAAATTCTCCATTACGTATCTTCCACATTGCACGGATTTCAGTAAGCTAGAACCCTTCCATTTCCTCTTTGCTTTTACCCTAGCGGGGATTCGAAAATTGGCACGGTCTCTCTATTGTTAGACTCGATGCTCGGTTTTCAGTTCGCTATGACTCTTTTCGATGGAAGTCGGCCTTTAACCCGATACCGATCGATACCGGTGCAAACAGGAACCGATACCGTTATTTACTCAATGATTCAAAAACCCAATACTTCAAGCGATACCGATAGTTTTTAGTAGGACAGTGCCATTTACATATGTACAGAAGTCCATTAAATTAGCCTAGGAAGTAACCAAAAGCCGGGTTTGGGACTTCCTTCTTTTGTGTAGCAATACTGAAGAAGGGCGCCACATTCGCCACCTCGCGATAATTTTTCTCAGATCTCCGGTTTAGATGCGACTCGTACGTCAAAATTTTCCCTACTGGGTGGGAGAGAAAAAACTATTGGCTGAAAATGAACACTGTATCTCAAAAGGGACCGGAAAACGCCCCCTTCCACTTTAGCATAGAATCAGGAAAAGGAATGGGGGGGGGCGAATTTTGGAACAGTCAAGGTCATTCAGTTTTTTATGACTCTTCATAAACCAATTAAAAAAATCTATTTAACGATCGTGGCCGTTCCTTTTTTATTTTTTTTATAAAGCAAGCATCTACCCTTTAGAGATCCAGCGTTCATGGGCTGAAGAAGTCACGCCCCGTTCACGTCAAAAAAGACTTCCTAGAGAGGAGCTCGAGATTTCTAACAGTGTTAGGAAAGTGGAAAAAAATTTAACCCCCTATCCATGGAGTTAGAAGGAGTGCTTACCCCAGCAGAGACGTACGCTATACCAGCTATTGTAATTGTTTACTTCCTTGGCTAATTTAATGGACTTCTGGTACAATGTTTAGAGGTATTTCCAAACCAGGAAAGTATGGAGGCGTTGGAATGGCTAAGGTCAAATCGTAATCGGCGTGAAATGATCTTGGAAAGAACTGGCGTGGCTTAGTTTACGCTAGTGACGTCATAGCCTGACATAAAAATCGTATTTACCACTTAAATTATTTTCATTCATTCATTGGCTGCCAAAAAAACTTCTTTGCTATAATTCTCCACCCTCTACCCTAGGTCCTCTGTCTAGGCTGAGAGAATCGAATATGAACGCGAACGGCGGCGAATCTAAAAAATTTAAAAGGTCACTTCTGCCATGCCTTTTTTAACGAGTCATGACATTTTTCGCCTTCGGTAGACAGCTAAACAGACGTAGGAGGAGGAGCTACACTTCTAAAAAAAACAAAAAGGACTCTCCTTATGTTTCCACCATCAAGGGTACAACGAGAACCCCCTTAGCCCTTATAGCCCCTCTATACATTCCTGTCCAAACTGATATCACGGCTCGTCTTTTTTAACTAGTACATGCTGAGAGGCCCATTTATCGTTATAAAATATGGTGATATAAAATATTTTTATATTTATCAACTGTTTTATAGCTATTTTTGCTTATTAGTTATTAGATTAACTAAATTCAGGTACTTTTTATACATATAAATGAGAAATCATCACGATTGAGTCACATTCATAGAAATGAGATATTATCACCTTCAATGCGTTACTGAAAGAACTAAAAATGTCATTTAGCAGTGCACCATCTAATAAATTTTAAACGAGCATCGGTTTAGTATCATATTAAACTAACCGATCCGATACTATCGGGAAACCTCGAGTTTCGGTACCGGTTCATCCCTAGTAAAAATATTTTCCAACGTTCCAGCTTTCACCTACCATATCGCCATAGTAGGAAGCGATTATAAAATACTAAATCATTAATACTTACCATGAAAGTGATATATCGGTACACCATGGCATTTGTCATTACGTATGGTTTGATATCATCGTGATTCACGAGGTCTTTAATAGACGATATTGTATCGTACGTCTTCATTGAGAACTCTGATTTGAGGTTGCTGGACAGTTCAATGAAAATGACGAGGACACTTAAAAGCCACGACATGCATACTATCCTTGCCGACAGAATCCTTGGTGGATTGGGATAAGCTTAATAAAAATATGTATACTTAGACAAGGCTTACTAGATATATACTTTTGCTTAGTCTATTTCGAGAGATAATCAGATTTATTGATTGTTTTCAAAAGTCTATAATAAACTACTTTAGGGAGGAAGTAAAAATGGTGTAACCTTTTTTTTTCGGCACGTAGTGAAACTTTTCTTGTTGCCATTAATATTTGCGAACTCATTGCCCTGAAGGAACGTTTTGTCCTACAACCTAATCAACCAATTACTTGTGAACAAACATAATTTGACACCAGAAATGCGAAAAATATCTCCAAAATTTATAAGATCCGAAAGAAACTTGTGGGAAAATCATTTTGACACTAAAGGGTAGGTGTAACATACAACCAGTATATTTTGACTGGTGATGGGCCAATTACGGTATAGTCAACATCAAAAGTGGACAAAATCCTCTACAACAGTCACAACATCGGTACAGAACCATTAAGGGACGTTTGA
Source organism: Phalangium opilio (assembly GCF_054372755.1). Taxonomy (NCBI): domain Eukaryota; kingdom Metazoa; phylum Arthropoda; class Arachnida; order Opiliones; family Phalangiidae; genus Phalangium; species Phalangium opilio. Next base: position 2,733,955 of record NW_028324146.1, on the reverse strand, counting down.
GCACTGTCAGAGAAAAGGTATTTTCAAGGTACTATAAAATACCTCCGCAACTTTTGTAGTACCCATGAACGTATTGCATTAGTTGCCTCACAGTGCGGGTATTAAATGATTTCGAAAAAGGTATTATGGAAATATATGGTATATAATGAAACCTATTAGAGTTTCAGCGCTTCTGCTGCGTTATCGTACCCTAGAAGTAGAAAAGGACCTAACAGATCCCTTTTATAGGGATTTATTTAGCTCCGGCTAGCTGATTATTACAAACACTACTAAGGTAAATACATGATATAATACTTCTAGCCCAAATTCTCTGGCATTGTTTACTTCAACTTAAAAACCCCGTTCATCTATGGTTTACCAAAGATACACAAGGTCAACTGCCCCTTGCGCCCAATTGTATCTTCCCGGGATAGCCCGACGTATTGGCTTGCACGATATCTGGTCCATATCTTATCCCCTATTGTAGGTAATACCTCCCACCACGTTGTCAATTCATACGATTTTGTAGATAAAATTAGAAAGGTAAAATTAGGACAGGCTGATCGCATGTTTAGTTTAGATGTAGTTAGTTTATTCACGAATGTGCCTATTGATGGCGTAATAGAGGTCTTGAGTATGAGACTTAATTCAGATTCAGAATGGAAGAAACGAACAGACTTATGTCTTGATTCTATTTTAAACCTGGCAAAAATTTGCTGTGATAGCACTTTTTTTACTTTTGAAGGGGAATTCTACTCCCAAACTAGGGGACTGGCTATGGGTAACCCATTATCTCCATTTCTAGCTAATCTATACATGGAATATTTAGAATCCAAGATCCTATCTTCCAATAGAAACAGTCGCCATATCAAACTATGGTTAAGATATGTAGATGATATTTTTTTAATTTTCCAAAATACTAGAGGGGGAATAACTAAACTACTCGATTTTGTTAATTCTTTGGATAACTCGATTAAATTTACATTAGAGGAAGAAAAGGTTGGCAAACTCCCTTTTTTAGATGTTTTAGTAGAGCGCTTAGCCTCGGACGAATATCTTAAGTGTGGGTTATACCAGAAACCTACCCATTGTCATAGATTTTTAAATTTTCATTCGTATCATAGTAATAAAATAAAAATTGGGGTTGTTAAAAGTTTAAAACATAGAATTGAATACATTTCTGACACACCAGAAAGTGACAAACATATTATCAGTAAACAACTGATTAGTTCCGGTTACCCAAAGCCTTTGATTTCTGGAATTTTTGGCTCTCACGACTTAAGACCTCAAAATAATATTAAAAAAACAGAACCAACTCTAGTGTTACCATATGTGAAAAATAAAAGCGAGTCAGTAAATAGGATTTTAAAAAGTAAATTTAATATTAGAGTAGTGTCAAAAATGGGGGTAAACTTAAAACAGATATTTAAAAATAGCCAAAAAAAGTCACGTAACAGTAACATAAAAAATGAGCGTTGTGTAGTATACCAGTTTAATTGTAGTTGTGATAAAAAATACGTAGGGGAAACAAAACGTCCTCTAAAAGAAAGAATATCTGAACATAAATATTGTATAAAGACAGGTGATTTAAAAAATGGCATGGCTAATCATATCATGGATATTAATGCAAAAAACTGCATTATTAATTTTGAGGAACCAAAAATATTGTATAAAGAATCCGATCTATTTAAAAGAAAATTTATCGAAGGGGTGTACATTAATGACGGGGGGGAATTAAACCTTGATGAGGGGAAGGAAACGGCGAAACTTTGGGGTGAGTTCGATAAAAAACTCTTGTATCCGAATAGAGAGAGGTTAAAAAACTAGTTTTTTGTTAGACCTAATCTGACTATATATATATATTGTATTATTTTAATTTGTGTCGTTAGTTTGATAAAGACCCGCGGGTCGAAAGCTCACGCTTGTATTTTATTGATTTTTACATCAATAAAAAGTTTGATTTTATCCATGTGTTTCCTCCGTTAAAATTTTTATATTATTTCACCATGGTATTTAAAAATAAAGTCGTTATTTATTGTTTACTTCACCATTAGCACTAGTGATGACAGCGTAGAAGAAATCAGAGACCTGCACGGGCCGAGTTTTTCAGGCCCGACCCAAGCCCGGCCCGGTTTTAGAATTTTGAATAAGCCCGAAACCCGGCCCGAGCCCGAGTACATAGTTGGTTTTTCGGCCCGGTCCGGCCCGGCCCGTTACATGCATTAACAAAGCCCGGCCCGGCCCGGCCCGACACATTTCACGAATTGAACAGGCCCGGCCCGGCCCGGCCCGTTACACGTATTTCAGTTGTAATTTTTATATTTTTTTACATAAAATCAATGATTTGAATTCATATTTGCTTTAGCGTCGTGTATTTTTCATTTCTTTTGATAATTGTTCGCTACATTTGTCCTTAGAAGCTCATGCTCATTTAAATTATCTTTCATTTGAACTTTGGATTAAATGATAATCAACAAAAGCCCGGCCCGGCCCGGCCCGCTAATTTCCAAAATTTTAAAAGCCCGACCCGGCCCGGCCCGTTAATTTCCAAAATTTTAAAAGCCCGACCCGGCCCGGCCCGATACAATTTTCAAAAGTGGAAAGCCCGGCTCGGCCCGGCTCGGCCCGACCCGATCGGGCCGGGCCTCGGGCCGGACCGGGCTTGAGCCCGGCCCGTGCAGGACTCTGGAAGAAATATCTATTGGAATATTATATATAAACATAAAGAATAGGTTCGGTTAGGTTTGGTTTGGGTTTTCCACTTAATAGGTGTTATAAGAGGGTCAAAGGGCAAATTGATAACAACTAAAATTAAGATTAAAAACACCAAACTTAGACCGACGCGGCACTAGTTATCGGATCGTGAGCTGATCAACTTAATGCCTAATAAAATGCTTTTTAAACTTTAATAAGTCTCCTTAGTCAATCACAACAATAGGGTAGTGGTTTTCTACCCGAGATTTAAATTTCACACCAATATGTTTTACCGGTGAGGTCAAACATCAAACTAAGATAAATTTCAATCTCAAATTTCCTAACTAGTGGTTTTTCTTAAATATTTAAATACATATAATTAATTTATTCGATAGTTATGTATACGTTACATCATTTAAAGGTAATACAATTGTGATATAATGCCAGGCATATATGTATAGTGTCTTTCCGTCTCAGTTACATCGAAGTGGTCTATTGTATACCTTGTCTGAAAATGATTGAAGCCCGGGGTTATAAAGTCAAAGCTTACCAGTTTCAAATGTTTCGCCAATATTTCTGATGGCGCGAAAGTATAACTTCAACGCGAGAATTGAATCCAAAAATAAATTGACTTGAAGGGAGAATTTTTATCAAAGTCGCGAAAAAAATATCCAAAAGCTAGTAAATAATTCATCTATTAGAACTACATTTAATATTGCCCAACTCTGCGCATAGTTAAACGTAAGAAACCATTTTTCTGCTGCTCTTAAAGAATACTCGAATACTTACGCCACAAGGGAGTGATCTAACACCAATGAGATATATAACCTTGGTGTTAGATCACTCTCCTTGTGCTTACGCTCGTAAAAGAATGTGAACGCAGTGTCCCAAATGTTGTACAAAATATCCATTAGGAACGACCTATTCCTGGGACGAGTTGCCGATACTTGTCGAGAAACCGTTAGAAAGACGGAAACAATGAAAGTTGAGAAAACGAAAAGAAGAGACACCTGAAAGTATTTTATATATGATAGATTAGTGTTTAAGCTTGTATTCGGTAGACAAGAGAGGTTCAGCTAAACTATAAAGGGGAGACCAAGGTGAAGACGTGGAGAAAACGTTTCTGGCTATTAGAATGTTTTTTACTTTCACAGTTTCCTCTGTACAGGCCAGAATTGGTTTTTTTCACGTACTTAGCGGTAAAACGTTTGGATGAACAGATTTGCTGTTTTTAAGATTTCAGTAAACCCCTGACTGAAATTTCAATGTTCTATCTCTCGGGGGAGGGGGGGGATATAACCCAAAGTGGCTTTGGTCTTTGTGGGCAATAGCTTCTGAAAATATGTTTTTCCTACTATTTGGTATTGCAAGATTGATAACGTCAAAAATATGTATGTAATGCCATAAGTACCATAATAACCCCTGATAAGTAAAACACGCCCGTTGGACTAATGTAACCGGCATTTTCACCCAAAAAACCGAGGGAGGCCGCCTCTTGTAGTCATTTGAAACTGCAAATCGTCCAAGGAGGCTCATATTCAGACCTCCCCTACAGATATCTTGTAGGCCACGGACCAGTGTTGGTGTAATGGCGGCCTTCAAGCGCGCGAGTATAGGTTTAGGGTTGTAACTTAAAACAATATTTTTGTTGCGACATATATTAAGCAATGATGGATACCGGTAATACTTCATCAATTTATGTAGATTAATTAACAATAATCATTAACACTTACGATATTTGTAGCTTAGGCTTCTGTGGCCTCTGCCCATTAGTGTAGCAGACGAAACCTTAATGTTTACTTACTCAGAATTCTGACTGAGTATCTAAGAATTCTATCCATTTACCGAGATTCTAAGTCAGACTTCGGGGAAGCTAGTGGCACCCCTAGAAACGTCTCTCATTGGCTAAAAAAAGTTGGGACAAAAATAGCCGCACGGCGTCGCATATACCTAACTTGTATAGGACGCAGATGAACATGCTGGTTACATTAGTCCAACGGGCGTGTTTTACTTATCAGGGGTAATTTTGGTACTTATGGTAATGCAATAGATTGCTGTAATCGACAAATTTTTAACGCTTTGCCTAAGGTTTAAGAATTGGTTGCTCATTGTAAAAGAACTCTTTTTTGTACTGTCTAAAGCAAAATAAAAAGGGGAAAGTGTCGGGCTCTCTCCTTCGTCTGTGACCAGGGCTCTAAATAAGGCACTAGTCAAGGCATTTGACTACTAAAAAAAATGCCTTGACTACTAAAATAAATCGAAATCTGGGGGTTCACTAGTCAACTTGACTAGTAAAAAATGTCCCAAATATTTATAGTATAGGCTGACTACTAAAAAAAATATCCTTATGTAGAGCCCTGTCTGTGACATGCATTTGGAGGGGTGAAAGCATACTCGCGAAATCTGTTTCATCCCCCTCGCTTATTCACCACGTACCTAAGATAATTTGCGATATTGCGCCTGAAGAAATAGTGCGGTTTTATTTTACATTAGCTGCTTTTGACTGAGGCTAGCTATGGCCACTGCAGTTTATCGCCACAATTTAATATGATGATGTACATACATGATTGTATTAATTTATTTTGCTAACACTGATGATATTTAGTAATATTAAAACGTTTTAGCTTATAATTACAACCCAGGGCCTAAGTTTAAACGAAATTCTAAAGGATTTTAACGATGGGTTTTCTGAATGAAATTAAGATTTCAAGAACATCCGCGGCATTTTTAATTTAATTTCGGCGTGCCAACGTTTCAAACAAACTTTAACCTCGTTCAAACGCGAAAATAACACTAAAGAAAATAGAACAGAAAGTGGAGGTTGTGACTCTTCCTTGAGATACGCCTATGCCAAATTCTCCCGTTTGGGGCGTACGAGCGTTATTTTCGGGAAGAATGACATCATCAACTACAAATCTGATTGGCTGATACCATTTTAAACACCTCTCGCGCGCTGGAGCGTCTCGAAATGCATGTCAAGCATAAGGCAAAGGCAGGAAAATATGGCAGTCCGACACTTTCCCCTATTTATTTTTGTCTAAAGTAATTGCTCACAATGGCCAAAGCAACACCTGGGCGAGGGCGTTGCGGCCTAGCAAAGCGTTCGAGGAACGGGGCAGGGAACTCCCGAACCGGCACACCGAACTAGGGCCCTCTCCGCCACGGCAAGGCCTTGTGCTCTGCTCCACCAGGGGAACCACCCGATGGTGCGGGAGGGGGAGTATTGGAGCATCTATTGATAACCCACCGTGTTTTCCATTTTGAGAAGGCTAAGCGAAGGTACAACTATTAATGATGGCTCAGCAGTGACTATAACAGTTTCGCTGAATGAAAATATCTGAGTTGGGAAAGCTTCGTCACAACCATATAATGTCAGGCCATCCACAGGAACGAATAGCATATCAATAATGTTTCCCTTTATTTTCAAATGTATATGTATTAATGTTTATAAGTAGAGGTACGTGATGAAAATAAGGCTGGAATAATTTGGTACATACCGAATTGCTCATGTTAGTGGAGCATTTGAAATTTACAATATTCTCGAATGGAACCCAGTCAAAATTTACACTGCAGAAAGTATTACCATAGTACCCCAATTTAATATTAAAATACACCAAAAAGTCAAGATATAATTGCTCCTTTTTCAACAAAATTAGGAAACTTACTCGGTGTTGAACGATCGATCAATGTACTCCTTCATGTTGTTATAGAGGTTTACTGCAGGTTGCAATGCTTCTGTCTCCTGTAATGAAATACCCAACTATTAAGAGAACGCGGGAAAGCCACCTCAGCCATTCCAACACCTTTATTGATGTTTGGTATTTAATATTTTCGAGTATTCTACTTACTTCAATTACACCTATTACCACCTTCGTTTTGTTGATGAACCTGTTGAATAAATTAGTATGCTTTCAAAATGGGGTTTTATTTGGCGAATTCCAGTGTACACAAACGCGAAGCGATAACCTTATTTTCTTAAGAAGACCGTACCATTCTTGCTTTTTGATTGCGTACAGTGGATTACAACTACTACAACGTTTTGCAGTCGATTAAGTGAAGGCAGAAGTTTATGACTTCTTATCCTGGGAAGTATTGGACTCTAACCATATCCAGAACCATCTCTGTTAGCCAACTTCTTATTAGGCCCGATCACCGCGCAACCTACGGCATTTCCCTCATTTTCAGTTGGCAGGCTGATTTGAGCGCCAGCAGCGGGCAAGTAATGAAACTTTAAGGTGTGTCCTGTGGTTTGAGGTAACGAATCAGAAACGGTGACAAGAACAGCTGTTTTAATAGACTGCTAGAAATTCCGTTCAAACTAGTGTGGGGTCCTAGGCCCACGGATTGTAATGGATTTTCAGAGAGTTCTAGCCAGACGGCTTTTCAACGATTGGCGCTAAAGAAGTTTTGAACACGCCCCACAGTTTGAGTGCCACAGCCTCTCGGCGTGGGATTTTTTCAGTATATTAGATAGTTTTCCTAGTGGGGAGGAAATTTTCGACCCTCTTTTACGATTGCCATAGGCAATTTTGACTTGCAGGGATGGATACTATATAATGCCTTAGTGTCCAATACTTCCCAGGATAAGAAGTCATCAACTTCTGGTGAAGGGATACGCAAATGCGGAGAAAGGGAAATCAATTTCAAAAATGGCCACAAAATGCCGGACTCACTAGCTACAAAAACGGAATTCAAACCCTTATTTGGAAAATTAGGCAATTAGAATCAGTGTCTAGATCATAAATTTGAGCGACTTATATGTTAATTGAAGCCTTTAAAAATAAAAAAATATGATTCATGAACTGTGACACTCGTTATAGGCATCCGTTTTTAAATAAAACCTCCCCGGTCGGTGCAAACTATTTGCTCCAAATTCAGTATTACTATTCGCACCGACGAATCGAATAATAGTATTTATAATTCTAGAATACCAAACAAACGATGTGGCTAAAAATCATTTTCGAACAAGATTATCGAGACCATATTAAAGCCACATAGGTCCCATAGTCCTGGTCTTCTTAGGAATATTATTCTCTTCAATTAAAATCGTAATTAAACTGATTCTCTATTGAAAATATCATTAATTTACTTGTCCTATAATCGTAATAGGGCGACACATACAGAAAATGGGCGTGAATTACCCGCCTTTTACCTCACACTCGCTGCATAGCGTAATGGGCAAAAGTGCATTTCAAGTAGGGATGTGAATTCCTGGAAACACTACGAGCTTAGAGCAGTAATAAATAGCAGATTGGTGGAACCGATGATAGAAATGGGGATATGTTATGAGCGCAAAATATTTGTTCCTTATCAAACATATTTTCACTGCATACAAACCTGCAGCATAAGTTTCCCTTCAATGAAAATCGTGACGAACACTTAGATCAATATAAAATATATACATAATCAAATAGTAGTCTAGGTTTTATCGGCATTTAGTTTCAGATTTCTTAAACCATTTTTATCTAGGCCGTTTTTTTTAAGTGACAATAATACTGATCACCGTGCGCAAGAGACAAATTGATGAAAATTTACCTGTATTTGAAGTAAGTTGGTACCTCTTCAAACACTTTCATGATAAGGTTAGACGAAAGTGTGACAGCCATCACTGCGCCTTTGCAATTTCTTTAAGGAATATTTTAGTTACATAAGGAAATGCATTGGGTTTCTTACGAGGGGTCGGACGTTTTTAAAAAAGTGTACGGGATTTCGAAATCCATTTGATTTCGACGGATTTTGTTTGATTTCAAAATTCAATAAAAATCCAATAGATATCGTCGGATTTTTTCGATTTTTTCCGTCATTTCGACCGTTTTGACGTATTTCTTGTGATTTCTTCGGATTTTGTGCTTTTTCTTTTAATTTGGATTTCGTGAATTTTTTAATGGTGTTTCGCGATTTTTCTACTGATTTTGTTTTTGATTTTGTGATTCGGCTTCCGATTTTGTGATTTCTTTACTGATTTAATGATTTTTGTTACCGATTTTGTGATTTCGTTACTCATTTTGTGATTTCGTTACTGATTTCGGATTTTTATGGGATTTCGAAATCAGCAAAAATACGTTTGATTTCTTTCCGGATTTCTGATTATGTTTTTGATTTCGGATTTATTAAGTTAGATATCGCGCGTAGGGTACGGGATTTCGTGAATGACCGACCCCTCGGTTTCTTATATCAAGTAAATATTGACGAGCAAGAACTTAAACATTTAACGAGCAATACACAGCTCCATTAATAGGGATAGGAAAACTGAAACAGTTGACAAAGACTAAATATTTGTTTCGGAAACAAATAGCAACATTTCACTATATTGCGGTTTTTTAAAAAGTCTTGTCCCTGTAAATTACATCGTGTTTCTACTATCAACCCTGTGGACGTTTCAGCTAGCCAAGACAAGACGAAAAATATCAGGGATTCGAGAGAAAAATGTTGGTTTCTCACAATATAGGAAATCAACAATGAACGCTTATTTAACGAACTGTTGAAATGCAAAGCATAAACGATTATATTATTGACTTGCGTGTAATGTTATAAAATATGGGTAGATTTTACTGATGACATTTTTGTAGCACCCTAGGAGCGAAGTCACTCGGTGTTGCCCGTCAGCCCGTCGGGACATTTTATATTACTTTTCATGCGGACAATAATCCATGGGTTTTTAAGTTTTTGGCCGCCATTTTAAAAGATGGAAACAAATAGAACCCAAAAGACCTTTCAGCCCGTCTATAAGTTAAATCAAACCAGTGTACTAAATATTTGCGAAATCGGTTGAAACTCGCGGACTTTGTTGCATGGAGAAGAGTTTTTTACCTTTCTGGGCGCCATTTACTAAGATGGCGGTGGATAGGAAAAATCTTTCTTACTACGCGCCTACTACTTATTCGTATTTTGAAGTTATACAATTTTTAATTGATAATTGATATTGAAATTCATCTCTACAAATGTCAAATTTAAGGAACCTATCATTATAATTTCTATATATTGCTACAGAATTTTAGGGGGGCTACGAAACTTTTTTGGTAGGGTTTAAGGATTATTTTGACGGGGCTAATTTTGAATGGGGGGGGGCCATAGCCTCCCCAAAAAATGCCTAGCGACGCCACTGCATCTTTCATCCGTGTCTGGGCGTAAATTATTCTTGAATTACCTTTCAATATTTGGTCACCTTGATTAAAAAAGTGAAGCTGTGGCGAAAGGATAATTGCGCTGTATTAAATCACTTAAAATTAGACCGTCAATTATTCCACTCGAGGAACGCTCTAGAATTGAATACAGTCGCATAGTATGTTTTACAAAAATGCAAAAAATAAACGACTTAAAGGTTTCGGTTTTTCGTCACGTTTGTATGCTAAACGATGATGCTTTCGAGAATGAAACACAATGTTGACCGGCCGCGAATGAACTTCATCTAACCGTGATATGTTTCAGCGCGCTATCGCGAAAGCCGTGGGCCAGAAAAATAGCAGTATTGAGTTAATGATTTATACTTGAAAAGCCAAAACAATAATTTCGCGTGACGCAAAACATTTCCTTAATCACTTTTATGCCTTGAAATTAAGAACAAAAATCCAGAAATAAGCTGTTGTGGTTGGAGGTAATTAAATAAGTTTATCAATTTAGAAGGAAGTTAAACACTATGCTCACTTTAAATATTTCCTGGGAACTTTTCTCAAAAGTTTATTATTCATTTACAACGCCCTAAAAAGCAGTTTCGAAAGAACTTTATTTAATCAAGCGAGGGACGAATGAGTTTTACATGCGAGAGAAGCTTGTGTACTTACGCCAGAATAACTTATTAAGTCCTTAATCAATGCTTCAAGACGCAAAATTTACTGGCGTTTTTCTTGGTCGAAATTTATTTTGAATGTCAAAATAAGAAATAGTTTTCTATCGTATTGGCTCTGGGTATTTTCTAGGTCCATATACTCCAACGAAATCATCTTATCTGACACCGAAATATATATTCAAGACCAGAAGTCCATTAAATTAGCCTAGGAAGTAACCAAAAGCGGGGTTTGAGACTCCCCTCTCTTGCGTAGTGAAGAAGGGCGACACATTCGCCACCTCACGAAAAGTTTTCTCAGATCTCCGGTTTTGGCGCGACTCGTACGCCAAAATTTGCCCTATTGAGAGAGAAAAAACTATTGACTGAAAATAAACCCTGTACCGGAAAACGCTCCCTTCAACTGTAAAACCAAGCCCTCTTTTGCATAGAATCAGGAGAAGGGATGGGGGGTGTGAGTTTTGGAACAGTCAAGGTCATTCAGTTTTTTTATGAGTCTTTATAAACCTATTGAAAAGAACTATTTAACGAATGTGGCCTTTCTATTTTTTTATAAAGCAAACAATCTACCCTTTAGAAATGGGCTTCCTAGAGAGGAGCTCGAGATTTCTAACAGTGTTAGGAAAGGGGGAAAAATTTAACCCCCTATCCAGAAGGAGTTCTTACCCCAGCAGAGACGTACGCTATACCAGCTATTGTAATTGTTTACTTCCTAGGCTAATTTAATGGTCTTCTTTTAAGACGGAATACGAAACATGAAATAAAATAGAAATAAGACGAAACGTCCGAAAAAGAAACTGGAATATTGTTGAGCTATGAATAAAACTTTTATGATGCTTGAACAATTCAGTTCTTCAATTGTTCAATTTTACACCGCAGTTGCTTATCAATAAATAGCAAAAGTTGCATCTTGAAGTAAATAAGTGGATAGCGATATAATCTTCTCGACTCCGAGTGGTGAAATTTTGGTTCCCTACTTGGTATATATTTCTTTAAAACTTTAAATATTAAGACATTTTATTTTATAACTTCTTGCCCTCCACCCTATTGCGCCTTCATTAGTTTCATTTACCATCTGGTTTAAAGATCTGGGTTTCGTTTTTGTCAGAATTTCTAGAGATGTTTCTCTCAACTCGGGCTGTATTAGAAAATAGCGGCTTTGTTGCTTCTGTAAGTGTTCATGCTGCTCTTCAAATTGGTTACAGAATTCAACTACATTCATTTAATTTTTGTACTAAAAATTCACAGAGGTCAATTTATACCACCGATTTTCATCATTAAACTAACTATCCGTATCGAATCATGACAATTTGCTTATTATGTGTACGTTCGTAAGTTTATCTTTTAATTGAAAGAGGAAATTCACCAGTCACACCGCCCGACAAGAGTCACATCACGTTCATCTTTTTGATATGCAAGTGCCCTTAACCCTTGATAAATTTGCATTGTAGACTATTCGAAATCCAAAGCATTAAAATGTGTACGCTAATTTCGACTGATCCTTGGTTTTAGATTTGGTGTTGGTATATCAAGTAGGGCCGTTGTAGCAACGCACCACGAATTGACGATAATCTTCAATAGTGAAACACGTCGTTTCGTACATTCGTCGTTCTCTTCTTCTCTGACAACGACGGTGATACGGGAAACCGAAGATCATCAATATAACTAAATTCGTTGCAAAGAGTGATTATTTGCTAATTTATTACGTCTAAGCGTTAGTTTATGTTTTGTTTAAACTTGAAAATTCACTATTTACAACGCCAAAAGCCCCAAGTAAGTCTTGAACGTTCATCTGGTTGATATGCGCATACGCTGGAACTTCAAAGCAAATCGCCTCAACAAGAGATACATTTTGAGAAAGTACTATTCAAAGTCCGCATCTTTATACTGTAAGCACTAATATTGTTTGACCCTCGGATTTACATATTGCATTAACATATCAAGAATAACCGTTGAAAAAATTCTTCAAAAATAAAATACCGCGTTTCGTCGTGCCCTTAGTGGCCGACGTCGATGCTGACGCGGGAAAACTCCTCGAGTCGCTTGTCGAGTCGATCTGTAGTGAGCTTTACAGTAAAGATTTACGAAGTAGACTGCTACTTCCAGAAGAAACACTAATCCAGAGAATAAAGACATGTATATGAGAAGTAAAAATATTCCATAGGTGTCAGCCAGTGTCTGGGACTTGAATGATTCCACAGGAGGTTTCCAAGCGATGAATTCCAAATTGAAGGCATTTTCGAAATCGTAAAATTCGGCACATTTCGTTTCGAAGAGAACAAGAATCCTGAAAATGAAAGATTGCATTATAAGCATGGTTTTCAGTTGGCGTAAATCACGACTTTTCGCCCGACGTCAAACAACAACCGAAAAAAAAACCAGTAACGCTGGACAGAAATTTCGTTGAGGATACGTGTGGCGAATTAGCTTTCTATTTTTTCGGCCACGTTCAACGTTAGCGCTCTGCACGAGCCAAGCTTGAGTCGTGACGTCATTTTCGACCACGCGTGTTCGGAAGAGGACGTCCGCTGTCCGCCTTGTTTTTATTTATTTAGTTCCTAATCAAGGCAGTTACTAGTACAAATTCCTGAGAATACCGAGTTTCGGAACCATCCATATCTTTATGAGATGGGACTCAAAGATTAAAGAGACCAAAAAAGAAAGACAATAGGTGAACCGCAATTGATGGAGTTTTCAGTTTATTGGTAAGCCTTGGTTCTATTATTTGCGGGACCTACGCTAAGTGAAAACGCTATAACGCTGGTCGACAACGTAAAAAACGAATCTCACGTTTGACGTCCAGCTGCGAAGTAAATTTATTCGATCAAGCGAAAACCATGCTTAAAAGGCGTAGAACCGAAATAACAAGGCTTATGACCGACTAATGGTCAACACGCAGGACAAATAACTTTCCATAGGGCTACTTTTTGAAGGGAGAGTGAAATGGAAAATCAAGTGATTTTTTATCGATTTTTGTACTAATTATAAGACCAATCTGCATAATGAAACATCCAAGAAATAACACCGAATGATTTTAAACAGGAATGTTATGGAGGGGTTGGAATGGCTAAGGTCAAATCCTAATCGTCGTGAAATGATCTTGGAAACAACTGGCGTGGCTTAATTTACGCTAGTGACGTCATAGCCTGACGTAAAAATCGTATTTACCACTTAAACTATTTTCATTCATTCATTGGCTGCCAAAAAAAACTTGTTTGCTATAATTCTCCACCCTCTACCCTAGGTAGCTATTGCAGGTTTTGAGAATAACAAAACATTGGTGTATATTGTGACAACCCTCAAGTTTTGGTGGACAGCTGTATCAAAGCCGATTTATTGGAAGTGTATATCTAGTCAAAACATTTTATTTCTGTTCTGGTTATTGGGGTTGTCGTGGGGGATTGGTTAAATTAGGCTGCTGTGGCTAGAATAAGAATCATTTTCTGGTGGAAAGGACCCTGTTTATGACGACTGGGTTGGTGTTATCAGAAGGGGATAATAGGAGAAGGATGACACTCTGTATCCTCTTTACTTTAGTTATGTAACGTCATTCTTCCCAGGTTCACCCTTTTTTTTTTGCTTTCCCGCTCATCAAACTTCTGATGGGCATCGCACCGTAAGGTTAATTTTATAATTGTTTGGCACTAAATCCTCAGCAATCAACTCACTAGCCTCGTCTTGGGCTGAGACAAAAATCCCCAAACGGGTTTTGCCAAATAGTTAAGCGCTAACAGAGAAATGATGAGGGAACTATTTATCGCGTATGATTCGGTTTAGTAACCTTGCTCCAAATGTTCCGATGTTGGGAAGAATGACGTTACACTTACACCGCTTTGTGGTACACTTCTCTCGAAGAGAAGTATTATATACTTCTGGTGTTATTTAATTAGAGTTGTTGTTGAAAACTTTCCGTGGTAATAGCTTTTTAGCTTTGACTGTGAAAAACTAACCTAGCTGTGATAGTGTGTTTGCAGTTTGTTTAAATTATGGTTGAAAATAGCGAGTATCAAATAAAATTCTTCGAGTAAGCGCGTACGCGTAACAATTTAATGTACCCCAATCATTGGACCATCTCGTACCTTACCTTAGCGGGTTAGAAAAGATGATATTCTACGTTAGCACACAGGGCCGGATTAAAGGGGGCCGAGGGGGCACTGGCCCCCGGACGCAAGGCTTGTTGAGGGCGCATTGAGTTCCCCATCCAACCATACTAAAAACTTGAGGATCGAGTAAACAGGGGCCTATTTATTGAGGAAAGTGTTCACTAACATAGCCCTCCATAGGAATGGCATTACACTCAACTTTTAGAGGCTCATAACTCTGGTTCTACTAGAGATAGAGGATGTCCTTTGAGTATGTTATACTGCTATTTGCCCTCATCTAACTATACTAAAAACTTGGGGATCGAGTAAACAGGGGCCTAGTTATTGAGGAAAGTGTTCACTAACATAGCCCCTCCATAGGAATGGCATTACACTCAACTTCGGAGGTTCAAAACTCTGGTTCTATAGAGGTAGAGAGATGTCCTAAGAGTATGTAATAGTCAGGGCTGGATTAAAGGGGGTACAGGCCTACGGGTGCAAGGCTTGTTGGGGGCGCGTTGAGTTAAACTATTTCCCCTTAGATACATTTTTTCCGACTTAAGAGGGCGCACATTATCTCGACCCCCGGGTGCAAAATTGCTTAAAGCACAAATGAAATGAACACGCCTTCGCCAACATCAACTTACCCCAAGTTAAACACCTCCATAAGTTCTTTGTTTTTGAATAGGTGTTTCGCTACCATTACTGTCATAGTGTCACTTTTTTCGTCGTCAACTCCGATTTGAATGCGAGAAACATCCGCCAAATTACAAGGATGACCATCCTGGTCACAATTTTTCGTTTTGATCGACTGCAAATCGTAACCTAAAACTCGGTTGAAATATTCCCGATGAATTACGAGGGCCTTTTTGTCACGCTTGCTCGCCAATTTATCAATAAAGTCTTCTTTTATCATGTCCTCCACCAAGTCGACAAACAATTGGTTATCATGGATTTTGTTGTAAAGTTTTTTCATATGATTACTTTGATTTCTCTACACAGAAAAAGCAAATGTAAATATCTAAAACCAAGGAAATGGTGGAAATTCTACAATATAGTGTTGATAGATAGAAGGTGCAAATGTTACTACGGAGATCTTAGACTCGAGCAGATTGCTCGGGCCATTTTGGTTTAGTGATAATCTAAAATCTCCTAATTGGTAGCTGACACATAAAACATAAACAGAAGAACTAATATGGGTGGCTGACAGAGAGTATACCGAACTTTGTCTATCTCCGTTTTGGGCTTTTGAGACGTTTGCAGCGATAAAAACTTTTGTTTCTCAGTGGTTATATAGAGCAAACCTGGTAAATGTGAAAATATTTTCCTACGTTCCAGCTTTCTCTTACCATATCGTCGTTGAGGGGAGAGATTTTAAAATATTAAATGATTGATACTTGCCATGAAAGTGATATATCGATACACCATGGCATTTGTCATTACGTATGGTTTGATATCATCGTGATTCACGAGGTCTTTTATAGACGATATTGTATCGTACGTCTTGATTGAGAACTCTGATTTGAGGTTGCTGGACAGTTCAATGAAAATGACGAGGACACTTAAAAGCCACGACATGCATACTATCCTTGCCGACAGAATCCTTGGCGGATTGGGATAAGCTTAATAAAAATATTTATACTTAGACAAGGCTTACTAGATATAAATTTTTGCCTAGTCTATTTCGAGAGATAACCTGATTTATTTAATGGTTTCAAAAGTTATCTATTAGAACAGCATTTAGTATTGCCAAGAAGGAATTTACTATAAGAAGGCCTAAAAAGGCGTCCGGTGTGCGCGTGATAGTCGACAATCTCCCCTCATGTGTGGGGGAAGGCTGGAAACCAAGGCGGGGCTTAATATTTTATCTTACTCTATGTTTTCCACCATCTCTTTTACCTTCTCGTTAAGCCTTTCTTTGGTTTTTGAAACTCACGAAATCATAAGTATAGTACAGTTGATTCGATTTTGAAACAATTATAGAACGAACGATTTTCACGTGGAGACACGTATACAAAATCCATTAAGTTAGGTTTAAAACCTTTAACTAACTTGTTAATGGCAATTTAAAACCATTCCCTAACCGTTTCAGCACCGCTGGCAGCCTCCATTTTCTGTTTACTTTGCTCGAGGTTTGTTTTTCCTCTATTCGGAATACGTCAATCGCGTGTGTATGACCTATCCCCACGGGATCCAATAGGAAAGCGCAGAGCAATGACGGACACGAAAGGGATGGGGCTTACTTGTCCACTAACACTGGCGTAAGAGGAGAAGCGTAAAATCTAGTGACTTAGGCATTCTTATAGTAAATACATTCTTGGTATTGCCCAACTCTGCTCATAGTTAAACATAAGAAACCATATTTCTGCTGCTCTCGGATACTTACGCTCATAAAAGAATGTGAACACTGTGTCCCAAATGTTGTACAAAATATCCATTAGGAACGACCTATTCCTGGGACGACTTGCCGATACTTGTCGAGAAACCGTTAGAAAGACGGAAACAATGAAAGTTGAGAGAACGAAAAGAAGAGACACCTGAAAGTATTTTATAAATAATTGTTTAAGCTTGTCTTCGGTAGGCAAGAGAGGTTCAGCTAAGCTATAAAGGGATAGTCCAACAGCGTCGCTAGGGTTTGAAATTGGAGGGGGGGGACGCTTAATCGGAGTAAACTAAAAATTGTACTATTTTATCATTCATCTCTACAAAGATGAAACTAACGAATCTATCAATATTTTTTACCTCTCCGAGTGACGTATGTCACGGAGAGGTTTTAATTTCGACGTGTCTGTCTGTGTGTGTCAGTCTGTTGTTATTGACTTACACCCCAGGGGACCGCGTTCGCAGTTTTCAAGTCGGAGCAAACGTTTTCCCAAATTCCAGACCGGAAATTTGGAAAATTGTATTCCACTTACAATGCGTATTACTCCATTGTCTGTCTAACACCCATATCATCCGGTGTTTTGTCCATCCCACATGGACACCACTCTGTACTTCATAGCTTCTAAACACCACCATCATCATCTTGTCTTTTGTCCATCCCACATGGACACCAGTCTGTTCACACTGGCTTCTACTCCACCATCATCGTTAAGGTTAGGACATACGCGGCGATCGGCTAGGGTTACGAGAAACGTCTAGCCTCCCAATGGTGGGGCTTCCACCAAAGGTTCACGCAATTGCGGATTGTCTTATCCATACCTACGATTCGAATCCTTTATATACTACCTATTTGAGTAAGGCGACGCAACAGGCGTATGCTTCATTTCAATATTAGTCAAGTCTCTCAAGAATGTTTAATTGTTCTTTATCAAAACGATGTAACGTTCAATAAGGCGAACAACTAACAAAGAAAATATTAAATATTAAATATTAATTATATTTATTTTAATATTTAAAATAATCTTGTTTCTCAATTCAAAATTAATACGGAAAGAGTTAAAAAGCAGTCTATGGTTTTGTCTGTGTGTCCGTCCATTGTTACACTATTGCGTTGCGTTAGCAGTTTGCCTTGTGTTGAGGTGTAAAGAAATCCTACAGAACCCTTATATTCCCTTTTCCCATAATATAAAGTGAATATGTGGAAGTACTTTTCGTAATTACGATGCATTTAGTACTTTTGTAGCTTTAAAGCTCTGTTTCATTTTGATATTCCAAATAGGCCTTTACAGAAAGTTCTAAAGGAATTATGGGTACTTGTCCCCTCTTGTAGTTCCAACTGAGTTAGTTCAGTTCAGCCAGTTTTGTGTTATAAAAAACACGAACTGGAGGCAAGATTTGGACAGATAAAGCAGACATAAAATGGTGGGCTTTTTTTTAAAGCGTTTGTTCTTCGTTTGTGTTTCTCTACTTTGTGCCAGCAAATCTAATTCATATTATGCCGAACTATTCTAATGTTGATATTTGATACTCGTATGAATTTATAATGATTAGATCTAACGTAAAGTATATTTATTTGAGAATTTTGATCTAAGCCTTGGTTGTTGAGTTTAGTGACGTCACTTCCGAGAGAATTTGGTGACGTATGGCTGTTATAATGCGCAGGCGCGGCGGGACTAATCAACAAGGTGCGCAAGCCGTAAAAACTTTCTATAAAATCCTATTGTTATTTGAAATGGCTGTTTATATATTACTTAAGTATACTACATCTGTATGTAGAATAATCCTTGGTTTAGAGATTTCATGAAGAAAATTAAGACCTAGATTCCGGCGAGTATATCTAGTATAATCTGCAATAGGCTTAGTGAAACAAAGAGTAAATTATTGAGGCCTGAGGTGAAAGATTTTATGATAGAAGAAAAGATCATGGTGGCAATTAGATTAGTAAAAGGGCTAATGGTAATATTTCGTAAATTTTTACTTCAAAAAAAAAAAAAGAAATAATTCCATTTCTAGGTAAATAAGTTTGTAGTAGTAGACCTCTTGACTCGGAGAGGTAATAATTTGGTTTTACCAACTTGTTTATATATTGCTACAGGATTTTAAGGGGCTACGAGCAATTTTTGGTCGGGTTTAAGGAATATTTGGACGGGGCTAAGTTTGGAATTTGGATGAGGCTAAGTTTGAAATTTGGATGGGGGCTATAGTGGCCTAGCGACGCCACGGGGGGAGATCAAAGTCAAGACGTGGATAATACGTTTCAGTCTTTTAGAGTTATTTATATTTTCACACATTTCCTTTTTAGCCACATCGTTTGATGTACATCTAACGATGGGGGTATTAGTTTGACTTGGTCTGAAGAAGAAGAAGAAGAAGAAGAAGAGGTAGAAGAAGAAGATGAAGAAGATGTATCGTTCGTCTTTTTTAAAGGGAGAGTGAAAAAGTGATTTTTGATTTTCAAAGGTGGGATTATGATTTGTCTATAATAGTGCAATGCGAATGTACAACGCACATGTTAAAGAACGCACTTAGAGTGAAAAGGGATAAATTGTGTCAAGGTGATATTTTTCATTAATTGGTGATTTTAAAGGGGAAAGGCTTATGATCCATCTCTATCAGTACAATGCGGATGCAGTGTGAAAATATTAATGAAAAAACAGTAATATTTGTAGTCTTTTATGAACACACAAATTTATCATATTGCCTCACCTAAAACGAGAAATTTCATTCTCTCTTTAAAATTTTTCATACATCAAGCCTTGACTTTTCTAAGAATCCGAACTTTCTATACAATAAAAAGTTCGGGGTTTACACTAAGAAAGAACTCAAGTTGGGTGTTTTACCGAATTCTTTCTCTTTCAAACGCTTCTGTTCGTAAGTCCATGTTTTAAATTTTTAAGATGCGATATGTATGCGTCCGCATAAGTCTATGTTGTCAACTCATCGAGAGGCTAAACTAAAACTATCAAATTTATAAGATGCGATAAGTGTGCGTTGGCATAAGTTTATGTTGTAAAGTTAAATGAGCGTTATGCGTTTGATCACTAAAATTGGTAATCACTATAATTAAACTTTCTCCTTCAAAAGGTTCAGGGCATGAGTCCATGTTAGAAATTTATAAGATTCGATAAGTGTGCATCGGCATAAGTCTATGTTGTAAACTCATCGAGGGGATAATCACTAAAACAACTATCTGTTCTTCTATTCGCCGCAATATTACGATTACAGCATAAGTAAATTTAGACGGATAATAATTTTATCACTGTTTAGGGTAGGGCATCGAGGGGCTATTCCGGGCTATTCACTCTGATTTTATGCACGGTAAATCATTTAAGCATTGTAAAAGATACCGCTATTCGCTCATTAGGGTAAGATATAGAGGGGTTATCCACTCATTAGGGTAGGGTATAGAGTAGCTATTCACTCCTACGATGTGGCTACTATTACGAGCCCTTGGGTCGCCTTGTTATATCTTGGTTTTTCACGTATTTAGGAGTAAATCGTTTGGATGAACAGATTTTCTGTTTTCAAGATTGCTGAATTTCAACCTTCAATCTCACAAGGACGGATGATAAAACTCTTCGCTTCAGGGATTTGCTTTTCGTAAGAATTTGTAACGCATTGCCTACTGTTTAAGAATTGGCTTGCTCTTTTTCGTTTTAGTTTCACAAAGTAATTCATCATTAATATCTTCAGAATAATATAGTTTAAATGAAACGTACACTAAGATTTTTGAACACTTCATTGCCAATGTGATCGCGATACTTTCAGTATTGTATCTATTGATAACCCACCGTGTTTTCCATTTTGAGAAGACTAAGTGAAGGTACAACTTTCAACGATGGTTCCGCAGTGACTATAACAGTTTCGCTGAATGAAAATATCTGAGTTGGGAAAGCTTCGTCACAACCGTATAATGTCAGTCCATCCACAGGAATGAAAAGCAAATCAATAAGGTTACCCTTTATTTTCAAATGTATTTATGTATTAATGTTTTATAAGTAGAGGCACGTGATGAAATAATGCTGGAATTATTTGTTACATACCTCTTGGCTCATGTTAGTGGAGCATTTGAAGCTTACAATGTCCTTGAATGGGACCCAGTCAAAATCAACTCTGCAGAAAAAGACGTGATTAAAACCATTTGTCCTCTGGTAAATAAAATCAGTATTAAGAGATTAAAATAATTGTAAGCAACAATGTACAACTGGACATTTAGGTCCATATCATAGCGGGATAATGGCAAAGATCGTAAGTTCGAAAAAAATAATTGACTTCACAACCGAAATATATATTTAATTTTTACGGCCCAATGAAGGGTTTCGGTTGAATGGGAATTATTAATTGAAGAATTAGCTTTTTAATTTTAACGTTTGGTTTCGAATTACCACACTACCGAGGTAGAGGTAAATAAGGCTTCCAATTGAGAGAATCGGGATAAGTCCCGTAGGAGATAATTGACATTGTCGTTAATATATAAGGGACTAGAAGTGAAGTGCTCTAGCATTGGTAATGGATCCTGGCACTAGTGAACAAATTTGAGGATTTTATGCCGCTTCCATCGCGCCTACCCTAGAGAGAAAAAAAATTGGTTGAGTTCCAAAAAATACCCCCTTCCCCTCAACCTACAGCGGCGGAACACAGACGCGGGTGCGTGAATCTAGTTCGGCCGTCTACCGCCGTGAGCGTCTCACGTTTTGGAGGGAAAATTCAGAAACCGCTACCAGAGGGCTAACCGTTGGTGTATTATAAAGAATATTCACTTTTGCCAAGTGAAGAGTTTGGTTACCTCAATATTTCTAGTCCCTCCTACTTCTGATGGTATTGGTATTGAAAATCATATCAATGTTATAGCATGAGTTAATAATATGTTAGGGAGCTAGCATATTACTAACTCATGGTTATAGTTATGATAAGTAATTGTAATATCGCTATATTTTTTCGTAGTACACCAGTTTAATATTAAATTTTACCAAAAAGACAAGTTAACTGCTTCTTTTGCAACAATATTAAGAAACGTACTTGGTGTTGAACGATCGATCAATGTACTCCTTCATGGCGTTATAGAGGTTTACTGCTGGCTGTAACAATTCTGTCTCCTGTAATGAAATACCCAACTATTAAGAGAGAGGGAAATCCGCCTCAGCCATTCCAACACCTTTATTGATGTTTGGCATTTAATATTTTACGAGTATTCCACCTACCATAATTACACCTATTACGACCCTCGTTTTGTTGATGAACCTGTTGAATTAATTAGTATGTTTTCAAAATGGGGTTTTATTTGGTATTTCACAGTTTTTCGTCAAAATCTGTGATTAATTTTATGGAAATTAAAACCAGCCTTAGCAACTTTATTTTTTGAAAAATAAAGTTGCTATTGGAAGGATCTTGAAATTTTAACCACATATTAAGGGCCCGGATTTTACTTCAGTGGAATTGTTTCAAAACAGTAAACATAAAACGAAAAACGTTACAGTCAATTAAAAAGCCTTCCTTATACATGAGATCCAGTATCAAGTCTTAGCTCCCTTAGAATACGATGGGGCTTAAATTTTCAAACGAATACCAGACTAGATGTTATAGTGGCACAGATTTCTTAAACTAATTTTTCCTCGTCCGTTTTACTTAACGTTAATACTGACCATCGCGTGTAAGAGACAAATTGGTAAAAATTTACCTGTATTTGAAGTAAGTTGGTACCGCTTCAAACATTTTCATGCCATACCAATGTGTCACATCCATTACTGAGCCTTTCCGATTTCTTTAGTTAAATAAACAAAATGCTCGATGAACATGAGCAATTGGTATCAAAGACCAAATATGCATTGGATTTCTTATCAAAAGTTAAAATTAACACGCAACAACATAAGCATTTATAAACTATTCATATTTTAACTATCGTATCAGTCAAAATACTGTTGTCATATAGTTTGAACTCAAATTAATATAACGCTTTGTCAGTGACCAGCATGTGAAGATCAGCTTCACGAAAAATATGATCATTTATAGCCCAAGTAGCTCTAAAGATAATTTGATTTTGTTTATCAAATATATGAATTTAATTCCGAGATTAACCAAATTAAAACCGGTGTAAAATAGGAAAAGGTTTTGGAAAATCTTGCTCGTTACATTATTGAAACGCGGTTAGTTACATTATCGTGGTAAAACTTAATTTAAGTTGTTATTCGTAGTAATAGTGAATACCCAAATGGACCAAATTCCACAACGGCGACAGATGAAGCCCGAAATAAAGCTGCCGAGAGATAAAAGCAATTAGCTGTTCACATAACAATGTTAAAACACTAATATTGATAAATTTCTCCTTGACACAGGTCTAGTCTATTTTCAGTTTCGTAATAGAAACAGTTCCATTAAGCTCCTTTGGCCACACCTCTGTTAGATATAATTAAATAATACAACTTCTGCTGTACTAGCATTGAGTTATAGAAAAAAGTCTAACACGGCAGGTAGACGGGAAAAATTATACATAATTTGGGATATCAACAGCAGAAACAGGTGGTTAATTGTTCTATCGAAACTAAGGTTATGTTTCGTATCAAATAACATGCCGCTACCAGCCCCGACATTGATCGAAAGTAAAGCTCATTATATAGAAAAATAGGTCTGTGAGCCACTGTTAAAACCAATTATTCTTTCAAATTTAAGAGCAGCTAGATTGAGTTTTCTTTTTTTCCGAAAACCGAGCACAATTTGCTTACTTTTAAAATTTAATATTGTTTATTTATACGTCTTTTCCTTGTCTGTAACATTTACTCTCACTAAACTATAATTGAATTTGGAACACAACCTATCCCAACCACCAAATTTTAGGGCTATATTTTATTGCAAAAAACTTCCTTATAAGAGTAGACGTGATTTACGAGAGAATCTATGCCATCTCATTCAAATTATGTATCGTTATTTATGGGAAACCTTCAGATAAGCGGTTCCCGTATGAATGATCCTCAATACCGCTGTTCCCTAAATAACGGTTTCCCGAAAACGCAGTTTTTTCTTGCTCAACCTTTGACCCGTTTTCTTTTCAAATTTTATTTCTAAAGGTTTTTAAGAGGTTGGTAAAGCCCAATATATATTTAAATTATGTTTGTTTGGTCGAATTTTTCTACAACAATCTTTTGTGCATATTTTATTAGTGATAATTCAACTTTAGTATGGGCAAAGGTTAAAAATCAGCCTAGCAAGCTACGAATAAAACTTTTATGTTGCTTGAATAATTTAGTATTTAAATTTTACACATGTAGTTGCTAATCAATTAATACCAAATTGCATCTTGAGGTGACATTTTGGTTACCTATTTGGTACATTTTTGTTTGAAGTAAGACAATTATTATAATGAACTTTGGACGCTGAGCAAGATGAAATGGCTCATGAAATGGTCTTCCTTGGAAGAATCTGCATTCCCTCCACGCTGTTGCGACTTCATTAGATTCATTGCCCACTGCTGGAGAGCCTAGTTTAAAGATCTGCAGTTCGTTCGTTTCTGAGTTTCTAAATTTCTAAAGGTGTTTCTGTCTTCTCGGGCTATATTAGAAAATGGCGGATTTGTTGTTTCATGAATGCTGCTATTTAAATAGGTTACAGAATTCATCACTAACTACTTTCATTTAATTTTTTTGCACTAAAAATCCACAGAGATTTATTTTTAACACCGATGTTCATCATTAAAATTTAAAATTATCCGTGACAACTTGCTTATTTATTACGTATGTGCCTTATAGTTTATGTTATGATTAAAAGTGCAAAATCACTAGTCACACCAACTGACCTGACGTGAGTCACGTCGCGTTCATCTTTATGATATGCGAGTGCCCTGAACCTTAAAAACAAGTCACCTTAACACCTACTAAATTTGCAAAAAAGACTGTTTGAAATCCAAAGCATTAAAATGTTGATTGATCCTTTTTTATAACATTTGATGTTAGTATATTAATAAGAGCTGTTGTAGTAAAGTTCGGCAAACTAACGAAAAACTTCAAAAATAAATCACCCCGTTTCGTCTTGCCCATTTTGTCTGACGAGGACGACGTTTATACGCGGAAAGAGCTGACGTTTCATGATGCCTCGAAATGAGTGGATCTGTAGTGAGCTTTAAGCTGGATTCCCACTTTACCGAAAAATACCGAAGGAAATCACGCAGTCGACGGTAAAAATTTTAAGATACGTACGCCGGTCTCCGGCGGTAGAAAGTTCACATTACGAACGAATTTCCAGTTTGGCGGTAGAATCAGAGAGAATTTATAATAGGGAGTGGAAACTGAGGAATATTATGTAGCTCAAAAATCACTTGATCAACAAAACTGGCCAGGTCTATTTCCGGTAAAATGTTTTGTGGCCCCTCCCTCTAAGGTGGTTCTAGAATGTTGCGGGAGGGTCTCTAGAGGAGATGGACACTACCTTTTTAGGGAAAGGGGAACGTCCGACTTAAAATAACTCCAAATGGCGCCAGTCGCACTCGAAATCGCGAACCCTTATTGGGTAATTGTACAACCAATAGTGAGTGAGGGCAAACTTTGCAATTAAAGGAGTGTCATGTGACCGGAAATTTACCTGGCCAGTTTTAGCGTCGCAGCCCACTTGTTTGAGCTACATTGTATTTAGCACTGTCAAGGGCAAGAGCTTCCACTCCCTATTATAAATTCTCTCTGGTAGAATATTTTTGACGCGTGACGGATGGGAGTGCTTTTTGGAGGGCGAAAACTGATACATCTATTTTCCATCAGGTACCATTTTTTTTCCCAAAAACCGAGATCAACTACTTATAACAGCTAATATGAAGCACAATATATGAACGTCGGCTATCAATCGATCCCGCGTACGCATGCGCTCTTGAAAGGCATGACATCGTTAATTAATTTCATTGGCTGGGAACCCAGCGTAACGACGAACACGACCTACAAAATACGCCAGATCGGCGTCAAAAAATAAAAAATCGGTTGAACCCCTTTCTGCCGGGTTTACGTCCTGTTTTCAGTCGAGTGGGAATCTAGCTTTAGAGTAAAGGTTTAAGAAATAGACTGGTACCAATCATACCACCGACGATCATCACTAGATCCGTAGCAGAGCTTAAGTTTGCTAATTTATTACGTCTGTGCACGATTTATTTTGTTTTGTTTAAACTTGAAAATTCACTATTAACAACGCCAAAAGCCTCAAGTGAGTGACGTAACGTTCATCTGGTTTATATGCGCACGCGTTGTAAACTTAAGAGCAAGTCCCCTCAAAAACAGATACATTTTGAGAAAGTCCTATTCGAAGTCCGCATCTTTTAACTGTAAGCACCAGTTTTATAAATTGAGTTATTATATCAAGGATAATCATTGAATGGTCCCGCGAATTGACGAGTATCTTCAAAAATAAAATACCGCGTTTCGTCGTGCCCTAAGTGGCCGACGACGATGCTGACGCGGGAAAACTCCTCGGGACGCTTCGAAACGGGTTGATCTGTAGTGCGCTTTACAGTAAAGATTTACGCAGTAGACTGCAACTTCCAAAAGAAACACTAATCCAGAGAATAAAGACATGTATATGAGAAGCAAAAATATGCCATAAGTGTCAGACAGTGTCTGGGCCTCGAATGATTCCAGGGGTGGTTTCCAAGTGATGAATTCCAAATTGAAGGCATTTTCGAACTCGTAAAAATCGGCGCATTTCGTTTCGAAGAGAACAAGGATCCTGAAAACGAAATCTAGCATTAAAGGGGCGAACTGAAATAATAGGGCTTTACAATTATGTCAGACTGATATTGAACGCCCAGCACAAATCGCTTTAGCTAGGAAACGGCAATTTTGCAGGGCCTTTATGGCCGTCGAGATTGTTTGCGGGCCCAAGGGAAAAATGAAGAAATCGCGGGCCATCCATTGAGACACCCCTAC
Source organism: Phalangium opilio (assembly GCF_054372755.1). NCBI lineage: Eukaryota > Metazoa > Arthropoda > Arachnida > Opiliones > Phalangiidae > Phalangium > Phalangium opilio. Next base: position 2,707,142 of record NW_028324146.1, on the reverse strand, counting down.
AGATGGCCCGGGCCACGATAAAACTGACCGAATTGACCTTGTATCTCGACGGCCCTGAGGGACGTAATACTTATGTAGTAGGTATCATTATAAGAAAGATTTTTTAGAATCCGCAATCAAAGGTTCTTTCTCCTGACGCCCAGCCCAAACCGCTTGCCCTAGAGGGCTGAAAATTTGCAGGAACGTTACTCATTCGTAGTAGGCGCGTACTAAGAAAGATTTTTCCAGTCCGCCGCCATCTTTAAAAATGGCGCCCAGAAATGTGAAAAATATTCTCTATTCAACAAAGTCCGCGTTTCAACCGATTACACAAATATTTAGTACACTGGTTTCCTTTAACCTATAGACGGGCTGAATGGTCTTTTGGGTTCGATTTGTTTCCATCTTTTTAAATGGCGGCCAAAAACTTAAAAACCCTTCTTTATGGAATAATGTCCGCGCGAAAAGTAATAAAAAATGTCCCGACGGGCTGACGGGCAACGCCGAGTGCCTTCGCTCCTAGGGTGCTACAAAAATATTAGTCATCAGTAAAATCTACCCTTTCTTTATATCATTTTGATGGAAGTTCTTATTACACGCGAGCGACGCCGCGGGTAACAGCTAGTCAGTGTATAAAGCCATAGAAATGCGTGATTTACAAGCTTTTCAAAGGGACTGACAAGGTCACTGAATCATTTTCTTCTTCAATCCGACCCAACTTTATATTAAGCCTTAGCTTGTCATGATGACGTGTGATTTTTGAAAGGTGATATACTTACCCCAAGTTTATCAGCTCCATAGCCTTTTTGTTCATGTATACGTGTTTCGCTACCATTATTGTCATAGTGTCCCTTTTTTCGCTGTCAACTCCAATTTGAATCCGAGAAACATTCGCCAAATTACAAGGATGGCCCTCAGTTTTACAATCTTTCGTTTTGATCATCTGCAAATTGTAACCTAAAATCCGATTGAGATATTCCCGGTGAATTACTAAGGCCTGCTTCTGTTGCCTTCTTGCTAGTTTTTCAACGAAATCTTCATCAATCATGTCATCAAAATTGAAAAACCAATCATTGCCTTGAATTTTTTGGTAAAGTTTATTCATATGATCACTTTGATTTCTCTAGAACGAAATTCAAAGTGAATGTAAATATGTACAACCAGTCTAGAGAAATTTAGAAAATTCTACAATGGATTCTTTATAGAGGTCCTTGAAAGGCTCCTATTTCAAAAAAATTCTAAATGATGGTAAGTACGACTGTGAGTGACTATATTTTACTCGCACATACAGCTTAAGTGGTAATCAAAAATATAATTATACCTGATACAACGCGTCAAATATAAAAACAAATAGACACTTTCTCAAATATAATATTCGAAACAGCGTTTCTTTGTTTATATGTTTGATCTTTAGGCACAGTCACAATTTGCTATTAAATTTTACGAAACTGTTGATGTTTTAGAAGTGGCTGGGTTAAGTTTTTCTCAACCTTCCGACGAAAATATTCAAGCACCGTTTTACGGAATTCGAATATTTCGTACCATTGAACCAAAAGACTATTTAGTGTTAAGGGTCACTTCGACTGCAAACTTCAGAGCTGCAACTGCTTAAAAACACCCGAGTAGCTTAGTTTCACTTTCATTTAACGTGCAGGCATGAAAACGGTGTCATAACGTTTTAGCGATCACAATGACGAATTATACAAATGCATTTACTACATAATATCAAAGGGAAACAAAATAATTGAATTATACTTGCCATGAAGGTGATATATCGATACAACATTGCATTTTTCATTACGTGTGGATTGGTATCATCGTGATTCACGAGGTCTTTAATCGATGATATAGTATTGTACGTCTTGATCGAGAACTCTGATTTGAGGTTGCTGGACAGTTCAATGAAAATGATGAGGACACTTACAAGCCAAGACACGCATACTATCCTCGCTGACAGAATTCTTGACGGATTCGGATAAGCTAAATAAAAAAAACCTTCTAGGACAAGGCTTACTAGATTCAAGTTTTTCCTTAGCCTACTAATTCGAGGCTTATCCTTATTTCAAATGCTTAAGAGTGAGAAGTAATATTTAGTTTGCTTTCGAAGAGAAATACTTACGCTCATAAAAGAATGTGAACACAGTGTCCCAAAAGTTGTGGAAAATGTCCATTAGGAACGACCTATTCCTTGGACGAGTTGCCGATACTTGTCGAGAAACCGTTAGAAAGAGGGAAACTAAGAAACTTGAAAAAACTAAAAGGAAAGACACCTGAAATACATACATAAATTTATAAAGTAAAAAATTATGTCTATATCTGGTAGCAGGGATGGATGTAATTTTAGAAATAGGAATGGAGAACGGTTAGTATTTACTTCAGTCCGACTCATAGCCCAGTCTGCATAGTGAAACATTCAGGAAATACCTCGGAATGATTTTGAAATTCAAATTAGGATGTGATTTTATGAGTAATTTGAAATATGCACGTCCGACCAACCGCGTAACACCCTGCCTTTGTTAACAAAATTTCTGTTGCACGATCTACATCTCGAGCCACGATTGTCACGTCGGGCGCAATTTTTGATTTCTTTTATCAAATCTCGCACTAAATTTCAATAGGCATGGAGCGTGCCATGTAATGTTTGTTAACGAGAAGGCTGGGCATTACGCGATTTTCAAATTATCCATAAAATCTCAACCTTATCTGAATTTTAAAATCTTTTGGAGACATTTCCTGCATGGATTCTTCACTAAGAGATTTTTCTTATAATTAGTAGAAAATCGATAAAAAATCACTTGATATTTCATTTCACCCTCCCTTTAATGGGACATATATTAAAGTAAAAATATTGAAGCTTTTGTCTCCATTTGTATCGAAAGTGAATAATCACCGTGTTTTCCATCTTGAGAAGGCTGAGCGAAGGTACAACTTTTAACGATGGCTCCGCTGTAACTATAACAGTTTCGCTGAATGAAAGTATCTGGGATGGGAAAGCGTCGTCACAACCATACAATGTCAGTCCATCCACAGGAACGAAAAGAAAATCATTAACGTTTCCCTTTATTTTCAAATGTGTTATTAGTATTATTGTTCTAAACATTATAAGTACGTAATGAACAATATATTGGTATTATTTGGTACATACCTCTTGGCTCATGTTAGTGGAGCATTTGAAGTGAACAATATTTTCGAATGGAACCCAATCAAATGTTACACTGCAAAAAAGTTATGTTATTTACACTTAAATGCCCTTTGGTACCAAGCCAATATTAAAATTTTTGAACGAAACAGGGATAGATGTAATATTAGAAGCAGAAATGGAGAAAAGAGACCCCTTTCTCCGGGATGGGAGGTGGGGAGTATGGAAGAAGAGGCGAGTCATAGTGACAGAGGTAAAAAGAAACCACGTATTTCTCGCCGTCCCCGTCAGGCACGTCATCAAAACGTACTTTAAGTGAGCCAATAAAATAATTTAAAATTTTCGTTTTGTCTTGGATGGGGGGGCTCTATACTGGACTCTGAGGTGGACTGAACCGTTCTCCATTCCTGCTTCTAAAATTACATCTATTAATGAACGAAATAAAAAATAACGAGCAAGAATAATAAGGCAAAGGATAGTATTATCATAAATAAGATTAGTTATTGTAATTTTTCTGTATTTACCGTAATACTATATGTAAAATTAAAATGGACCAAAAAACTCTATAGATATTGCTTCATTTTAAACAAGTTAAACACGGTGTCCCGAAAAAATGGTGGTAGAGCTGAGCAACTATGGGCGATTTTGAGTTGAAAATGTTCTTTGACATGTGTCTCTGGTCCCCCGTTTTCGATATATGATTGGAGTGTTTTACTGAAGGATTCTTAACTTCCAGTAAGAATCTGAAAGACAATGCTATCTAAATGAAATCGCAATGTTTAAAATGAAAATCTGCTGCAGAATTTTCGCACTTTTAATAAAGGTAAAATTTTCAAGCAAAAACAATTTTGGCACATTATATATTAAATGTGATTCATTCAAAAACTATATGATCAAAACTTGAAAACGTCATAGAACATTTTCGACTCAAAATGGCCCATAGCAGTTCGGTTATACCTAAGACCATTAACAACCCCCGGGACTCGCAACGCAATAAGATCCTCGTATTGAAATTTCCGCCTCTAGAAGTTACGGCTGTTTTTGCGATAAGGGTGCCACCAAGCGGCAACGGATAGAAACTTATAGGGTGTACAGAACTTCCGGTTCGGGAGAAGAAATAAGATCGTCTTCTTCTAAATTCGGAGGCCGAAGCCGCAACGGTTTAACTACAATAATGCCCAATGTACAGTTATGATAAAATAGCAAAATAATACATCGCTAAATTTCAAAAACTTACACATTAACATTTTCATTCTCATCTTCTTCGTCGTGATCCGCCATTTTTAAATAGCAAAGAGGAACCTGTAAACCGGAAATTTGGTACACCCTAAAAGTTTCCCCAATATACCGCAAGGGTCGCTAGGATCGCACGTAACTGAAAACCACGAAAAGTAGAAAGCTTGCGTTGCTAGTCCCGGGGGTGGTTAATGGTCTTAGGTTATACCACCACTTTTGTATTATCGTACTTGACATTGAACCCTCGATCAATGTACTCCTTCATGGCGTTATATAGGTTTATTACTGGTTGCAAAAATTCAGTCTCCTGTAATAAAAATTTCAAGTCTATAATTCCTGTAACTAAATGAAAAATATTTGAGAGCCTAGTTTTGAACATGTGTGAAACCAAGAATTAATTTACTAGTAAATTCCTTCTTGGTAAAACTTGTGCAAGTCGTCTGTCTGGCTTATTGTATTTCGAAACCGTGGAATCGCAATAAACGTAGTACACGCGCAACGAAATGTTAAGAAAAATCATTTGGACAGGAAAGGGAGTATTTACAGTCAGACTTAATTAAAGTAAGAGATCTGCGCTCAAAACTAGATGTATTGGAGGGACTGCGTTTTAAGCACTAAATATCCTATTTTTACTGGTACCAAGCTTGCAAAATGTTCTTATCTAATACTGCGCATCTTTTCAGTATTTAAGAAACTCGCAAATGATTAAATAATTACAGGAATGAATATTGGGCTTAGAATGATTAAAGGCTGAAATGATGTTGGAAACATATCTGGTGTGCTTTATTACACGAGAGTGGCTGACAGAGAATGTCGTGCTCTGCTATTTCTGAAACCAGAAGTAAGATCAGACTAGAAGTATCGAGGTAACCAAATTCTTCACTTGGCGAAAGTGAATATTCTTGATAAGACACCAACGGTTGGCCCTCTAGTAGCGGTTTCTGAATTTTCCCTCCAAAACGTGAGAGGCTCGTGGCGGTAGACGGCCGAACTAGATTCAAGCACCCGCGTCCGTGTTCCGCGGCTTTAGGTTGAGGGGAAGGGGGTAGGAAATGTTTTGGAACTCGACCAATTATTTTCTCTCTAGTGTAGGAGCGATGGAAGCGGCATAAAATCCTCAAATTTGTTCACTAGTACCAGGATCTACTTGTAACGGTCAAATATAAACATTAAATTTATTTCCAAATTATTTCAAAATTTAAAAACCTATTTTTACCTTTCGTTCCTAATTTTAAAAGAACCAAATAAAAGAAAATAACTATTCAAAGAAACTAGGGGTATTGTTCGGTCAGGGGACTCTTGAGTGCGGGAATTCAAGACACCTTGACAAATCAAACCCTTTAGTAGCTACCCAAAATGGGAGTTCCACCTACTGCAGAGGTTGTTCGCCCCATTCAGTCCATTCGTTCCGCTAAGGTCAGCTGTTGAACTTGCAGGGATGACCCCTTTAAACTAAACTCTCCCCACACGAAAAGGTTATTTCCCTTTCAAAAATAACTAGGAAAACAGGGTTGCCAAACCTATCCCATTGTATAAGTTAAGTAAATACACCTGCATAATATTTTTGGTAAAGAAGAAAAACACCTCTGACGTACAGAGAAAACCCATGACGAGGTGACGTAGAAGGTAAAAAGGAATACCACACGAGGTCAGAAGAGAAGGTCCGAACAATAAGAACTCGGAGGACCAGGTCAAAAAGAAGTGAGAAACATGTTAACTATCTTTGGACGTCCACGGCGAAAGATCGAGCTGTTTAAGTCTCGCGACTAATGTTTAAAAGTTGGGCCCGCCAGCACCGAAGTAACGCCGCCGAGAAAAGTAGAATAGACCCGTGTAAGCCACCACGAGCCGAATCGCGTATCGCTGTTGTGCGCGAAAACGATTATGCGAAAAGAAATTATCTGTTTTTTGCGCGTTAATTAAAACGAATCGCCATAGCTGGATACCTCACCTTTTTGGAATCGGACTCTAACACGAGGACCGAAGTTGAACTTAAGTATCCCTCCCATTTAAATGGGTTATTTTTATCATTTCATTATTAAATATCTCTGTTTAGTAGAATCCTTAAGATTCGTTGGTAATCATGTATAACCATAAGGAAGCGTACGCACGTCTATATTTAGATACCATTAAGGTGTGTTAATTATTTTATAAATAAATCATTATGTTCTTTGGCAACCCTAAAATCCTAGCTATTTCTCTTTCCACATTTTATCAAAAGCGCATAGATAACCAGAAAGTGAAGAACGAGAAGCCTAAACCGCAACGTGAAAAATGAGTTCCCTTAGTCGATTCAAGATTTCCGTCCCCCTTACAGAGCGACGGGAAGAGTTGGTCTTATTCCGCAGCGGAGAGTTACTTTCGCGTAGTTTTACACAAGGTACATGCGTAAGTTGGCTCGAAAATATAGTTCACTTATTTCTTTATTTCCATGTCGTCTGCTATAGTTTAATTCCAAGGCTTAATATAATCTAGTCATTTAGGTAGTCGGGAATCGGCACATTTGTCAAAATGTCAGATTTGAATTTAGCAAACATTTTAGAAAGCTACGAAAAGGATGACTTTTTCCTGATTGATAAAGACGGAAAACTTAAAGGTGCAATAGAATGCATGAAAAACAATATCAAAATTCAACTTAACGAAACTCCACGACGATTGATCCGAAAGAGCGCTAAAGAACAACCGTTAAGCCTAGTTAAGCAGCCGATTTCTCAATAGTATTCCCCACTATCCCCAGGAGCCGCTACCATCGCGAACTACTTTCCGCTTGTCACGTGACATTAACGATGACCTTATATATCTCTGATTCGATTGGTAGTTTAAAACGAGGCTCACAAACCACCCATTTTTGTCCCCCCTTGCTTCTCATTTTACACGAATACCGTTGCTAAAGGCTGGAAAGGTTTAATGTTCTTCACTTTCTGATCTATGCGCTTTTGCTTCTACCAGAGTTTTGACTGACAAATTGTTTGGTGGAATCATGTTTTAAAAGGAAGTTTTTCATTAAGTGTCATATCATCAGATATTTTGTTACGTAAGATTTTAACATTGCCAGCAAATTTTAACTTTGCTATACCAAAAGCGCATAGAACAGAAAGTGAAGAACATTAAACTTCACTTTCTGATCTATGCGCTTTTGATTTTATTAAATATCGAAGACAATTCCCCTAGACAACGACCTATTAAATCTCTATTCCGCAAGTCCCAATAGTGAAGACTTGGCGGTTACCCGGACCTTGTTTAACGACCTTTGTAGGGAACCACTCATACCGTGGGTAGTATGCAAACTATACCACTTTCATTCTCATCTCACATTTTATAAAATTCCCTTACCAATGCTAGAGCTCTTTACTTCTAGTCTCATCTTACTTCTGCTGAAACCATTGACTGGACAAAGTTTGCCTGACACTTGAATCTTCTTTGGGTGGGAAACAAGGAGTTATTTTAAAGTGGACCTGTGACCAGCGACGCGCCTTATGTGTGATAAATAAATTAGTTCATGAATTTGGAAAGTCTTCTGTATACAAACTTGTAAACTTCGACTTACTGCAATTACTCCTATAACCGCTTCAGTTTTGTTAATGAATCTGTAAAATGTATTAGTAAATGTATTAATGAGGATAATTTCAATCAGAGGTTTATAATAGGCGAATACCATTGGACACAAACAAAAAGATATTTGGGTCCGTGTATGGTTTCTTGTATGAATCAAAGAGTCACGCGTAACGGAATAAAAAAATATGGATGGGAAGAAAACATACAAGAAATAAAATGGGAAGATGCTAAAATTAGTTTCTAGAGAAACAAGTTGGGAAACCAAAATAAACCTCTCCGAGCCGAGACAAATTTACTTTCTAAACACAAGTCCACCAGCCAATGAGAAAAACCGGAAATACATAGTTCAAATTGGCGAAATATTGCCAAGGTCTTTAGCAAAGGCTTAAGCGTTTAACAATTTCCTTTGTATCCTCAATAATTCTAATGAGGACCTAAAATGTATCACTGAAGGGTGTATTTAACTTTCGGCTCACTCTGAACCGTTAACACCTCCTATAAGAGGAGGCGAAACAAGGTCATTTCTAGTTTAAATCTAGGGTATCTTATTTCACAGACCCAATCGTTTCAATACTTGTGAATAGATGAAGAATTAACACCCATATTATCAAATGAATGTAAAAAATGCGATTACACAATATATATAAATGTAGTAAAGCTGAATTAAAAAGTAAACACCAAATTTCAAATGTTAATATCAAAAGATGTTTTTGGAATATTAAGATGAAACAGAGCTTTATAGCTACACAACTACTTAAAGAATCGTAATGCCGAAAAATATTTAAAATATTTCCATTTAATATTCTGCAAAAAGGAAATGTTATCGTTTTGTAAGAGATCTTATCATCCTACTCGTTTTATATTAACTTTGATGTGCGTGTAGTGTTTCGATTCGGATGCAATCTTCATTACTCGTTCTATATAAACTCTCACTTGTGTCATTACATAAAAATAAGTTTATCTTAAATAATTAATTAAATATAAATGATATTAATTATTTTAATCGCCAGTAAATAACTTTAAAAATAGTTAAATCGTTTAAAATAAAGTTGTTCCTATTATCTTTCGAAACTTTGCTAATATTGACGTTTAAAGTGAAGGGTACCCCTCTTGCCGCTTTCTTCAAATTTTGGGGTATATATACGATTCGTTTCCATTATAATAATAGATAAAAACGCATTCGCGTGAACCGATGGTGGAAGCCCTGCCATTGGGAAGCTAGACGTTTCTCGTAACCCTAGCCGATCGCCGCGTATATCTTAAAACCAAACGATAACGATGTGGAAGAAGCCGGAGTGGACAAAGGCCTGAAGATGGTGGTGCATAGAAGCTGGTGTCAATGTGGGATTGACGAAGAACAGAAGATGGTGGTGCTTAGAAGCTGGTGTCAATGTGGGATTGACGAAGAACAGAAGATGGTGGTGCTTAGAAGCTGGTGTCAATGTGGGATTGACGAAGAACAGAAGATGGTGGTGCTTACGAGCCCATAACTACAGGCTGGTGTCCATGTGGGATGGACAAAGACTAGCAGATTGTGGTCCTTAGAAGCCAGTTAGTAAAGACTGGTGTTGGAAGATGAATGGCCAAATTTCCGTGAACCGCGAACGCGTTCCGGAAATCGGGTATTTGTTTGCTCCGATTTGTAAACTGCGAACGCGGTCACGTGGGGTCTGACAGACAGACACACAGACAGACAGACACGGCCGGTGTAATACCTCTCCGTGACATACGTCACTCGGAGAGGTAAAAATGGCTTAAACGACCGTTTAAAGAAATTGGTTTTATAAAAAAACAAGGTGTTTAGACAAAGGCCAACTTGACATTGGGTATTATGATCTATTTGTACTTAATAGGTAAGGCAAACTGTAGGCAGAGAGAATTTATAATAGGGTAGCGGAAACTGAGGAATATTATGTAGCTCAAAAATCACGTGTTCAGCAAAACTGGCCAGGTCTATTTCCGGTAAAATGTTTTGTGGCCCCTCCCTCTAGGGTAGGTCTAGAATGTTGCGGGAGGGTCTAGGGGAGATGGGCACTACCATTTTAGGGAAATTGAAACGGCTGACTTAAAATAACTCCAAATGGCGCCAATCGCACTCGAAATCTCGAACCCTTATTGGGTAATTGTACAACCAATAGTGATTGAGGGCAAACTTTAAAATTAAAGCAGAGTCATGTGATCGGAAATTTACCTGGCCAGTTTTAGCGTCGCAGCCTACTTGTTTGAGCTACATTGTATTTAGCACTGTCAAGGGCAAGAGCTTCCACTCCCTATTATAAATTATCTCTGCTGTAGGGTTAAGAATTGTTCAAAACTTTAGATTGACATTGCCATTTCCCTATGTAACAGCCTCTATTTCTAAAAAAGCAGCCGCTTTATCGGAAACAGCGGTTCTGAACAACGCCGGTTTTTTCTGGAATCGCGATTGCTATTTCGGGAACTGCTGATACAACGTACACCAATCATAATATACCTGTATTTGAAATATCGCGGTAGCTCTTCCAGGACTTCCATTTTTAGCTTAGACCAATGCGTCGCAGCGATTTATGATAAAACGATGGTATAATTAAGTTGAAAAATGAATGAGATGATTAGTTTGAATCCGCTTCGTTAAAACACTAGTGTTTGTATGATGCGCCTTGACATGAGTAATAAATTTTTCGCATCGCAACGAAACCAGTTCAATTGAACTCATTCTTTCGTCACACATTATAATATAGCTCCTGCCGTTTTATTATTGATTTTTATAAAAAAAAATCTCGTGTACGACACAAAAGCGGAAATAAAGGAATATATTTTATGTGTATGCCATGAACAGAAACATATGATGTGTTTTACAATCAAAGCTTAAAGTTCATGTTTCCGACTAAGTTACATGACGTTATAAGACCCAACATTGGACGAAATAACGAAGGCTTATTATATAGAAGAATAAGTCTATGAGCTATTCTTAAAACCAAAAATCCTAGCACAACCTTTCTCTTACGAGATTTTCCTGTTGCTTAATTTTAAAAATAATCATGAAATTTGCTATACCAGGGATAGATTTAATTTGAGAAGAAAGGAATGGAGAACAGAGTTATGTGGGAGCGCGTCAAAGTCCCGGACCCTCTTCCACGGGACGGAGGGGGGGGGGGTATGAAAGAAGAGGCGGGTCATAGCGACAGAGGTAGAAAGAAATTACGTATTTTTCGCCGTTCCCGTCAGCAACGTTATCAATAAGATAATTTAAACTTTTCGCTACGTGTTGGAGGTAGGGCTCTAGTATACTGGGCTAAGAGTCGGACTGAAGTAAATACTAGCCGTTCTCAATTCCTACTTCTAAAATTAAATCTATCCCTGGTTATACCTTAAAAGAACGGCATTTACTAAATATAAAAGAAAAAAAAACCCAAAAAATTAAAATCGGTTATCACAAATTAACTAGCAATATTTAGTCTTAAAAGCGAGGGCTACTGTGCCGACAGACACCACTAAACCAAACCTCTCATACCCTTACCTGTGAGAATTCAACCTATCCCGCAGGGCTAAGAGGTTCGGTTTAGCAGACGCCACTAAATCAATGGCAGATGGCGTAGTAGTCCTCGTTTTTAAGACTGATTAAATGCTAATGGTTTTGTAATAAGAGATAATCTTTTTTTTTAAATATTTTTCCTTCTATATTTAGAAATGGGCCATTCTTTTAATGTGTAATGTTACGTTACCTGAACTTTTCCTTTAAATCTTCATCTTCATTTCTTACGTACTCTACTTTATTAGTTGATCCAATACGATATGGTTTTTACCATTACTTTTTCATTTTAATCCATTATTAACTCAAAACCCATAGGTAATGAAAAAAAATCCATTAAAATTAACGACATTGGAAGGAAAGTTTTCCAAGTGTGATAGAACAAGATTTTAGTCAATGTTGGTTCATGTTTTGGCATAAAGCAAATGAAGTTCAAATCCGTAACGTAAACTATAAAGCAGTTAGAGTTTATGAATAATTTTTGACTGAAAATTTTCCAGTTGAAAGCAAAAACATTCTGACCTACATATAAGTCCACATTTTTCTTGCATTAAGTTCCAGGGTTGTTGATTTTTTTCTGAATTTTTGAAAAAAAAATCAAAAAAATAGATTTCTTAAAATATTTCTTGGAATCTTAGAAAACATTTTTTAAAAATAAAAATAAATACTTGATTTTAATCAGAAGATTTAAAAAAAAATCCCTTGGTTTAAATCGAACAACCCTGGGCCATTAACTAGCCTGCGGAATAATTTAACATGATGTGTCTTTTATGAATATTTAAGGTGATACAATGTAATGCCTTTTTGAAATGATTAATTAGTTTCGCAAATAAACGAACATTTTTCTTTAATAATAAATAACGTTTGATACTCTATAGTCAAATATCAAAAGGAGGGCCGATGGCCATCGCAGCAAGGTTTTACTCGCTTTCTGGTGACGTAGTAATGGCTTTAAAGCACGGTTTTAAATCAGATGTACCTATTGATAAGTAAGAAAATTCCAGATTAGTCCACTTCAATCTTACTTTCAATGATTGACCATAATAATGAGATTATGTAAAGCTTTCGATAAGAAATTTTATATCGATCAAAAGTTAAAATAAGACATAAATGTAGCTAGGAAGTAATAAAACGCCAACCTTAATTCAAATTACCGCTGATGTCATTGGTAAAAAAAAAAATTTAATTAGTAACATGAACCGTTACAAGCATTGATGCCAGTATTGACATTTTCATGATTGATTTACATAACATATATAATAGATTTTAATAAAACTTTAAACTAGACTGATATGAAAGTACCCAACTACTACTGCGGTTTGAACCATAAGCTTATAAGGTATGTTCCATAAGTTTGTCGGTGGTTACAGAGCTTGTCATTAAGTGACATAGATGAAACGTCAAAGATTGTCGTAAAGCGACGCCTGGTTAGGCGCTGTCAAAGGCTTGGTAATGCAGACTAAGTACGAAGATGGACTGCGAAACCGAGTGTTGTCAATTCTTGCGTCGTTCCCAACTAGTTCTTAGTAAGTCTCTAGCATTATGAAGTATAGCTAGTGCCATACTAACGAAACATATTTCATGATTGAACGTAGGTAAGTTTTTAAAGCAGGGTTTCTTATTGCAACGTTTGTGAAAACAAATGATCTGGTATACAAAGGCGCTGTCAAAGGCTTAGTAATGCAGAATAAATAGGAAGATCGACTGCATGCAAAACCGAGTGTTGTCAATTCTCGCGTCGTTCCCCAACTAGTTCTCAGTAAGTCTCTAGCATTACGAAGTGTAGCTAGTGCCATACTTATGAAACTTATGATTGAACGTAGGTACGTTTTAAAGAAGAGTTTCTTATTGCAATATATGTGAAATAATGATCTGGTATGCCTAAAAATAGTGCAATGACCTTAGCTATGCAAGTGAGTTATTTCGACCAACTTATTTTCTACTTCACGCCCATTGTGGACGTATAACGATTATTCAAATTATTTGACCTTTTTTCTTCTTAAAATAAAATGAAGTAGCATAAGTGCGCTTTCGAAACATTCGAAAATTGCAATGAGTGACACTCCTAGCCATAATCCAAGTTGACCTCCCATTTGACTAAATAATTCAGAATCCTGCAATAAAATTCAGATATTTTTGAGAGTTTAGCGGGAAATACTTCTGAGATTTCAATTTTACCTGATACATCGGTAGTTGTTCGTAGGTAACACTTTCAAGGGTCTTGTAAAATATACGAACCTTGGCCCGATCACTTCTAATTTTTGAAAAGGTTTTGGAAAATTAAAAAGAAAAGAAAAGCATTCTGACATGGGCTACGTTCAGTAACCGTCAACGGTCTCAGCCCTGACCTCAATTTCGTACTTCATGTTTAGATTTCAATGAAATTTTACTGAAAGTTCATAAGCCATGAGATGTTGAATCTGCGCGATTGACGGTTCTTGAAATTTAAAATTTTTTCGATATAGTATTTAACTCTTAAACCTTTAGTTCGGCATTTTTTCATGGTTCGAAACCGTCAGTATTTTTACGTTTCATAGAGGAACTTATTTATTTATATTTTACTGTTTTGATGCTAAAAGGACATTACTACTTTTTTATGTATTTAATATGTATTCAAAACACGAAGACACTTTTATTGTTTTGGACATCTGTTTTTACTTTTAAAGCTATTGTGAATCCTCATTTGTTTTAAAGCCCAAGTTCAATCGTGTTTGTGAAAATATATAGTTAAATCACATTGGAGAGAATGAAGGATCTAAAAGCGCTATGTTCGAACCAATGAGAAAAGTGATAATCAAATTCGAAGCGTTACCACGTAGACTATTAAGGATGGGGAGTTTGGAAAATTCCGAAAAAAATACGTATTTATGGCCTTTAAATTGGGATTCGTTGCATGGGCTGCATAGAAACGCGGAACTTAAAAACTATCTCTTCATGCTTTAGAAAGCTCAATAAAGTCGAGGTTCAGGGTCGCCATTTTTGGGCGGGTTTTAGTTCAGATAAGTAGTTACTAGCGGGTTTGGACTGGACTCCCAGCGCCTGGCCTATTGGTTAGCTAGTGAGCTGGGATCCATTTTTTCGAATAAATGCTAAAAAATACGAACCAGCATATATAAACTTATTAAACAAGTTTTGTAAAGTGGCAACAACGCCAATTGACAAAGACTGAACAACGTATACTAAAAAACGTTTAATAACTTAACGTGTAGCCTTGCCAAAACAAACTCAATGAGCCGGGCTGTTCTCGTTTAGGGTTACTGAACGTAGTCATTATATCTACTGTACATTGTGAAAAAAGAGTAAAACTAAGTTCGCAATTAACCAAAAATATATGCCGGAACCTTTAACGTTAATGCAAAAATTGCCTCAATATACCTAAACTCCTCATTTTCCTTTGACGCCTCTCTTTGAACTCGAATACGATTCGATCTTCTTTTCCTTAGAAACTCCTGTTGAATGACTTGTAAATTTTCTTCGAATTGTTGAATAAAGGATGAATTTTCCACATTTGGACTTTGAAGGTCATCAATGTCACCAGCGTCTTCGTTAGTATCTCCTATGGGAACCCCTGCGTCGTCGTTAGTATCTCCTATGGGAACCCCTGCGTCTTCCTCGTCTTGATACTGGCTTTCATCTTCCCAGGGAAATCTCGAGCGTCCTCTGCTTGGATATGGCTCCAAAATAGAATCGTCTGTTGTAGTCGGTTCTTGTTCACTAGTGGCATCAACCTTCAATATGAAATAGACCATTCCATTAATTCGTACAGATACGCCACAAACATGAAAGGGGGGGGCAGGTTATTTTCCTCGTTCAAAGAAGCACCGCTAGAGGCAATGTGAGCAGGCTAACAACTGGCGATTGGTGGTAAGGAAATAATATTTGATATTTTGTATTGTATTTGTCTAAATGCATTTAATGAAATAGTCTATTGGGAATCGGTTTTCACTTAAATACAGGGTGTTTGTGAAAGGTCCATCAATAATGAAAGGGCGTATTTATTGGGCCATTTTGAGTCGAAAATGTTCTATGACATTTTTCCGTCCGGGCCACTGTTTTCAAGTTATGATTGGAGTAATTTACGGATGACCCCTTAAATTTAATTTAGAAATTGAAAGACAGCGCTAATTTAATGAAGGGGTCATCCCTATAATATTCAAATCATAACTCGAAAACCGTGGCTCGGACGGCTAAATGTCATAGAACATTTTCGACTCAAAATGGCCCAATAAATACGCCCTTTCATTATTGATGGACTTTTCACAAACACCCTGTATATCTAAAAGATCGTGACTTTCTAATCCACACCTAGCTCAAAACGATTCATATAGGAAGCTGACCAATATTCACAGAGACGTTACTTTTAAGCAGTGGGAAAAATTTCAAAACCTGCAACTATTTTAAAAAATGACGGTCAGAAATGTAGAAAACCTTACGGAATATTATTCGTGCGAGTTTACTTATTCCTCTAATATTTTGTATATTGGTTAACAATATCCTATAAACGGAGTTAAAGGATCTGTAAAAATATCAGCTCATCGTTGAATTTTTTTTTTGTTTATGAAAAAGTTGTCCGGGAAAATAGTGTTAAGGCACTTTCCTATTTTTGTGTTGTTCAGCCCCATCCGGCACGTGATACAACAGGGCCTATAACAATGCCTTTGCTATTGCTACGGTCGACGGTTCTAGCAAACGCAGTGGGGGTCTCGGACTCTCAGAAATAGGGACTGGGGAAACGTCCGAGTGGGGCGGCTCATAACCAATCACGAGCGAATTTAACCGAAATACCGAATGTGAGGAACTGCAATACAACAAGGAAATAATTCCTCTTCAGCTGCTGACGTCAATGATTGGGAGGAAGGGGCGGGGTTGGGTGGCTATTTCAAAATAAAAATAAAACATTCAACGGTTTGCCGCCGACAACTTAAGAGTCCCTATAATGGCTCTTAGGATTTTACATGCACCATCTTTTAGAACATCCGCAAACATTGCAATGCACCATTCTCGCTCCATGGAGATTCGGACATTTTCCTATATATATATACAAACTTACTGTACTAGTTGTAGTATATTTGAAGTCATAGCTGAAGTCAATATTTGGGTATGGTTCATCCTCGGTCTGCTTTATTTCCTGTAGTTTCTTTTTAATAACCTTATCTGATGGCCATACTGAGAAAGACGTCTCTGTTTCATAGTAGTTTTTTCTGTAATTAATATAGTTTCTTAGTAAATAAATGATTGATTTTTAGAAAAGTAAGAAAGATTTTTCCAATCCGCGGTTAACTTGATAAATGACAGCCAGAAATGTAACTCAAACCTTCCTTAGGAATAGCATTCGTAGTTTTTAACCAATTTTCTAAATATTAAGTATAAGCCTATCAGTATGCTCTCCGATTTGAAATGTTAATATCAAAAGATGTTCTTGGATAATTGAAATGAAACGGAACTTTATGGCTCCATAACTACAAAGAACATCGAAATTATGAATAATATTTCCCATATTCCCATATTTTACTTAATATTTTGAAAAACTTTTAAGGTTTTGTAAGCTATCTTTACATCGTTAAATACGTTTAAGTGCGTCGCGCCAGAAGTAGTATGAGACTAGAAGTAAAGTATGAAGCTCTAGCATTGGTAATTGATCCTGGCACTAGTGAACAAATTTGAGGATTTTATGCCGCTTCCATCGCGCCTACGCTAGAGAGAAAAAAATTGGTCGAGTTCCAAAAATATTTCCAATCCCCTTCCCCTCATCCTAAAGCCGTTTAACACGGACGCGAGTGCTTGAATCTAGTTCGGCCGTCTACCACCGCGAGCGTCTCACGTTTTGTAGGGAAAATTCAGAAACCGCTACCATAGGGCCAACCGTTGGTGTCTTATCGAGAATATTCACTTTCGCCAAGTGAAGAAGTTGGTTACTTCTGGTCGCACTTAAGTTGTCATTGTTGATTACCATTATTAAAAATCAACCGTCTTCCGTTATTGAGAGGATCACACTAAAACCATCTTTTTCGAACTATCCTAAATAAACTGCTCTACTCTATTTTCATAAACTTATCGTAGCAATGAATGGGTAATGAATGATTGGCGCTTAAGTGAGATAGATAACATAATGAAGTACAATTTATGTGAACTTCGAACGTGGTCCGGACTCCGGAAATTGCGAACACGTTTGCTCTGATTTACTATCCGCAAACGCGTTGACAGACACACAGAAACACATCCAATGTAATATCTCTCCGTGACATACGTCATTCGGAGAGATTAAAATCACGATCCTAAAAGTAACAAAAATTTCCTCTTCTTGCTATAGTAATGCAAAAAGAAAATATCCCAGGAAAACTTAACTCGAAATTAAACCCTGTTAATTGTTAATCTCTCTAGCCCAGCTTAGTTGTTTCATAGTAGACGCAACTATTTCTCATCAATTTCAGAAATTTACAGATCTGCAGATCAAAATTGGAGCACTTACACGCATGGCAATGGGCAGTCGCACAGCGTTCCACTTTCACTATTTTGTAGAGTTTCCTCAACATTTTCCAAACAGCAAACTGAAATACGGAGACATTGAAAATATTGATTGTTAGAAATTAAAACTAGGTAATAAATTAAAAGGCATACCATCTTTCTCACTTGTCAAATTGCATACTCTCATATTCCATTTGGACAAGCTTCTCAAAAAAGGGTTGGTGCAATTGCACATTTGAGTTGTCTGGTTTTGAAAACACGAGCGAAAGCAACTCTAGTCGAAATTATTTTAAATATTTTAAACAACTTGTTAACAAAGTGAAATAGATATAACAGAAAGTGATGCAGTAAGGTGTGATTCACTTTTCCTCTTTGTTAACAATGTTGCACTACGAAATCTACGAACATAACGAAGTTAAAATATTCTAACTGCTTCATTGCCCGAAAAGCCGAAATATTTTCGTGTCACGTAATATCATGGTAGAGCGCTGCTTGTTCGTTGTAAACATGATTCTGAACACTACCGAAGCATTTTATCCTACTCAGTGCCCCACTTTCTGTTATATTTATTTGCCATTGAAATTATTTGTCCAACATTACTTCTTGACTAAGAGAATCTCTATTGCTCGAAACGTAATCGAAGCACTTGTCTTTGTAAGGTGCGGGAAGTCTGCGTATAACCGTCTTTGAAACAATGAAGCAGTATAATTATTAAATGTTTAAAAACCAAACTTATGGCGATTTTAAATTAGGATTGCTGCAAGGGCACCCAGATTTACATGCGATATCGAAGTTCCAACAGACCCATTCGATGTAAGCAACCCACAGTATCGGGGCATACAAGGGGGGGAGGGCGTACTCTCATGATCCCCCAAGCCTTGAGCGCAGGTGCCAAAAAGCGAGATGGAACGCTAAGTTTTGGCCCAAGGTTGTCTTTATTTGGGCCAATTTCTCAAGTGTTGTCAGGGGTATGCTGGGCGAAACAACGTATTTAAAATGTCAGTTATCGCACCAAGAAGAGATTAGGCCTATATGTTACATATATGTTACGCGTCGAAAGAACCCGTTTGGGAGAGTCACTGACGCAGCCATTACGCCCTGGTCTATTGACGTTAAGAATTTAGATTGTCACATCTGGCGCCGCGATTTCTCTCTAGTCCCGACTTTTAAGAACAGTGACGAATGTGCGGTAACGTGAAAGTGGGTATCCTAATTTATACACTCTTGAGTCACGTGATTATACATACCTTTTTAGTCGCTATTAGAGTCTCGTAGCCAGGTGATATATTGAGACCATCCTCAGCTGGGATCGGAGTTTCTTGGTGGTCGTGTATGCTAATTCTCGCACCAACATTCTCTGTAATTCGAATATAGTTCTTTCTTTGGAAATTTAACTCCAAATGCAAGCCTGAAATTAAGTTGATTGCATAAAATGTTCTTCTATCATTATAAGTACAATAACATAAGTTTATAAGATCTGTTCCATAAGTACGACTACACTCAGTTTTGCAGTACATCTTCCTATTTAGAATGAAATAAGTCTTTTACAGCGCCTCACTAGGCGTCGCTTTACGAGAAACTATATAACGTTTCACCGACGTCACTTCGTGACAAGATCTCAGTAACCAGTGACAAACTTATGGAACATATCTTATAAACTTATGACTATAACAATAACTAGGACATTCAAACAGATATTTCAACGAAATTGTGTTTTCGAGTAAAACATGACTTCCTCCAGGAATACATAGATTTCTTCTACTTTGAATCTTTAAGCGCTCATAGACCACATACTAACATCTGGTTGAAGGTAAGGGGAAGGGCTTAAAACTTCATAAAACCGGCAGCTCATCCTTCCTGACTTCTCATTAGTTATTCGATATCACGTGAGTTCTAAGTTTAAATAAATAATTCCTGGCGTCATGTAGACGGTTTGAACACATCCTCTTTCATTCAAGCAGAAAGGCTCAGATAATGGCCTGATAAAGATTCTAAGTTGAAAAAATCTATTTATTTCGCCTTCCACACACCACTTTTTTTGTCCTTGGTGACGGAGAAACATAGACCATTCTATTAAATACTTGCCGAGAAACCAACGCCCAGGGAGGGGCCGACACATTAATAGAGTTCCCTCGCGCCAAGAGGCAACAGCAGATGGAGCTCGCGTTCGCTACACACGAGAAGCTAGTCGGTGCTTCTTGGCGCGAGTGAACTAGCCTAATATGGCGGCCCGGCTCCTGTGTTGTTTGCTTTTCCTATGGCATTAAAGGTATGGTCTATCGGTATAAACACGAAGCATTAATATATTTTTGTACAGTTGAGAACAAACTTTCCTTAAGATTTCAAGTGTCGTAATTATTTGTTATAATCTTAAATATACTAGTTATTATACCAGACTCTATTCCTACTGATTGTGTGGTTAAGGCTTTCACACCGCTTTGTTTACCGTTGAACGTAAAACAATTGCCAAGAGTTAGACTTGGAAATGAAGTAAAATTTCTGAAATTTACATTCTATAAGAAATATTTCCACAATAGATGTGTTTATTTTAAATTTACTTTTCGGAGCATGGATCACCGTTAAACGAGCATTTTGTGATGAAATCCGTGAACTGGTGACCAACTTCTCTTCGTAACTTGTCCGAAAGTTCCGCATACCCTGATAACAGTCTCAATGTACTTGCTTTCTTCTTTTGTAAGAAATTTTTAATCTTAAAGTCGGCACATCGAACAAAGCTCTTCATACCCTGCAATGTACAAATCAAAAGTCAACATTCAAAAACCAAGACCGTTTTTACGTGTGCAATGTAATCTATATGTATAGAAATAAAGGAAGGTGCATTGTAAATTTTGTTGCATACGCTCAATAAACCGGCAACACCGGTTTCCTTCGCTGCGCTTTTTAACAACTAAACCTTTTTTCGGTATTACCAGAAGTTAATGACTTCTTATCCTGGGAAGTATTGGACACGAAGGCTTTATATAGTATCCATCCCTGCTAGTCAAAATTGCCTATGGCAATCGTAAAAGAGGGTCGAAAGTTTCCTCCCCTCTAGGAAAACGATCTAATCTACTGAAACGCCGAGAGGCTGTGGCACTCAAACTGTTTGGCGTGTTCAAAACTTCTTCAGCGCCAATCGTTGAAAAGCCGTCTGTCTAGAACTCTATCAAAATTCATTACAATCCGTGGGCCTAGGACCCCACACTAGTTTGACCGAAATTTCTAGCAAACTCTGTTAAACCAGCTGTTCTTGTCACCGTTTCTGATTCGTTACCTCAAACCACAGGACACACCCTAAAGTTTCGTTTCTTGCCCGCTGCTGGCGCGCAAATCAGCCTGCCAGCTCAAAATGAGAGAAGCGCCGTAGGTGGCGCGGTGATCGGACCTAATAATAAGTTGGCTAACAGAGATGGTTCCGGATATGGTTCCAATACTTCCCAGGATAAGAAGTCATAAACTTCTGGTATTACGTTGGTTTATCAGAGAACAGGGAAGCTGCGATATTTAATGCATGACGGCATCGTGATCCGTATTAGTCTTAACAAAATAGATTCTCTGAAAGAAGCGATTAAAGCTAAAGTACAGCTGGTGAAAGTGACCACCGATCGACACCGCGATGCATTTAATTTCTGGAAGATCTACAAAAGTAACAACGAAAATTCATGCCAAATCAACTTCTGAATACTAATACGTTTTGCATTTACTATTTACATGTGTACTAGAAAAAAATCTATCTAACTATTCATATCAGAGAGATGGAAAATAAGGTAACGTAATGCTAATCGTTGATTGGTCGACCAAAAAGAAGAAAAAAGTTCCTTTCTGATCGCGCTAAATTTGATACTTTTAATTACCGTTTGCGTTACTCCGGTTTTATCCGCAAAGGGTAAAATTGTTCTCGTTTGCACTTCCGAAATCTCGTAGCAAAGACTGGGTTTCGGCATTTTGAACGTAGAGCACAGCGCGATTAGTCTTTCCTGATGAGCTCTGAACAGAAAAATTAAATATTACTTTCTATTAAGAATTTAAGACCTTTGTTATGATAGGATATTTTCAATACAAAATCAGTTTGAGAAGTAGTTTTAAATTCAAGAACCGTATTGTTCCGAAACAAATAAGTAAAGTAGGAATATACTATAAGAAAGCATAACAAGCGAGATTTTACGCTTCTACTTTTACGCCGGTGTTAGTGGACAAGTAAGCCCCACCCCTTTCATGTCCGCCATTGCTATGCGCTTTCCCATTGGATCCTGTGAGGATAAGTCATGCAGACGCGAATGACGTATTCCGACTAAGGAAAAAAAGTTAAAAAACCTCGAGCAAAGTAAACAGAAAATGGAGGCTGCCCGTCTGTTAACCAATAAGAATGACTTTCTAGTAGAGTTTTTATAACTACTATCCAATTTTCAGAGTTAAAGGCCTCCGAATAGCAGGTTCGACTATTTATCGAGCCTTGGTTTTATACTCGAAACTTTTTTAAGTCTCAGAAAATCTCTTATCGAGTATCGAGTCGAGCACTCGAGTCTTGGCACAGCACTATATATCCCCTTGAATAGGACGTAGCTCCAAATAACTCATTGAGGGTGAACTAGGATTGGGCTTACATAATAATCTGAAGTCTAGCTCTTGATTGGTTGACACATTAAGACGAAAAAGAGGGGCAAATACGAAAGGATCAATTCTAGCTGGTTTAGAAAGATGATAATCATTTCTAATGCTACTATCTATATATACATTTCTGCTACTAATAATTGAAAAAATATTTACTGGCCTGTTTAAGGTACAAATGGTGACAGCTGGAAATTCTGCTATCCACTTATTTTCAACGTTTAGATTAACGACCACCGGATAGGAGAAGTAACTTGTGAGAAAACTATTGCACTGTATGACGCATCCCACAACTCCTAGAATCAATACTGCAGACCAAACACCGCGATGGATCCAGTTGGATTCCGTCCTAAACACAAAAAGTCCACCTTAATTATTTATTTTCGGTTTATTAACGCTGTCTCGTTCACATCGCTAGGAAAGTAATAATTAAACTTTGATTAAACTATACAAGAAAATTCTTTAAAGGAGCAAATAGTATTTAGTTAGTACACTAGCTGATACCCGCGGCGTCACTAGCGTGTAATAAGAACTTCCATCAAAATGTTGTAAAGAATGGGTAGATTTTACTGATGACTAATATTTTTTTAGCACCGTAGCACACTAGGAGCGAAGGCACTCCGCGTTGTCCGTCAGCCCGTCGGGACATTTTTTACTACTTTTCACGCGAACATTATTCCATAAAGAAGGGTTTTTAAATTTCTGGCCGCCGTTTAAACAGATAGCAAGAAATCGAACCCAAAAGACCATTCAGCCCGTCTATAGGTTAAAGGAAAGTGTAATAAATATTTATGATATCGGTTGAAATGCGCGGATTTGTTGCATAGAGAAGATTTCTGGGCGCCATTTTTTGAGATGGCAACGGATCTTTCTACTACTTATGAGTAACGTTCCTGCAAGTTTTCAGTGCTCTAGGGCAAGCGGTCTGTGCTGGGCTCTGATTATCAGTTAGTCTGTCAGTCAGTCAGGACTTTGATTTATACAGATATAGATATATTAAATTTTAAGTAAACTGTCTATACCGAAAATAATTAGCTAGTAAATTCCAGCATTTTCAGCATGCATTTCTATATAGAAGAAATAACTAATCTTATTTATAACCAAACAGAAAGGATTACATTTTAACTTAATTAAAGCTTTTAGCGAAGTAACATACCCACAAGAAGTATGAATTATCAATTATAGATGTAAGTGTTGGTGCGGTTCCCATTTAACTAGATTTTTCCCAACCGACTTGCTTATTTCATAATAGGTGCGTAAAAGCAACTCTGGTATGGCAGAGTCAATAATTTGTAATTACAATTTCCTGAAACTAGCGTATGTTTCTGTTTTCACTCAAAACACCTAATTACAACATATTACTTGAGAAATTTAGTATTACGACAATGTTGAAATGTCATACTAATGGTTATTACGTTATTTACAGCCCCTAATGGGAACATTTCCTTACCCTATGCGGGAAACGCCATTAACAGAAGACTTTTGTAATAGTTGTTTAAGAAAGCTCCGAATATCCGTGGGTTCGTCTTCAGGAGCTTCAACGATGGTTGGTAGAGCGCCATCACGTATTTCCGGTTTTTCAATCGAATATACACTCATTTCTTTTGATTAAATGTACCATGCAGGAACAACCAGCGCCAAGAGAGTAGATAGATTGTGATGTCGATGGAACTCTCAAAGCTTTTCTCAGTTTAAAAATCCGACTTCCTAAAAATTAATATTTAAAACACTTCCATACTATGATGAACTTTCCAAGCCGAAAATGTTTAAGAAATTGCAGAATTGCACTAGTCCTGCACTTACAAAAATATATTAAAACGTAGGAACTATTTCAATTCGAATCCACCTTCGATGAGGTCGGTTTTCGAATGATAATGTTTTCGATCATAAAAATGTATAAAATTATCACGTTATGGAAGAAAACCGCAAGTTAATGAAAATCTATGCAAGGACTTTGAAAATTGTAAAAGGACGAGCAAAGAAATACCATTTTGCAGCCCGCGTATAGTGATATTAGTGGAATATATTTCATTTTTTCCCTCACAGATATTCATTTACGTCACCCCAGCACTAGAGTGAAATTTAAATCAGAAAAAATACATATCCTTAATTTCGTCCCCCCCTCGCGCCCTTACCTTTAATCTCCCCTGGTTCGTTCATGCCATGTTGATGTGCGACAAAGTCCCAGTTTTTCTGCCCCTTTGGAGTGTATAAGATCCATGATCTAGGACACCCGAAAAAAAAATTAGTTATAGGGTTTATTTACGTAATGACTATCCTCATTGGGAATTTAAACTATATCAGGGTAAACATTTTTGTTAATGAGCGAAACTAGTGAAACCCTATTCAATTATCCTAATGTATTACATACATCCCCTGGCGACATATTTTACCACGGATTCTATTCGTAGCTTTCCATTCCAAAATTAGAGCGCGGAGATGTATTGTAGAAGAAGTAGAGAGACGGGCCTAGACATTAGCGTACTAGTGTGACCACACATCATTTTCGCGCATACAGAGCCTATGGAAACAATCTCTGACGTCATTTCTCTATTCTCTTAGACAACACGTGTTTTAACTTTAAAAGAAGGCGTGGTTTTCATCTTTTCTGGCTTTATTTATTTATATTTTCCATATCATACTTAATATAAATAGAAATAATAGTAAAGAAAGATGTAAAATTAAATAAGATTTGCCAACGCTTGAGAAACTCCGGTTATTCAAACTCCATACTCCTCCTCAACGTCTTTAGTACGCGGCCATCTTTCTTGTTTACAGGGGCTCGTCTAGCTTTAGAGGGAGGGTCAATATGCATACCCCTTTTTATGGATAAATAAGGTCTAGCTTATTTTAGTAGAGGGGAAGCTATGAGTCTCTACTCCTTCTTCAATACACCTCCGTGATTAGAGCGCCCAAAGTAATCAGAGAAATAAGTAGTATTAGAAGAACCTGCCTTTTTACAAGCATTACACGGATGCTATGGGCTTTTTGCTTTTCTCTGTTGCGATATCTTACTTAGAAATAGACAGGAAATACTATCAACACTTGCTTCTCTTCCCGTGTTATTTAAACTGAGTGACTGTTTGATATACAAATATAGCGAATATCTTAGATTTTCGTCATTTTTAATGTTGTTGATAAAATCCGCTCTAATATTAAGAAAAAAATTTAAAAATTATTTTAGTTGGGGATGTTATGTTTTGAATTACTGCAAGAAAATACAATCAAAACCACGTAATTACATTTTGTTCTTGCAAAAACCATCTCAGTGGATGAATGATTCTCGTTTAAGTATACGTTCATGAGTTCTTTATTTATATATTTTTATATTTTCTAAATTAATTACAAGCGGGTATCCACTTTATCAGAAGTAAGATGAGACTAGAAGTAAAGAGCTCTAGCATTGGTAGTAGATCCTGGCACTAGTGAACAAATTTGAGGATTTTATGCCGCTTCCGTCGCGCCTACACCAAAAAGAAAAAATTGGTCGAGTTCCAAAATAATTTCCTACCCCTTCCCCTCAACCTAAAGCCGTGGAACACGGGCGCGGGTGCTTGAATCTAGTTCGGCCGTCTACCGCCTCGAGCGTCTCACGTTTTGGAGGGAAAACTCAGAAACCGCTACCAGAGGGCCAACAGTTGGTATCTCATCAAGAATATTCACTTTAGCCAAGTGAAGAATTTGGTTAGCTCAGTACTTCTAGTCTCATCTCACTTCTGACTTTATCAATCTCCTTATCTCGTCTATTGATATTGGTTTTTGGGAATTGTTTGAAGTGTCACCAACGTGAAATTAAAATTCTGTGACAGCCCTTTCTATTTAGTCGGTACCAAGCCATGACACTTCAACTATAGTCTTTCTACGACAAGCTCTTAGCAACCAGTGTAAGACTTATGGAACATATCTTATAACCTAATAGTTTGTTCAAAGCGAGTTAAAATCAGCCAATTTTTGTTTCCACTTTTTATTTATTTAATCCCATAATCCACCACCTCCCCCCAAATTCCATCCACCACTTTGGCTAAATGACCGCCATCCACCGCCTCCGCCGCCAGAGGGCCAGCCACGTCTTCTTCCACATCCTTTATGTCCTCCATTATTGCCACCGTCTCCCGATATTGCAATAAAAGCTGGGATGACTGCCTTGGCATTACTCTGTACATTTTGACCTCGGTGACCGCTTCCAAGGTTACCACCAGTACCACTATTTTGCCAGCCTCCACTGTTACCGACTCCTCCTCCACCTCCTGCAACATACGATAAAATTTTACCACCCTTTTACAGACAATTTCTCAAAAGGTGACACTTAATTAGTTTTCTCTTGAATGCGGCATACCCGAACTGAAGTATAAAAAATTTGGTTGATTGCTTACCTTTAACTCTTATGGGAATGGGCAAGTAGACGATCTTGAATTGACCGTTTCCCTGACCGCTTTGTTGGCCACCTCCACCGTTAGACCAACCACCGCCTTGTTGACCACCACCACCTTTAGACCAGCCACCACCTTGTTGACCACCTCCACCTTTAGACCATCCACCGCCTTGCTGACCACCTCCTGCTCCACCTTTAGACCATCCACCGCCTTGCTGACCACCTCCTGCTCCACCTTTAGACCAACCACCACCTTGCTGACCACCTGAAGCCCAAGGTCCTGTTGATAGGGACGACTGCACTACGAGTGCAACAACACTTAATAAAAGCCACTGAAAGAAATAAATCACTGTTTGTTTCAATCCAAAAAAAAATATGTGATTGTAATTGGTATTGTCGAGCTCAGGAGCATTTAACATATAATCAGTTTTAAAAAATAAAATATCAATCGAGGACCGAATGACTTAACGTTATCAATGCATATGGCTGCACCTTTGACTGTACCAAAGAAATTAATCGTAATCCTTAAAAGTTCTACCTTTGACAGTGCTAAAATGATTACGCGTAATCCGAAACCGGTTTACAGGAAATCTAAAAGTAGTTAGCCCCTTGATAACAATAGTTTGAAAATAAAATACAATTTTCAAACCTAACTCGAACTTAATTTACAATTAAATTAAATATCGTAAATAATCTAATTTTCGCGCATTTTTGCTTAACTAATTATTCCATAAAAAGGCTGATTATTTTAATTAAATCTGTCAATAGTCAGTTGCATCCTTCGCTAGTTCAAGAAGGAAAGAGACTAGGCATGGATTTTATAAATCGTACAGGAAAAACGAAAATTGGGTAATTTGTTGATACGAAAACCGCGGTATACAAGAAGGGTGGGACATAAATGAGAGCCTTAATTTTTCTGGTATATCAAAGTCCCCAAAAGATCCCAAGCACTGTATATAAGTTGACGAGCGGTGGTAGGAAATGAGATCGATTCCACTAAGGTTACAGTGTGCTGGCTACACAATTACTTTTTGCTTTGGTCCTCATTTGAATTACGATATGTTATGACAGATGTCGCTATACGGGTAACAATTTATCGATTACTATCGCGATACTGCTCGATAATTCACATTTTAAAGTGCGGCTGAACATAGCTGTTACACTTATAGCGTTTTCCTTGGTGTCCTCGCGGAGCGCTCCCAAGGAGCAATAAAAATGGTAGTAGTAGTTTCCAGCTTCGTTAAAGACTGTTTTTGAAGAATAGGATCTCCTAGTTTTATTCCTCCATGGGAGCGCTCCGCGAGGACCCAAAGGAAAACGCTATTAATTGAGGCAAAGGCAGGATAGCGAGTGTGTTAGTACTTACCGTTTCCATGTCTACTGTAGTTTTGACGTCCTTCATGTTCCGGCACGGTACTTTTATACACTTCTAAGAATCTCGTTTATTTAATTTTGGCGGTTGTTTCTACTCCGTACCACACCGGTTCAATCTACCATCTAAACAATAAGCTAAATAAGGATTAGAGGTAGAACCACTTTTAACGAGCTTCCTATTCTTTAGGAATTAGGAAAGAGAAAAGCAGAGAATGTTGGCCTTTTATTATCTTGTTGCCATATATAGATCGTACCAGGGTTTAAACTTTGGTGAAGACAATTTTGCTTAAAAACAAGTTGGGAAAGCAAATTTTTACCTCTCCAATATGGAATTTTTCTCTTGATTAAAAAGCAACTGCAGGCGTTTATATTAAAATTCTTAATTATTCAATCTTATACAAAATTCTATTCATAACACGGTTGGCGTGCAAACACTATCATCTCGTTATACGTAAACATTATTCTAATGCAGTTTTCCATGGATGCTATCAATTGTGCCACCACGGAGACAAAGATTTGTGTCTATGTGGTATAGACGAAAGGCTAGTACAAAATGCTGTTTTTAGAAGCAAATAAGTATACATCGGTGTCTGTGTGGTAGAGACGAAACGTAAGTGGGTGGATCAATTAGTGGATTACTAGACGAAAGGGAAATAATGGAACTCTAAAGGTTGGTATACTTAAAATAAAAGACAACATAATGAAATACAATGCTCCAAATTTCTGTGTGCTGTGAATGCGGTTTGAAAATTACGAACACGTGTGCTCCGAATTGAAAACTGCACACGCGGTCCCCTGGGATGTTTGAACAGACGCACCGACGAACATGTAAAGGACAGAACCTCTCAGTGATATTCGTCGCTAGAAGAAGTGATGAAATGTCAATGCTAAAAGTAAGTTTTTAATTCTGAAGTGTGTTTAAGCTATTACTATTAGTAACATAACAAGAATTAGTATGGCATCAAAAATATAAGTTAACTTATTTGCATTTCCGATGTGATTTCCGCCAAGCAACGTCTAATTTGTCATTAATTCTTTGACCCTGACTGTACCAGATAGGAAAGATCCAATGAAATAGAATGATTTTATAGTTTAGAAGAACTTGCCCACTCAATTTTCACGCAAATTACCCATCAATAGCATGGAAGCAAATATCTAACATCTAACCTACGCCTTTTTCATATTTTAACTTAGCCCAACAACAAAAGGATTGTTTTTAACAATGAATAGGAAGATTATTCGAACTTAAAATCTGTTAGAATTCGTTTTTCTCTTTATCCCTTAACTACCGTGTGGGGCGCTATTTATGGTCGATTATTTATAACCTAATTTTTAAACCAATTATTCACACTCAATAATTTGTGCAAAAAACGTGGAACAAAGTATAACTAAACGCTAACCAGACTAACATTTGTGCAAAGTTCAAATATAATTCCGCAATATTTTTTAGGGAAATGCAAAGTCATACGCAGTAAATTTTGAAGAATATCTGCGTATAATACTGAACACATATAATATTAAGTGAGTTTTTATTGCTCAAAATGTTATTCAAGCAATTGAACAATATTTAAAAGTCTGGATATTTGGCGCTTTATATGCAATGTTTTTGCAATAAAATTGTACCCGGTCGTTGGACTAAACACCAACTCTTACCGGTTCTAAATATATTCAACATTATTGTACATATCATGTGGAATATAATCAATATGTTTACTCTATATAATTTTACTGTTTTCGAAATATTGGGCATTCAACATCATGATGGATTTTGATTTGCACAATTAGTGAAAAGTCCTTGGGATAATTTTACAGGTTATGAATTTCATAGAAGTCTCACACTGGATATGTGCAAAACAAGGAGGACATAACGTTTAAAGATATGAAGTAGCGAACTTAAAAACAATATCGATCACAAACTTAAACAAGTGACTCATCTCTACAAGTAGGTTGCTTGATATTAAATTCATAATTATGATCATAAAACTAGCTAAAATATCCAGTACCCATAAGATTCATATTTTTAAAGAATATTTTGGAAAGTTTGTTATTTCACCAGTAAGTAAACAACTAATTTCCTTGCCTTGAAGGCCTACTTCCATCGAAAAGAGTTCTAACGAACTGAAAACCGAGCATGGAGACTGAGAATGGAGCGACCGTGCCGATTTTCGAATCCCCGCTGGGGCAAAAGATGGGGAAGGGTTCTAACTGAAAACCGTGCAATGTGTTTCTAGCGAACTGAAGATACACAATGGAGAATTTCCTTTAGGGGAAAGCAAAAATTCGAGAAGGAAATAAATTTAAAAGTATTTCTATTGTGTATCTTCAGTTCGCTAGAAACACATTGCACGGCTTTCAGTTAGCGAGAACCCTTCCAACTTTTGACCCAGCGGGGGTTCGAAAATCGGCACGGTCGCTTTATTCTTAGTCTCGATGCTCGGTTTTCAGTTCGTTAGAACCCTTTTCGCTGGAAGTCGGCCTTTAAGAGAAGGCTAAACTAAATACTCGATTACTAGTACAATTATTGGTTAAATATATTTTTATTGATATAGCCTTAATTATATAA
This sequence comes from Phalangium opilio, assembly GCF_054372755.1. Lineage (NCBI taxonomy): Eukaryota > Metazoa > Arthropoda > Arachnida > Opiliones > Phalangiidae > Phalangium > Phalangium opilio. The sequence goes on along the minus strand of NW_028324146.1, from coordinate 2,676,340 downwards.
ATTCAATCTCTAAAATCGTACATTGCGTCGCAGTTAAAAAACACATGCATTTCATTACAGTAAAATTTCATTCATCATTTTTGGACCATTTTCCGTCATATTTGAGAACGGCCTTGGTACCAGCAGCCACTGCGAAGCTAGAAATTTCTCCAGTAAAAACTAATTTGCAAGCCGATTGGATATCAGCACTCGACAGGGTCCTGCCATTTCGTACTTTGGTCAAGTTGGCCGCCTCGACAACCAATCTTTGCATAATATCAAACAAGAACCTGCAAATTTCAATCAGCATTTAGATGAGGAATGGTACAAAATACAGAAAAATATGCATCACACGTCATGATATTACGTATGTGCTTCCTAGGACAAGGTAATTTCACGATAAGTCCAATTAATTTTTATCCGACTCCTACGACATTGAAATACACCATCATACGTTTATAAGATATGTTCCATAAGATAATGCTAAAGACTTACTGAGAGCTAGTTCGAGAACTAGGCGAGAATTTACATTCGGTTAATTTTGCAGTCAATCTTCCTATTTAGTCTGTACTGAGCCTTTGGTAGCGCCTCACCACGCGTCGCTTTACAAAAATCTATGACGTTTCTGCAACTTAACTTCATGACAAGCTCTCATTAACCAGTGACACACTTATGGAACTTATCTTATGAACTTATGCCTCCATTTGTAAGGAAATTACGTCAAGTGTCATGCTTAAAGCAATTATGTTACTACCACTAATGATCAATTTAAGACAATATTCAAGAATAAAGATACTTACTCGTCCATAATTCGCACGGTCTTGTTTGAAAGACTTAAATCCGGGTGAAATTCAATCAGCATCTTCAACAAGTATCGACCATACGAGAACGGCACTGACTTCTTGGACTGTGCTCTTGATTTTTTCTTTTTCGGTACATTCACCACGGATTGCTCTCCAAATGAGAGGCGGGTTCGGGGAGTATAAATTTTAACCTTAACTGGCATTCTGATACGGATTAAAATCAAATGGGTGTTTAATGTCAATCTAATAAAAAGTGCTCTTTGAACTGAAAACCATGTGTTAATTGTATTCCCTTTTATACGATTAGAAATATTACTTTTTTAATTTTTTAATTATTTTTTTTTGTAATTATTTTTTATGGATTTCAATAAGTGTCGTTTTAAATTGTAATTTTACAAAGAATATTTTATTGCAGTGAGAATGAGTGAATTGTGCATTATATTGCAGCTACGTCTCCTTTAATACTGCTCCATGCTTGCAGATTGAGCATACTTACGTTGAGAGAGGTAAATGGTTCTCGCTATAATTTAATATAAGTTTAATACAATAATTCTTTTAAGTAGAGGATTAAAAACATATTCATAAAATAGATATTTTAATTATAGTAAACAAATAAATACATTGTTAATATTGTTTTTGAAGAAACAGTTACGTCAATAGAATATAAAGCGAATACCAATATTTATTTCAAGGTAAAATAACAATTTGTTTTGCGTTAAGTCTCTATTGCTCAATTCACCCGTTGCTTGAATTTTACGGTCGCAAACTTTTGCTCAACTCGAATTTAATTAGCCTAGATCGGATCAGAGAACAACTTGAAACGTTTTCAATGTCGTCAGTGACCTTCCGCTTTTTGGTCCGTTTTCTTGAAGAGGTGTTGCCAGAAGGAAAATGCTTCACTCTGAAATTAAAAATGCATACGTTAGCTAATAATTAATAATTAAAATGACTGACCCGGTTTTGTTGTCAAATATTTTTCTGCTACCCAATGATTTATTTATATTGCAAAATGTAGCTAGCTTTGAAATAGAGAGATATATATTTTTTTGTGAATTAAATAAGTAGGAGCAGAAGTAGGATAAGGGACTAGAAGTATCGAGGTAACCAAATTCTTCACTTGGCGAAAGTGAATATTCTTGATAAGACACCAACGGTTGGACCTCTGGTAGCGGTTTCTGATTTTTCCCTCCAAAACGTGAGACGCTCGTGGTGGTAGACGACCGAACTAGATTCAAGCACTCGCGTCCGTGTTTCGCGGCTTTAGGTTGAGGGGAAGGGGATATGAAATTTTTTGGGAACTCGACCAATTTTTTCTCTCTAGTGTAGGCGCGATTGAAGCGGCATAAAATCCTCAAATTTGTTCACTAGTGCCAGGATCTATTACCAGTGCTAGAGCTCTTTACTTTTAGTCTCATCCTACTTCTGGTAGGAGTTGGCTCTTGGGAGACTTTGTAATCTAAAGAGGACCAGAAAAGAAGTAATATTTTTGCGAATCGAGGACAGTGAGCCTAGAAGAATACGTCACGTTTAACTCCCACGGCTTGACAACATTTTAACAAGGCTTAATTGACCTTGATATACCACAAAAAATTCAGCACTCGATTAAATTAGGCTTATGCCGAAGTCTTTGAGAGTAAAACATAATTTACGCGACCTTACTTGTCATTTATCAAAATTTTCACAGATTCTGTTTGAAATCAAGCTTACTTATGGATATTTGTATCTCCTACATTGAAATTACAGTATTTTCAATTTTTCATATCTATTTTATATTTTCGGGACTTCTCAATTGTAAATAACGGTTATGGGTTAATTTTTTTACAAAAGATATTGTAATACCTTGTTTGAAAAACATTTAGTTAACTTATTTTTGTAAAATACATTTGGTTTCAGTATATTTTGCCAGATTTTAATTTTGAAGTGCTGCTATTGTTATTATGAAATACGTCAATAAACCAGATTGGTTTGTAAGAAAATATGTTAAGTTATTATTTCTAAAACCTTTCATTCAAACTGCAAGTTTTATGAAATGATTGAAGGAATACTGTTTATCTTCTAAAAGGTGCTTAAAACTTTATAATAAATCATATGGTGTTTATATAAAAACTGGTTTTGTTAAACTTTCCATAAAAACATCGCTAGACAACTAGGTTAAAATTCCCTTTTCATTATATTAATAAATAAACAGAGGTACCTAATTGAACTTTAAAGGCTGAGATCCAACAAAAAGAATGCTAGCCCACCTAAAAAGCAATCATCTAACAAAGGGGGACCATGTCATCAAACGCGCATGGATATGGGCTTCTATATTAAGCGAAAGCCTTGAAATTCGGCTATTTAGATGAACTGTAAATCCATAGCATAATTATTTTATTCTAATCTGTGGTCATCTTGAAAAATGAATTTCAGAAACTAAATGTCGTTCTTACAGAATCACATCCGTTCGATACAACCGATATCATTAATATTTGCATAAGTTCATAAGATATGTTCCATAGGTTTGTCACTGGTTACAAACTGGAGCTTGTCATGAAGTGACGTAGGTCATAGTTTCTCGTAGAGTTACGCCTGGTGAGGCGCTGTCAAAATCTTAGTACAGACTAAATATTAAGAAGTCAATTCTCAGTAAGTCTCTAGCATTACGTAGTATAGTTAGTGCCGTACTTATGGAACGTCACTTATAAACTTATGTATTTTGTTTACCAGTTAGACATGGCTTTGTGACAATTTGATTGTGGTAGATGCGAAAAGTATCAGACTAATGAGCAACGTTGAATTGCTTGACTGGTAACTACAATACAGATCGTCCAAATATTATTTATGTTTCGAGTTTTAAATTGGACCTTCTTGACGCTAAACACAGGCTTTTTACCATAAGTGAAAAGCGCGAAAGGTGGGATTAACGTGAGATAAGGATCGAAAATATAACGGATGCTCTATTAGTTAGCTTCAAATTGCCTAGAACCCATGAAAATTTGACAACCATAAACTACGACACCATCACAAGTGATCGATATTCCCTGGGTCTCAGCCTTTAAAATCGGAAAGTTCGTCCTCGCATACAAAAGCAAGGAAATACCGAAAGGTTGAAAGTGGGAACTATCAATACCAATTTCTATATTTCCATAGCTGACTCTACCTAGCTGAGTGGACCTAGTAAAAAGTGTGTCATCACTTTCTCGGTTAAACTGTAAGCACTCATTCAGGCGCCTGGTGCTTGTAAAACACGCTATTATACCATTGAAACTATCGATTATGATTTCGAGTGGAATGTTATTTTCATTTTCGCAAAATTATTCTTAAAGGGATTCTTGAATGATAAGTCTATGAATCAACGTTGGATATCAAAAATGTTGTTTTTGTCTATACTTTGGATTATTGCCTAACCACGCTCTCCTCAGAGGTGATACTTTCAAATTAGGTCAATATTGGAAACTATATATTCTCGCTGGTTTTGTGTATCTTAGTTAAAAGCAAAGGTTTACGGAGCGATTCATATCCTTAGGTTTTGATATTAAATTACTAATAAATTTAAATTCATCTGATTACGGAAAAGGTTGGTCGAACGTTTTCATAAAGATACGTAAAAAAGTGATAAAGTTTTCATCATTTGGTTATCCGATAGTGTTTCATAAAATTAGACTAGTTATCTAACGCTAATTAGTTTCTGTGACCATTTTCTAAGGGTTCCGCAGTGTAGTCTGCTTTAAATGGGTTAAGACCGAACACCCGGTACGTAAATCCAAAGACGTAAGATAGGGCTTCAACTTTAGCAGTCCCTCAAAGTCCTTTCGTTTCAATACAAACTTAAAGGAAAAGTTCAAGTAACATAACATTATACCTTAAAAAAACAGCCTTTTTCAAAATATAATGGGAAAAATATTAAAAACAATAAATGATCTCTAGTTACAAAATAATTAGCTTTAAATTAGTCTTAAAAACGAGGACTACTGCGCCATCTGTCACTGATTTAGTGGCGTCTGCTAAATCGAACCCTTTACCCCTACGGGATTGGTTGAATTCTAACTGGCTAAGAGAGGTTCGATTTAGCAGACGCCTTTAAACCAATGACGACGCAGTAGCCCTCGTTCTTAAGACTAATTAAATGCTCATTATTTTGTAATAAGAGATCAGTTATTTTTCTTTAATACTTTTACTTTTATATTTAGAAAAAGCCCGTTCTTTTAAGGCATAATGTTATGTTATCTGAACTTTTCCATTAAACTCTTTGGATACTCATAACGGATGTTCAAAGACCAGACTCTAGTCTACCTCCGACCTTTGAAAAGGGTGTATTAAAATAGCCCAAATGGTTGTTCTACCAAACATATAGTTACGAAAAATAGAAAGTTCTTCAATTAATTTTCCAGAAAATAAGTAACATTTTCCAAGATTTTTGGTACACTATTTTAAAGGGAGTCGCAAAATTTACTACATTCAATTATTTCTGCTCTATTGAATTTACCTTGAAGCGTTTAAGGATCCCTTTATAAAAAATGGGGTCAAATTAAAGAACTTTCCTTTTCGAATTTTAAATTATCTCTGTCTTTTGAGGTGAAAGTTGCTTTTTAACCTCGTTATTAAAATAAATAAATACTTCAATAAAATTATTAAAATTATTTATAACTATGTTTGCAATTACCTTTTTAATAACAACGTGAACGTTTCCATTTTTTAAACTCCACGTGAATCCTTTATCTTCAACGTCTTCATAGAGCTCGCCGTCGACTATCGGAGCTTGACCTTTGACATTTACTCGTAGATGCTAAATAGCATAAATTTAAAAAGTAAGTTTCAAATAATAATAAATATTATAAGACAAAGATTCGGGTTGATATTATCAAACAGAATAAAAATGAGCCCATTATAAGTTTAAGCTTTCGGTTTTAGCATAAGTTTGTCACTGGTTACTGAGAGCTAGTCATGAAACGTCATATATAAGCGACGCTTGGTGAGGCGCTGTCAAAGGCTTAGTACAGACTAAAGAGAGCAAAACAGAGAGAAGTGAGGCGTCGTTCTCGAACTAGTAAGCTTCTAGTATTACGAAGTATAGTCATACTTATGGAACATATCTTATAAACATATGATTTTAGTCATAATTTTTTTTTTCTTAAATATTAGTTTTTTAGTTTCGAATTTTCTTATCTAACACCATATCTAGCGTGTAAAGTTATTATGGCACTAGCAATTGCTATAATGATAAATTCAAACTGCGTAAAGAAGATGTATTCCCAAGTTATAGATAAAGAGTGTCAAGTTCCTTAGTTCCATGTCTATCAATATTTAAAATGTAATATTACCAAGCTTTGCTGATTGATAAAAATTATACCCCAATTTAAGAAAAAGAATATTGTTAAACTAATCTAACCATTAATATTGCAGGTATTTCTTAAATCGCTAAACCAAAATAAAAATAACTCCAAGAAATAATTTCGTGAATCAGAGATTATAGTCTTCGAAACATAATTTTTTTAGATGGTGAGGGGTCGGACACTTATTTTCCCCTTGTACTTTCGACTTAGTGAAAGGTTTGTTCAGGGAAATTGTCGTTAGTAAAAAGTTTGCTTTAAACACCCGGACTCGCTGCTACCAGAAGTAAGATGAGACTAGAAGTGAAGGGCTTTAGCATTGGTAGTAGATCCTGGCACTAGTGAACAAATTTGAGGATTTTATGCCGCTTCCATCGCGCCTACACTACAGAGAAAAAAATTGGTCGAGTTCCAAAAACATTTCCTACCCCCTTCCCCTCAACCTAAAGCCGCTGAACACGGACGCGGCTCCTTGAATCTAGTTCGGCCGTCTACCACCGCGAGCGTCTCACGTTTTGGAGGGGAATTTCAGAAACCGCTACCAGAGGGCCAACCGTTGGTGTGTTTTCAAGAATATTCACTTTCGCCAAGTGAAGAATTTAGTTAGCTCAATACTTCTAGTCTCATCTCACTTCTGGTACCAATACGCAAAACGCATTTTTTCTCTAGTGTCTGGCCCTTCCTTAGGTGAGGTAAATTTACAGAGAAGCCTTTATACAACGCGTCGAATGTATAAAAACCTTTATACTGAAATATAATTTATTGTTTGGTCCTTTAAGTCAGAAGCAATTGACAGTTTGATAGCTTTGAAATTGTAGGTAGTACTTTCACTGAATAGAATACAAAAATTATACCTTGTCCTTGAATTCTATTTCCAAATCCTTTTCGTTTTGTACATTAGTATCATATGGAATCAAAAGCTGGAAAATATTAAAGTAATATTATTTAAAGGAAATCATCAGCAACGTAATAACCATAAGTGTGACACTTCCATTTGCCGTAATGCTATTTAACAAGGTTTTTTCTCTATCATGATATAATACGTTTAAAAGATATGTTCCATAAGTATGACAGTTCCTATACTTCCTAATTCTAGAGACTTGCTGAGAGCTAGTTCGAGACCGACGCCAGAATTGACTACACTCGGTTTTTCAGTCCATCTTCCTGTATAGGCTGTACTAAGCATTTGACAGCGCCTCATCAGGCGTAGCTTTACGAGAATCTATGACGTTTCACTTACGTCACTTCATGACAAGCTCTCAGTAACCAGTGACAAACTTAAGGAACATACCTTATGAACTTAATATGTTATAGCAAGAAGTCATATCTAGTTTATTAGGGAGAAGGTATAAGATGCCTAAGTATTCGCGCGCCATAGTCCCAGTCCCCCTTTCAAAATACAAGGGGGGGACGTAAAGGGAGGCCGGGCTATTTTGCCTCTCCTCAGTCGGAAAATACGTAATTTTCGTCATTCCCGTCGCGCTGACGTTCGTTTTTAAGAACCAATAAGATGCTGGTGGTAATTTAGAGGCGGAAATTAACTCCGGACCTACGTTTGGACTGGAGATAAAGCTGGAAATGTGACGAATTTATACCTTCTCCCTAATAAACTTGATATCACTTCTTGGTTATAGATAGGTCTTTTGCTTGTAAACAGGAAAATGAACACCTTCGGGAAAGTGTTAAGACCGTATTTCAACTTGGTGTTCGTACCTTTTGGCAGAGGTTATTTCCACGAATGTTATAAACAAGAAATTGGGATGACAGATATTAACGTATTTGTTTGAGTGTCATACTTATTTTTTACGGTTCTTGTTAAAAATACCAGTTTACCTCGACGAAGAACACTCTGTCGTACCAATAGAAAGATTTTCCATCACAAGTTAATGCCTCTTTCGCCTAAAAATATTAATGTGTTTAAATTTTAAAGTTGAAATCAAATATTTTGAGTTTTAAATTTACGACTTCGAGTATTTCGAAATTGTAGAAATTGATAGTCGAAAGTTTATTTACCATTGTAAATCAGGAGTTTCAAAGTATACTTGTTTAAAGACCTTCGAGTATGTTTCAGGGAAATCCTAAACAAAAAAGTTTTATATTAATTTTTTGGCTAAATTTTCCAAATATCAGATATTTAAGACTTTCAATTTTTTTTCATGTCCAACCAAAGTGGTCGAACTAAAACGCTTTTATCCCTTTAAAGGGAGATTATATAGAAATGGCCTGACATTGTAGAAGAGCATTTAACAATCGTTTTATGCTCATAAGATAACATCAATACTTAAAGGCCGACTTCCAGCGAAAAGGGTTCTAGCGAACTGAAAACCGAGCATCGAGAATATCAATGAAGCGACCGTGCCGATTTTCGAATCCCTGCTGGGGCAAAAGTTGGAAGGGTTCTAGCTAACTGAAAGCCGTGCAATGTGGTTCTAGCGAACTGAAGATACGCAATAGAAATCCTTTTGAAATTATTTTCTCTCGAATTTTTGCTTTCCCCTGAAGGAAATTCTCTATTGTGTATCTTCAGTTCCCTTGAACCACATTGCAAGGCAACCCTTCCAACTTTTGACCCAGCGGGGATTCGAAAATCGGCACGGTCGCTTCATTGCTAGTCTCCATGCTCGGTTTTCAGTTCGCTAAAACTGTTTTCGATGGAAGTCGGCCTTTAAGGTAACTTCCTAGAATACTGCACTAAATATACTCTTTACAAAAGGTGCTATAAATACCATTATGCACTCTTATATTACCCTAAAAAATTCAGGGTTCAAGAAACCCAGCCCACAGGGTTTTATTGGGTATTAGAGTTTTTTGGGTTTTATATCTTTAGCAGTTACGTTTATGGTAGAAATTGTCATTCAAAAGTGAGTGCTTACTAAAAAAATCTTAAAATGTTTCATAAAAAATAATAGATATTATTAAATAGTCTTTTAAAGTTTAAACAACGAAAGTATATTTAAAATGAAATTATATTGTAGCATTCAATTCATCAAAATTGAATATCTTAGTGATGGGTTTTATTAAGTGGGGTTTTTATAGTGAGTAAAACCCAATAAAACCCGCGGGTTTTTTTGGGCTGGGTTTTACTAATCCGAACTCTGAAAAAATTGCATTGAATTATTTTGCAATATCTCTTCCAAGTAAAAAACGAAATCCACCCAAATTATATAATTATTTTTCACAAACATTGTTTTGCGTAATTTAAGAGTGCATGTTTTCAATTTAGGTACTTTTTAATGTATTTAGGGTTATTCCGAAGATGGTACGTGATCTGAATCAGAATTTTGTGGAATTTAATGACGTTTTAATACATTACCCAGGGCGAGAAGAAACCTTGATCTTTTTTTTTTTTTAAAAACCTAATCCTGTTCAAGCGTAATTTATAACGACACTACTTTTTACTTTACGGATTTAACATTACTTACTCATACGCATTAGCTTTTCCTATTTTATCAAGTGCCGTTTCACTAAATTTTAATTTTGTATTAGTATAAGACAGTTTATCTTGAAGGCACAACGAACGCTTTCAGAGTGCCTTGTATTTCTCTCTCATCACTCGTAGGTTAATTTATATGAAATAAAGATGTCTCTTCGTTTATTTATAGCCTAAATTTCCATTTTGGGTTTTTTCCAAGAATATTTTAGAATATTTTAATTATTATTTAAGAGAAATAGGGTTTTTTTAAGTTATTATAATTTCTGTGTATCGTTTATTGCTTGAGCTGTATCTCAAAACATTATTTTATGGTTTAACGTGCTGTTATCATATGCAACATAGCGTAACAGAAAATATTCGTGCACTTTGACACCATTAAAGTCAATAAGGTAAACTAAATTAATACATAAGTAACGGTTATTAAACATAAAAATACTGTAATGTGGAAGTTAACTTAGCGTATAATCACGTTTACAAAATACTACTAAATTTTCATGATAACGTCTCGAAATCATATATGGGATTAGAGACACGGTTTTATAAGCTTGAATGCGTACTACACGTACATTTTGTACAACGTTGATACAATACGTCAAATTTGTGCCTTTTAAGCAACTTTTCTTGTCATACATTAATAAAATTATTTCACGCCACAGCAATTTTATCGCTACCCTATTAGCGTAGGTAACGTAACAATAATAAGTACCACACGATTAACGACATTTTGCAAAAGTTTAATGATTTATTAAACATTCATTTAGTTAAATATTGCGAAAACTATGCAAAATTCCGAAAAGATAAACCCTCAATTTTAAGCTGTTTTTAATAAAATAATATTTTTTAATTTAAATGAATATTCGTAGCACCTTGTTTTTAAAACCAATTAAGTTATCACTTAATTGGTTTTAAAAACAAGGATTTTTTTCAAGTGCACAAGAATATATTTTATATAAAAACTCGACTATACGTTATTGGGCCATAATCAGGATTCTAGTCCAATAACGTGAGAGAAACTAGTCGAGGTTTTAAATAAAATTTTCTTGTGCACTTGAAAAAATCGTTGTTTTTAAAATCAATTAAGATATTTTTCAATTTTTTAGGTAATTAAAATATGTAATAATAGACTAGAATTGTCCGAATTTTTTAATGCTGTGGAAACCCAGCATTATAAAGTCTAAAGATGTTATGCACTGAATAGTTTAAATCCCATGGAATATCTGCGTAATATAATTGTTTTTTAAAAACCAATATTATTTACAATTTTCAAATTCTAATAAAACTATGACTAATTATATGTTAATCATCAAGCTACCATGTTACTAAACTGATTATATAAACTGAAATGTAGTTATGGACTGATAAAGTATTAACTTTTATTTGTTACTGTTTAAACTGACTAACTAATACGTATTATGATTGTCGGTTGCTGATTACGTAGTATTTATTGCCGATTGCTGACTAGACTGATGACGTAATATATATTGTTTGTCAGATAATCTACAGTATATATTATTGGTTAGTCTGGTTAACAAACATATCGTTTTTCGTGATAATGTATAATATTTATTTTTATTACTTATTAGTAATTAAACAAATATGCAGCATTTATTTCTGATTAGACTCATTGACTAATATGCATTATTTTATAATGATTAATATATTTATATTACTAATATACTTACTAAAATATTTAAATTACTAATTATAAATACTAAAATATTTAAATTACTAAATATTTATATTACTAATTATAATTACTAAATATTTATATTACTAATTATAATTACTAAATATTTATATTACTAATTATAATTACTAAAATATTTGTATTACTAATTATAATTACTAAAATATTTATATTACTTATTATAATTACTAAAATATTTATATTACTAATTATAATTACTAAAATATTTATATTACTAATTATAATTACTAAAATATTTATATTACTAATTATAATTACTAAAATATTTATATTACTAATTATAATTACTAAAATATTTATATTACTAATTATAATTACTAAAATATTTATATTACTAATTATAATTACTAAAATATTTATATTACTAATTATAATTACTAAAATATTTATATTACTAATAATAATTACTAAAATATTTATACTACTAATTATAATTACTAAAATATTTATATTACTAATTTTCCTTATCTTTATACTATTTACGCTTATTAATATAAATATTTTATTTAATCTCCTTATAGTATTAATAGTCATAAGATTAGATATACAGAGAAATATTAGCAAGTCCTACCTTTAAATAGGTCTGTCTTGATTTCAATTTAATTCAATGAAGCAAGTTGGTTTAAAAGTTTTGACACCAATTTTGTTACAACTTTCAATCTCGGTTTCAAATCTTAACTGATATGAAAGTTGCGAATTTTGGTTTCTCTTATATCTGTGTCAGTCGCGTTTATCTCGTGTAGAACCAGTCTAGTGAATTCCCCCGCTTTAATTTGTATGTAAACGAAATCTAGGGACTTTCCGTATTGGTCGGGATCAACGTCATACTACGTAATCCGGCTTGGGTAATTTTAGGAAAGAGAGAATTAACGTTTCAAGACTTCTTTTACATTTTATTGATACCCTGTGGATTTTAATTTTTACTTTTGCAATTTTTAAAGCGGGAGTTGATAGTAATAGAACAACAATAAATGTGAAATGTACTCAATGATCATGATTTCCACCAACCAACTTGACATTTGTCAAAACCGCCGTAGAAGCAAAGCCAATAGGAGTAATATGTTTTAGCGTTGTCCGAAACTTGGGCATCCACCACCTTAAGAAACATAACTATAACAAGTATGAAAGTGTTTGTAAAAATGTTTGTAAATATTTAGACTTGCTCGGAACTTGCCATAGGATAGGCAACGTGTAATAGGCTGTGCCGCTGTAGTCCATTTCACACGTATTTGAAACTAAGGCCTCGAGCTAAAAAACTCGCGGATATTTTAAATCCTGAAGATCCTGAAGTTTTTCGTCTCTTGACAGCACGTACAAAGCTACGTTACATAGAGACCTAGGTTTGCGCGTGGTGGCAACCGATGTTGAAACAGAGTATATACAGAATAAGCTGTGGTTCGATATAGGGAGTTGCCTATCCTGTGGAGTAGCGCATTCCTTATCCATGTTTTAGCAGTATGGCAATGTGAAGTGTTATACTTATTCCAATCGTACTACTTATGTCAGTTTATTAGCTAGGTTTCTACCTACGTAAGTAAATTTTACTTTCTGGCAGTCGGAGTCCAATTATTAAAAAGCAAAATTCAGATTCCTTAATGAATTTGTAAACAAAATTCTACCTGAATCGATTAACATTATGGCAGTTTTAGAGGCAGGAGTAAACATTTACATACCTTACGATGAACTTTGCCTACACCATTAACTTTGCAAACTGAAGCTAACTGAAACATGGAAAACTAGGGGTGATGGAAACGTAGCCAGTGTTGAAACTCAGACCACCTAACCCATGGAAAGGCAACTGAATAGGGAGCTAGGTTTGCTTATGGAGAAGGAGGGAAAATTATTGAAACACACGAAATTAATTTTGTTTATGAAATCTCTTCTTAAGTCGGTAATGATTATAGAGAAGTGGACGTTTTGAAGCCAATCCCTATACTAGTAGCAGAAGTGAGATGAGACTAGAAGTACTGAGCTAACCAAATTCTTCACTCGGCGAAAGTGAATATTCTTGATAACACACCAACGGTTGGCCCTCTAGTAGCTGTTTCTGAATTTTCCCTCCAAAACGTGAGATGCTCGTGGCGGTAGACGGCCGAACTACAGGCGTCCGTGTTCCGCGGCTTTAGGTTGAGGGGAAAGGGGTAGGAAATGTTTTTGGAACTCGACCAATTTTTTTCTCTGTAGTGTAGGCGCGATGGAAGCGGCATAAAATCCTCAAATTTGTTCACTAGTGCCAGGATCTACTACCAATGCTAGAGCCCTTCACTTCTAGTCTCATCTTACTTCTGCTAGTAGTAAAGTGTTTTGACGAGACGTTGGACTAAGCCATTCTACAGTTCTTACCATTTTAAAAATGCATCACTACCGACATTATCATATCCCCCAACATCAAGCCTCAACAGATGAGGATTACCTAAGACGGCATGTCCTTTGTCTACAATGCCTGAGCTAATTGAAGCCGATCCATTATTTTTGTGAAAGGTACTGTTGTCTTACGAGGCTTCATTTCACAGGGATGGTACGTTAAACCTTCATAACGTATCATTACTGGACGCAACAAAATCATAACTGCTTTCGATAACATTACCATCAAATGCGATGTAAGGAAAATGTTCGGGTGGGTATTCTTGGAAACCCTTCTTCTTTGATGAGAACATCACTGGAGACTCTTACTTGAACTTCCTGTGTCAAGAGTTTAGTGAAGCGGTAGACGAGTTGCTGTTAGCAGTGATTAGTGAACTGTGGTTCCAGCAGGATGAGCGCCACCACATTGAACAGTCAACGCTCGTCCAATGTTACCCATCTTGATTTCTTTCTATGTGGTTATGTTAAGGGCCAAATTTACGAAACAATGCCAATAACTACAGAAGACTTGAAGGAATTCGAGCCGCAATAAAGAGAATCACTCCACAAATGCTTGCAAATGTATTGCAAGACCTGGACAGTCGTCTTTAAGAGTGCCTCAACCACGCTGGTAGACACATTGAACATTTACGTTGAGGTGTTTACTAAATAGATCAGAGGTTGTAATTTGAGGCCTAAGTTTTAAGGCTAATCGTAGGACTGTGATTTAAAATATTTTTTTATATTCAGGCATATTCCTCAATATTGCTTTTGTACCTTCTCATTTGTATACAATAAATAAAACATGAAGTTCGAAACGTATTTATTTAACCCTCTATTTGAGGTCTGTAATTCAGTATAGTGACGTCATTCATTGGCAGTATAGGGGGTTGTCCACAAAGGAAAGTGTTGGTCTGATCTCATCCACACTGTATATTAATTCCTTCAAATAAACCATTATACCTACGCGTTGAAACTAAAGTGATCCCTGTGGACGACGGCAAAATTTCTACCTTGTATATTAAAACGTTCGCTTGTGAAGGCACACTTGTTGAATTAACGAAGCCTTAGTAGGTGCATTTATACACAATGATCTTTGCAATAGGAAAGATAATTTCAAGTTGGAATATTACTAAAAATGTGTATTACTTCTCTACTTACCTTAAACTAGTATTTTTAGGAGCCCTATGAATTTTTAGAAATGCTCCAACGCAATAGGTGAAAAATAAAATTCCAAGTGTCTTGGCACTAAAATGATGTTAATATAAGGCTTAAAAAGTAAGTTTTTGTTAGATTTCTTTGTGCTTGCTCATAAGAGTGATTAGCATCCACTACATTTAATAATTTTATTTCTATAGAAAAATTTCTAGTTTTACTAATTCTTAGAAACCGTGAACAAGTCTTAGCTACCTTATCTACGCCTAGCAAGTAATGGCGTGTTCACACTATCCAGTTTTAGTCAGCTGACAATACCAAGCTGGATTATGGAAGGATCGGACTTTTACCATGTTGTAGTCAACAAATGTTGGGTGGTCCTATAGCCAGCATATAACGCGGGAACATCCATGTGATCCATGATTTTTTTACAATGACTCTTGGTTCTCGTCTGCTCTACTCGGTTTAACTAGTGAAGAATTATGCCGAAGATTTACCATTTTCTAGAACCATGCTTGAGATATTATAATTTCCAAAACGAAACCCGATTTTGATGTGACTTTCGAAGGTAGCAATTATAATAAAGGAAATATGCCAGTCGTAGCTCTTTATCTAAATTGTGATAAGCTTCTTTCTCGTCTGGATATCCACGATTTTCCCCATAATTTGCTTATGAATTTAATTTTTCCTTGCGTCCGAATTTCCATCAATGCTACAGCTTTCTTCTTTTGATGATCGACATTTTGATCCATTGAATCTTAAACCGTAAAGAGACATTAATTTAGCTCAGGTTTTATAGACTAAAGCAGACCAAAATGGATTTAAAATCGGATTGACAAGTCAAGTAGTGTGATCGGTTGGTTTTCCTGACTCGAGGCTCATAAGACTCATATTACAAATCGGTTCTAGAAGTCTGGAAGACTAGTCAGATAACTAAAGATGGATAGTGTGAACGCGCCATTAAAGTTCTTTCTGACTGACTTATCATCGACGCACAGCCCAAACAAAAAGTAGAATCCGGAAATTTTGAAGGTTTGCTTAGTATAGGTTCAAACAGAAGTAAGATGAGGCTAGAAGTGAAGAGCTCTAGCATTGGTAATAGATCCTGGCACTAGTGAACAAATTTGAGGATTTTATGCCGCTTCCATCCAAAGAAAATATACGCTCCAGGAATGGAAGGTGTGTCTCGGGGTTGGGTTGACCAAGGAACTTCCGGTCTATGCAATTTCAATGTAGCCGGAAATACCTCGGTCAACCGAGCCTGCCTTTGGAGCGTACTAGGAGGGGAGAGACAAAAATTTACACTAGAGGAAGATACACTTTCCATTCCTGGGGCGTGTATCTTCTTTGTTCCATCGCGCCTACACTACAGAGAAAAACATTGGTCGAGTTCCAAAAACATTTCCTACCCCCTTCCCCTCAACCTAAAGCCTCGAAACACGGACGCGGGTGCTTGAGTCTAGTTCGGCCGTCTACCGCCACGAGCGTCTCACGTTTTGGAGGGAAACTCAGAAACCGCTACCAGAGGGCCAACCGTTGGTGTGTTATCAAGAATATTCACTTTCGCCAAGTGAAGAATTTGGTTACCTCAATACTTCTAGTCCCTTATCCTACTTCTGGTACAAACAAAGAAAAAATTTTCAAATCCACGAGCGTCTTTGAAGAATGACAACCAAACAAGTGAAAAGACGTTCCTTACGAAATATCGTTTTTACGTTTCATCCGCTTTCATTAATACCATAAGTTCATAAGATATGTTCCACGAGTTTGTCACTGGTTACTGAGAGCTTGTCATGAAGTGACGTAAGTGAAACGTCATATATTCTGGTAAAGCGACGCCAGGTGAGGCGCTGTCAAAGGCTTAGTACAGACTAAATGGGAGGATGGAATGCAAAACAAAACCGAGTGTAGTCATTTCTCGCGTCGTTCTCGAACTAGTTCTCCATAAATCTCTGGCATCACGAAGTATAGGAAGTGTCAAACTTACAGAACATATCCTTCAAACTTGTGTTAATACTTAGTTCCTTGTTCTATGGCTTTGGCGGTGAGGATTTAATAATCCGTCATTTTTAAAAATTGCGGTCAGAAAGTAATCAAAGTGTAATGACCAACAACGCCGGATCATTTACTTGCTACTTTTTTATATATAAAATATAGTGTAATATATAATATTTCAATAAAACATCCTCTAAGTTGAGGCTCTAACTATAAAGTCGGTATCGTTACTTATCTACTGAACGACAGCTTTGAATTGATTTTGGTATTAATAAGTTTTTAATGACTACGTATACACGTTTAGAAAAACACTGTATGTATGCAATAATATTATTTGATCGGGCATATGAGGAAAACAACAAACACAATTTATTCACTTGATGTCTATGTTTTACTTAATTTAAATAAATAAATTGAATATTATTTTCCGTTTTATATTAACATTTAAACTTTCCTGGAAAAATATGGTATGTTGACTAATGTTATTCCAATCTTATTCATGAAATCCACCGTCTACGTTTGAGGTACCGGGTTTTTTTCAACACTAAAATGTTTTGCTGATATTTTGCGTTAAGTAAACATCCCATCAAATTTTGAAGTAAAAAAAAATGGCAAAAATAAAAGTTATGCAAATTTTCAGAATCCATCATTTTAAAAAATCCGATTATATTGAGATTCAGTTATACCATAAGTAACGAAATAACAATATACATGACATCAGAAGTAGGATAAGGGACTAGAAGTACCGAGGTAACCAAATTCTTCACTTGGCGAAAGTGAATATTCTTGATAACACACCAACGGTTGGCCCTATGGTAGCCGTTTCTCAATTTTCCTTCCAAAACGTGAGACGCTCGTGGCTGTTGACCACCGAACTAGATTCAAGCACAGGCGTCCGTGTTCCGCGGCTTTAGGTTGAGGTTAAGGGAGTAGGAAATGTTTTTGGAACTCGACCAATTTTTTTCTCTCTAGTGTAGGCGCTATGGAAGCGGCATAAAATCCTCAAATTTGTTCACTAGTGCCAGGATCTATTACCAATGCTAGAGCACGTTACTTCTTAGTCCCTTATCTTACTTCTGATGACATTAAAAGAACGACATACTCTAAATATTGTTTTAGAGCTGCTCCAAACTTGCTCGTATTTAACACGGGAACAAACCGTGCTTAAGAAATTTATTATTATGGATTAGGGAAGCGCCATACATATTATCACGCATTAATGTTCTTCTCCGCGATCACAGTTGGCAAATCGGAGCAAACGTGTTCGCAACTTCCGGACCGCGTTCACAGTTCATATCACCAGGAGTTCATAATAACTCGAAGTACGAAACTGGTTAAAAAGCCCGTAACAACAAAGTTTCGCCGTAAAGCTCAGCGGATTCATACACCGCTTAACTCCCAAAGATATAGTTACCCCATTTTTTTAGCGCCCACGCGCATTAACTTACACACTTCCGCTTTAGCACTATTTTTATCTCGTGATTTTGAGAGCGAAAATGGCTCACGTCTGCTTCTGTCGGAACGGTGTACATTAAGCCTTGGCTAAGAAGTTGGATTTTAGTCGGGGTTTCTAGTTTTCTACAAAACATTTGAACGATCGTCAATGATGTTTTGTTGTGATATGTGTGAGTGAGAATTCCGTGGTTAAATTAAAACGGTTTGGACAAATTTATTCCCAGTATTTTTAATATAAGAATTGCAACGTGTTTCTACGTCCACCATATTGCCATTTTTCTTTTCGACGGAGATTCCTGCCAACGGAAGTTTTGGAACGAAAACCAAGGAGCATAGATACCACTACAATATACTGTAAGGTTGTATGTCCATAAACAGGCTAATCCTTTCCATGCGCAACGGCAGAATCTTGTTGTTCGCGATTTTCACCATTAGCTCTATGGCCAGTTTCATACTTCCCCCCCGAAGTATTATGAACTCCTGATATCACTTATACGCCAATCATAAGAAGTCGTTAACCCTTCATTCATTTAAGAATTCGGATGTTGTAAAATTTTGAAAAATATAATAGGGTTATTGATTCACTTCTCATTTTATTTAAACGTCGTTAATATATATAATACATTAATTTGCTCATATCAATAGAGAAAAAGGCGGTGAGATGAAGAAGCCAGTTACATGACACTACCACTTGATTTTCACTCTAATGGCTATGAATACTTTTAAAATAATTTATGGTTGTTAAAAGATACGTTTAAAATCAAGGTAGTGAGTGATATTAGAGATTTTTCACGCTATGTGAACATGTCCACCTCCCGCACTATGGTACCGCACGGCTAAGGGTGGTGTTTGATGTACCAGGTGACCATTGTTCCCGTTGGAAGCGCCTAGAATCGTTGATCGCCACTTTTTGAAGAAACAGCATCCATCCACGCACTGAAGGGATAGATAATATAGTCTATTAATTATATATCTAGTAACAAGCAATTATTTGAAACATGAATGGAAAAGCATCGGAATTTGCCATGCTTATAATTATTAATTTATATTATTTTCCATGTAACAATTATGATTTGGAAGGCAAGCGTATATTAAAACTTTATTACTTCATTTATTTTGCTAGTTGCGTTTCCCCTGGTAATTTTGCCTTAATAAATACACGCGATGCAAAAAAGCCGTGGTTTGACAGAGAACTCGTGATTTGATACATATTGTCAAATGTTACTAATATCAAGAACGAATTCAGGATACCATAAGAACGTGGAATGGTAAAATTGTCCCCTGGTACCATGAAGTCATACTTCTTTCGAAAACCGTTACCGCCTTCGTTCTTGGTAACACCTTAAAATCCGTTTTTAGCGCCATCGGTGGGTTATAAATCAGTTAAAGTGGCTAGTATCACATTCAGCTTCTCTGGCCTTAAGCCTTGGCGGTACACGGCGAAGTTTGGGAAATCCGTTGTACTGACTTTGTCCCAGATAAATCAGGCTCTCTAATAGAAAATTCTAGATTCTTTATAAGCACTCTTTTTAAATACATCAGTTCATCATTAACGATTTTAACAAATTTTTTCTTGACACCGACACCAACACTCCCAGACCTAGGAGACTCCATTTTCCATATTCCCAAAAATAGGCCCCTCCCTCATGTTATGAAAAGTATGACTTCATGGCGCCAGCATTGCCTTGTTTCAACGTTCTTATGGTATCCTGAATTCGTTCTTGCTAATATTTACGGTTTTTATTGTTGGTTTATATATTGTTATCACATTTGAAAATGCAACTAAATTTGGGAAAAATCTCTTTGGTATAAATGGTTCAAATACGGCTTACAAGTTTTGACCCTGACAGAAAAACAGCCAACCATAACCGTGTAATACAAGAAGATCAATTTTGAATCTCAGATCACCTAATCCTGGACAGGCAACTGAATAGGGGGATAGGTTTGCTTAGAGCAACGCCTGACACTAGCGCTGCGGCGGCGGGTGTCGCAAGTTTATCACCAAACCATAGTAAAATAGTACAATTGGCGATAAATTGCGGTCGGAAGACGCGTAAGGGCGAGAGCTACGCATTGCCATTTGTTGACGCGGGTACAACATGGCTTTGGCTGTCCATGGTTATGTGGTCCGAAATTGAATTTATATCAGTTGGGAAAGAATTTTTTCCCAAAGATCTTTATATACTGGACCAATATCTCAACTTTTATTGCAGCCGTAAACATTTAGATACAATAATACTCGGTACGACAGAACTAAACAGTGGCTGATATTGGTTCAGTCACATCGGAGACTAATTACGACATTAAGTAATGAGATTCCCCACCCGGCTTATTTACTGGCAACAGGTGCTGGTCCCTGTTACTATGATATTTGTTAAAAACCCACCCTTTTCCTTTAAACTAATTCTAATTATTTAAAAAAATATTAACTATACCAAAGAGACGGCGCATAGAATTAGGCAACCACCACAGATTGGGATAAAGTTTATAAATTTTTCCAGGCAGTATCCTTCAACATCAGGTGTTGATTTTCTATATGGATTGACTGTCAGTTCACCATCTTCTCCTTCGACATATATGAGGTGGCACTCCCCTGGATATCGTGTACAGTACTGCGCCTACAAAGTAATAAGTAGAAGATAAGACCATTAAACACAGATGGTCTGTAATGATAAGCTAAAATCCCTGTTCTTCTAACGGCGCCCCTAGCGGGAGAGTTCCGAAACTTCTCGACTCATAAATCATGTTATGGATATGGTTTGAGTCGAAAAAAGTTTCAATATTGGTCGCGGCGTGTTGCTGCCCTAAAAGAAGCACGCGCTGTATCTCCATTCCAGTCCATCTGTGCTCAATGGTCTTAGGTAGAAATGAACTGGTAAATCGAAATGTTTATATAACAAAGATAAGAACTAATGAGTGTAGTGGACGCTTAATTCACGTCGCCTCCCGCGGAATGCTAGGGGATAATTCGCTTATGAAACCATAATGTAATGCTACAGTGTTTATCGCTCTAACAAAAATGCTGGACAGAAGGCCCGATTTGGTCATAACATGATACCAAGAGAAAATAGAACAGAGTATAGTACTTCTGCCTGGGTGTGCTGCGCCTCGTTTGAGGTGTTAGATTTCTACGAACCCCCCTCCCTCCCAGGATAGCCTCCTCACAGCTTTTAGAGAAAAAAAATAGTTCCCTCAAAGCACACTACGGGCTTAGAGGCGGTGGACGAAGAGAGTTTACCTCTCCCAGAATTCCTTGAGCAGCGCTTCTTTCCAAAAAACGCAAGATCTAACTTCTAGCCTTCTGATTCGCTACTTGAAGTTTTAGGGGGATAAAAAAACTGGTCTACCCTCAAACGAGGCCAAAAGCAGGGCTAAAGTTAAATTTTGACCCAAGTATCATACTCTCTTCTTCATGATACTGGGCCAGAATCTCACTTCATGTTATTTCTTTCTGCTTTTGCTTCAAGAAACCATTATAAAATTGACAGCTGTAAGTGACTGTAACATTAAACAGTTTACAATGAATAATACCAGGAGTTCATAATAACCCCCTTCGGGGGGGGGGAAGTATGAAAATGGCCATAGAGCTAATGGTAAAAATCGCGAACAACAAAATTCTGTCGTTGCGCGTAGAAAGGATTAGCCTGATTATGGACATACAACATTACAGTATATCGTAGTGGTATCTATGCTCCTTGGTTTTCGTTCCAAAACTTCCGTTGGCTGGGATCTCCGTCGAAAAGAAAAATGGCGATATGGTGGACGTAGAAACACGTTGCAATTCTTTTATTAAAGATACTGCGAATAAATTTGTCCAAACCGTTTTAATTTAACCACGGAATTCTCACTCTCACATATTACAACAAAACATCATTGACGATCGTTCAAATGTTTTGTAGAAAACTAGAAACCCCGACTAAAAGCCAACTTCTTAGCCAAGGCTTAATTTACACCGTTCCGACAGAAGCAGACGTGAGACATTTTCGCTCCCAAAATAGATAAAAATAGTGCTAAACCGGAAGTGTGTGTAAGTTAATGCGCGTGGGCGCTAAAAAATGGGGTAACTATATCTTTGGGAGTTAAGCGGTGTATGAATCCGCTGAGCTTTACGGCGAAACTTTGTTGTTACGGGTTTTTTAACCAGTTTCGTACTTCGGGTTATTATGAACTCCTGATTATACTTACCGAGCAAAGGCTTACGTATTGTTTTCTCAATAGATAGTGATCCTAAAATAAGAATTTAATTTTTGCGATATTACAATACTTATTAACTTTTATAAATATCAGAGATTCCAGGTTAGTTTTATGCCAGATGTTGAATTTGCCTACTTATTTCATATTTGAACCCAAGAATCACGTTCTGCCCAGCCGAATTTCTGACCAAGTTATTTATCCAATAGGAGAGCTCAAATGTTTTCTCGCAAAATTTATCTTAAATTATTATGGGCATGTCACACAACACTTGAGACCGTACAAATTAAGGCACGAAACGTTCGATGACATAACATGTAATTAAAGTTTCAAAAGGCGAATTGTTTGCCCGAGGTAAAGAAAAACTAAACTGGAAACTCTACTTGGTATCAATTAAAGCACCATAAAACAATAACTATGACATTCGATGAGAA
The DNA here is from genome assembly GCF_054372755.1 of Phalangium opilio. NCBI lineage: Eukaryota > Metazoa > Arthropoda > Arachnida > Opiliones > Phalangiidae > Phalangium > Phalangium opilio. Next base: position 2,653,535 of record NW_028324146.1, on the reverse strand, counting down.
ACGTTATTGAATGTGTTTCTTAAAAAAACATAATTTCCACCAAACTATCTTATTACTTCACGGAAATTTCTTAGAATCAACTCATGGTGAGTAAAGGCTCTTTCAGACGATCCAACTTTTTGACTCAGCTTGATGGGTCAACTCGAGTTGAATCAACTAGTTGGATCATGTGAATAGAAGCTGGATGAGTTGGGTCACCAAAAAAGTTGGCTAGGAAAAATTGGATCAGTGATCCAATTTTTTCCTGACTCAACTTTTTAATTTCATTTCTCCAGCAAATCAAAATGAATCACAAAAAAAGCCTTTTTCGCGGGTTATTTCGTAAGTGTTAAGGAAGGTAGCGCTTAAAAAGATCCATTTGGCGGTAAAAGTTTAGTCGTGTGAATAGGAAGGATTTATTTCACTTTTCCCTTCAAAAGTTGGGCAAGTTGATACAACTTTTTGACCCATCGAGCTGAGTCAAAAAGTTGGATCGTCTGAAAGAGCCTTTAGTGTAAGCACAAAGAAATCATATTCTTTTGGAGTTTCTTGGAACATGCCCATTCTGTTTTCAGCAAAAACACACAATATCATATGAACAAACGGTAATTAAGAACCTTAACATTAATGTGAAGGGAAACGCCATAGTTATTGTTATTATGTTACAATAAAATCTATATACCGACCTTAATTGATAAAATCAAATCTAGCATTCCCAAAATAATGGCGAAAATACCGAACATCAAAATCCAAATCAGGTGCTGTTTTTAAAAATGAAATTTAACATTTAAGAAATTCGAGCCTGCGAATGATAAGTTACCGTGGCGTAGTGTCTTTCATGTTTGTTAAGGTCTTTGTACTCCATACATAAGCCAGCGATAGAATAAATTGAAATTAAAATGGCACAAATAAGGCTCATGACAACTAAAGAGGTGGTCGATGAAACATCACCCGTTATATCACGAAATTTGTGCAATGATATCCCCCCGAAAACGAAGACTAAAACTAAAAGAAACTGATAAAATGCGATTTAAAATTAATTAATTCCAAACGGCATTAAAATTTGTATGTGAAAAACACTGCAAGTTGAACTTACCAATCTCATGGCTGTTGATCGCGTCACCAGTGAACATTCAGCTATATCATCAGAACGTCTACGCGCAGTCTCCATTCGCAATTGGTCCTCCATGTTAAAACGTGATTGATAATGAATTTATAATTATATTTAAAATTAAGAGGTCCAAAATTTTAACCCACTTTGAAGCAAGCCGTTCGGTCTCGCGAAGATATTAAAACTGAAATAATAAAAATATTCTTACGAAAGAGATTTTTTTATGGACTACTATCATTTTTTCGCCATGGAGTCGCATTGACAGAGATTTTTTTATGGACTACTATCATTTTTTCGCCATGGAGTCGCATTGACAAAGAGTTATTTTCAATATTATGAATTATTAGGCGATTCTTCATTATTACTCCTATAAAATAACTCCATCGAAAATACTAATACATAATAAAATTAAGGGTTCTATTTTTTATCAGAATTTGGCCTTTTCATGTTTTTAAAGCGGTTTGAAAAATACGCCCAAGATTTTTATTGAAATATGTTTAACATTTTAAGCCTATTTTGCGTTTCGTCACAGACAGTAGCATTATTGTTATAGAGTTATGCCAAATTTTGAATAATGTAACTGATATAGTATAAAGCGCTATGCGTATAGGAGACAGATTTTTTTACTGTACGGTTTTTCATGCATTCGTTTTTTTGACGTCAATATCAATGGCGACTGATAAATTGTACGTAGGCGGAAGTATTTAAATTGCCAAAATAAGGAGACAATTAATATTACCAGGGATAGATTTAATTTTAGAAGTAGGAATGGTGAAGGTTAGTATTTACTTCAGTCCGACTCATAGCCCAGTATAGAGCCCCTCCCTCCAACACGTAACGAAAAGTTTAAATTATCTTATTGCCTCACTTATACTACGTTTTGATGACGTTGCTGACGGGGACGGCGACAAATACGTAATTCCTTTTTACCTCTGTCGCTATGACCCGTCTCTTCTTTCATACCCCCCCCCCCGTCCCGGGGAAGGGAACCGGGACTTTGACGCGAGCCCACATTACTCTGTTCTCCATTCCTACTTCTAAAATTAAATTTATCCCTGTTATTACCAAGAATCATTATTTGATTGCAAAATAATTTTAACCCAATACTTTCGGAAATGAACTACAATTTAACGAAATTGGTTAAGAATTGGTACTGGATGTTTGCTGGAGGACGAAAAATGCGTTCAACAACTTATGACGATGTGTTGCCAAAGTCAACGCATTGGAGAAAAAAAACTGTTTAATTATTTTTAAGTTTTATTTGGTTTAATGTACATGTATTTTATACCGTATCTTGACTCTTGAGAACATAATCACGGATTTTAGAGATTTCAAAGATGTAAGTTTATTCGGTGTAGATTGATTTAGTGTAACTATTTTTAAATTCGAAGAAATTTGATATTTGCAGTATGATTAAATGAAAAGATTTCTAACACTTCCAGGCTTTTGAGGTTTCACAGAAAATAGGTATAATGCGGTTTTTAGGATTGCTTAGTGAAACTTATTTTGAAGAAAAACTACGCGGTAATTATTACAATCAGCGTAATGATCTAGCTCTTGTTATCGTCGCTCAATTTTCAAAGTGGGATTCGTTGGCACGATAGTCAATGATATTTCTTTGGAAAAATCCAGTCCATTAGTAGGTGGCAAGAACTTAAATTTTTGAATCAGCGTTGTTAATGTAATGAAAACTTGCATCAAAGCTAGTTTTTCTCCAGGACATTTTCGTTGGCCTGTAAACAGTAAAAAGAATAGAATATTTAATCAGATTTAATAGACAATAACAGAAGTGAAATGAGACTAGAAGTGAAGGGCTCTAGCATTTATAGTAGATCCTGGCACTAGTGTACAAATTTGAGAATTTAATGCCGCTTCCCACGCGCCTACACTACTGAGAAAAAATTGGTCGAGTTCCAAAAACATTTCCTACCCCCTTCCCCTCAACCTAAAGCAGCGGAACACGGACGCGGGTGCTTGAATCTAGTTCGGCCGTCTACCACCGCGAGCGTCTCACGTTTTGGAGGGAAAATTCAGAAACCGCTACTAGAGGGCCAACCGTTCTTGTGTTATCAAGAATATTCACTTTCGCCGAGTGAAGAATTTGGTTAGCTCAGTATTTCTGGTCTCATCTCACTTTTGACAATAATATTGTTGTCCCTACCAGTCTTCAAACTAAATATTTTAACTGGTGACCCTACCCTGAATTAACATTTAATAATCCCAAAATAAGCTTCATTTCTTTAGTCAGGGTTTAACACTGCTGTGAAATTTTAATATCGATTTGCTACATCCTAAACTCTCCTTGCTGCTATGCTATAACCCTTACACTAAAACACATATATATTGAGATATCCGTTAATGCAAAACAAAACGACAGCTCTGTTTAAGAATGGAATAAGTTAAAAAGCTTCATTTTTAAGCTGTCTCCCCCCCCATCAATTTTCATGAAATATTTCAAATGAATAACCCGATCCCAAGTTTGTTATAACAGGGATAAATTTAACTTTAGAAGTAGGAATGGAGAACAGAGAAATGTGGTCGGGCGTCAAAGTCCCGGACCCCCTTCCACGGTACGGAGGGATATGAAAGTAGAGGCGGGTCATAGCGACAGAGATAAAAAGGAATTACGTACTTTTCGCCGTCCCCGTCAGCAACGTCATCAAAACGTACTTTAAGTGAGCCAATAAGATAATTTAAACTTTTTGTTACGTGTTGGAGGGAGGGGCTCTATACTGGGCTATAAGTCGGACTGAAGTAAATACTAACCGTTCTCCATTCCTACTTCTAAAATAAAATCTATCCCTGGTAATAATTAAAAACTGATGCAGTGGCTAAATAAATTATATTTTGACCCATGAACCTTAACTAATTTCAAGATTTATAAAGAAAGATTTTCATACCATAAGAAAACGGGATATAATTGTCATGATTTATAATCTTTCCATCGGGGCTGAGAAATCTTTCAGGATTGAATTTTTTAGGTTCAGGCCACACTTCGGGATTCATATGAATGTTCCACAGGTTCGCCATTACCACGGTGTCTACTGGTATATCATAATCGAAAATCTTTGTTGCCTTTTGAGCTCTAGAACAAATGAAACGTATAAAGTTTCTCCAGTTCTGTTTAATTAGTGTCAAATTGTCAACTATTGTAAGGTATTTCAAAGGTAGAAAATGTAAAGCTTATGATTATGTTTAACGTCTTAGCAAATTAAACATGGTGCTATTGGAAAACAAATTAGATTGATAAATATCAAGGGCAAAGTGAAATGAAAGAAGGTTAGGGAGTAAAGAGAGTACTGCGTTTCCAGCCCCTGCGGTATACTGTGAATATTTGTGAATGAATGAATACTATGCAGGCAAACCGATGTACATTTGCCAGGTTTTCACTACAAAAGCTATGATCACATAGAGGCAGAAATATTGATGAGCCCCCAATGCCTCAAAAGTTGAACTAGCTTTGCCAGAAAGACAACAAATATAACTTTATAAGAAGAGTACAGTTTGCCAACCATAGAAACGAAAGAGAAAGCAAAAGTTGACACCATAATATTCACAAAAGAAAGCTCTCATTCACCACTTCTAATATTTCTAATTGCCTTTGATATGGCATAAGTTCATAAGATATGTTCCATAAGTTTGTCACTGGTTACTGAGAGATTGTCATGAAGTGAGGTAGGTCATAGATTCTTGTAGAGCGACGCCTGGTGAGGCGCTGTCAAAGGCTTAGTACAGACTAAATGGGAAGATGGAATGCAAAACCGACTGTAGTCAATTCTCGCGTGGTTCTTGAACTAGCTCTCAGTAAGTCTCTAGTATTACGAAGTTTAGGAAGTGTCATACTTATGGTAAATAGCTTATAAACTTATGATATGGTTAGATAATCAAAAGTTTTAATACTGTCTTTTGACGACAACCCACCCCCTTGTTTTATTTAGACTAGGAAACTACACACCTTCTTGCAGCTGACAATGGGGTAGTTTTCCTTCTTAACGTTTCTAACATAACAGCGTAGTTGTAGGGCAGTGAATCCCTATCCTTCAATGATATTTGCTTTTCAGGTCCCACGTTGCTTATGATTTCTTTGTAGGCTTTCTCCTGAATATCTTGGTGCTTTGCCAATAACATTAAACCCCACTCTACGTTAGTTCTACTCGTTTCACTACCACCTAGCAAGAACATTTGCGAGTGGCCGTTAAGCACATTAGCTGTAACATTGAAAAATTTAATTATTTCGATTTACCATAAACAATAGTATAAGTGTGGCTTCTAAATAGTTAGAACCGTATGTCACGTAACATACTTGTAAATCCATTTTCACCATTCGCCTTTTGGATCTGAAGTAAAAAGTGATCCATGAAATCTGATGGTTCTTCGAGCTCCATGTGCTCCTTGTGTGAGTCTATTTCGGAACTTGAAACAAGAAAATTTTGGATTACTGATGTTAACATCTACTTGTGTTAGCGAAACATTACAAAAACAAAATGTACTCTGATATCACCTGATACAGGGCAAAACAAGGGAAAAACATTTTGCATTACTCAGTGTGGTTTCCAACGTGCAAATGTTGTACAACAAACTACAACGCTTTATTAGACCTAAGTTTGAGTAGAGTATCATGCAAACTTGAGAAATGCCTACCCAATTCAATACTCGTGCGATATAATGGCCACGACACTATATGATGCATAGCATAAAATTTTCTTTTTCCCTAGTGTAAATTAACTCCAGTAAACAGTAACAAATTTCACAATATCAGTTGCGATAAAACTAAATCCATTAATTTTACGGGTCTATTGAATGGGTTTCATATTTCTATGGCATTTCGAAAGCAACCCGAACGCGACTAATCACCCCCCCCCCCCCACAGTAAGGGGAGGCTTTCCTTTAGTCGTGTCGCAAAGCAAAGTGAACACCGAGATTTTACCCGTTTCTTTCTTTGTCTATACACGAGTTGAAAGCTGATTTTCATAAACAGTTACTTGCCATACTTGTATGCGTGTAGCAGGGCACACACTCACAACCCTAACACACAAAACATAGGAGTATTACTCCACGTGGTTCGAAAACTATCCTCATGCTGGGGTCGTTTTAAATTTTTGCGCCCATCGGTAGATGGCGAAAAAATTTATGGGGAGCATATACGAGAGTTTAACTCCTCCTTCGTTTCGTCTTAACTCCTCCTTCGTTTCGTCTTCGTCACACCGCTTATTGGACGGCGTCGAAAACCCCACCTTAATTTTCACCCTCAGTTGTCAGTCAACTCTAGCTTTAGAATATGTATAGAGTACGCAAACAGAAGGGAAATCGCAGAGGTAGTCGTAGCCCAGTTGGTAAAACGCTCGACAAATTTTTCCTCTTGGATTGTTTTAAAACCCAGACTCGCGCGTTCGAGCCCAACTTGAAATTTTGGTTAAAAATTTATATTTATTTTAAGCTATTTAATTCATTTACAAAATATTATTTTAAATTATATAAATTATTTATTTTAAATAATATGAAAAAATAATATTTTAAATAGTAATTTGAAATATAATTTTAAATATATTTTGGAAAATGCCAGGTGTTGATTTCGCTAAAATATACGAGATGTCGCCAGTGTTTCCACTTTGCGGCGAAAAGGTCCGTTTTTGGCGTGGATATTTAGTTATGTATGATAAGACGATTCAAGTAAAAATGTGTTAATTTTCATATCACCATTAGTAATTTGAAAAATAATTTTAAATATATTTTGGAAAATGCCAGGTATCGATTTCGCTATAATATACGAGATGTGGCGCAAAAATTGTAATGGTCCTCTTGGGAGCCTTGTTTCAGGAATTTTTTAACATTTCCTTCACGAGGAGAATTTCCGTCCGGTATTACGAATGTTATAGAAAATTTTAACTAAAAGTGATGGGTACTTATAATTTCCAGAATAAAAGTAATTACCTTCTGAAAATGTTTTTAAATCTAATTTACACTTGAAAAATGGAAGATGACTTACCTCAATAAGTTTTCCATTTTGGTGATAGCCTCGTTGAGGGTTTTGAAGCTCGGAAAAATCTTGAGTATCGGTTTCAGAAAAGGGAAAGCAAATAAAGTCGAATCCGAAGCTACGTTCCGCAAAGCTTGTCGTTGATAATCATGTAGAATCTTTGATTTTGGATCGCCATCTGGTATAGTTTTTCCGCATATCATAGAGAATATAACATTATCAGATGATAAGCATAGGACTTCTCTGACATTCACATCGTTATCATAGGCGATCTTTGCATCTATTTTATGAATTGCTAAACTCAGTTGTTCCTGCAAAAATATTATCAACAAGTTTAGTTCATATTTCAAGGTACAAGCGTTAGAAATAAGGATGAAATTAACCAACCACCAATAATGTGGTTTCTCTCAAAAACTTATGGTAATCCAAATTAAACCATTAATTGTTTTCTAACTTGTCAAAGGGATTTATGTGACAGACTATTAGTTACTTCTGAAATTTCATCCTCAATCTTACTGTAAATACTTAATTTGATTATACCTGAATGGCTTCTTCAATAGTGTCCTTTCCCATTCCAACATTTCTTAAAATAGTTTTGTTGAACCGTGAATGTTCCACCCAGAGTTTGCCATCCATATTCGCTACATCTAATTGAAAAATTGAATTGTTTATGAAAGATGTTTGTCTGCTATACATTAAAGGATGCGTTCTTTGGGTCATATTGATGGGAAAGTACAAAGTGCATGAGGACTACAACATTTTGTCACGTAGATATGGACTCCTAAACATTAGCCGCTAATGTCAAGGAAATAGTCACACACGAGGAGAATCAAATAGCAATAACAAAGTGTGGTACTGTGGTGTATGATGAATTTTCGGTATCTAGGTTGTTTATTTGGCCAAACTTCCTTTTTCTCTGCCCGGTTTTTCTCTTATACTCGCACTATAGTTTACGGAAGTATTCTTTCTCGTTGTTTCCGAGACAGCCTGATCAATCTCACAATTTGTTATTTCTACTCGTTTTTGGTATGGTACAGAGCATGATTGTGAAGAGCTTCAACTGTTGGTGTAACCGAAGCCTTGCGGTAACGCGCTTAGGTTAACTGTCATAATAGGGCCGCGGAAAACATTCATTTGGCAATTGCACTTGCAGCAATTTACTTTAAAACGATTGAACTTACTATCATATTTTTCATTCAACAAGAAAAGTCCTGGTGGTCTAGCTGATAACTCATTTTTGGAATAGGCTTCTTTAACAGCAGCCATGTCTTCCAAAATGACAGTGTAGCGACTTCCCAGATATAACCTGAAACAATTATTTTTATTTTAGCGTCGAAAATTGACAATTGTCAGTGGTAATCAGCTAGAATCGAAACCAAGTAATCATCAAATCCCTTAAAGGCCGACTTCCATCGAAAAGGGTTCTTACGAACTGAAAACCGTGCATCGAGAGTAACAATGGAGCGACCGTGCCGATTTTCGAATCCCCGCTGGACAAAATTTTGAGGGGTTCTTACGAACTGAAAACCTTGATACGGGGGTTCTTACGAACTGAAGATAAACAATAGATATTTTCCTTCAGAGGGTCGTAAAAATCGGGAATAAAATATTTAAGAGACTTTCTATTGTTTATCTTCAGTTCGTAAGAACCCGCAAAGCAAGGTTTTCAGTTCGTAAGAACCCCTCCAAATTTTGCCCCAGTGGGGACTCGAAAATTGGCACGGTCGCTCTATTGTTAAGAATCGATGCACGGTCTTCAGTTCGTAAGAACCCTTTTCGGTGGAAGTCGGCCTTTAAATATTTTTGAAGTCAGTTACGTTTGCACGAAAAAATAAAGATGTCAAATTGCGTTGACCTTGACTATAATAGAATTTTTTGACGATATATTCCCTGATACAAAAACATATGTAGCCTAACTCAATGAAATTTGATATTTACTCTTGCTTGTTTTTTCTGAGCAGTGAAAAACGATATGATATTGATAAGATAGTCTTTATGGTATCAGGAATGTATGGAGGGGTTGGAATGGCTAAGGTCAAATCCTAATCGGCGTGAAATGATCTTGGAAACAACTGGAGTGGCTTAATTTACGCTAGTGACGTCATAGCCTGACGTAAAAATCGTATTTACCAGTTAAATTATTTTCATTCATTCATTGGCTGCCAAAAAAACTTATTTGCTATAATTCTCCACCCTCTACCCTAGGTCCTCTGCCTAGGCTGAGAGAATCGAATATGAACGCGAACGGCGGCGAATCAGCGCATTTAACTTTAAAAAGTCTAAAAGGTCACTTCTGCCATGCCTTTTTTAACGAGTCATGACATTTTTCGCCATCGGTAGACAGCTAAACAGACGTAGGGGGAGGAGCTACACTTCTCACAAGAAAAAAGACTCTCCTCATGTTTCCACCATCAAGGGTACAAGGAAAGCCCCCTTAGCCATTCCAGCCCCTCCATACATTCCTGATGGTATAAATTGATAACTGATAGATTTTAATGTAGTCAAGAACCTAAAACGACATAAATACTTCTAAACCGACCACTGATAAGGCAATATCAGAAGTTCATACGCTATGGCTCATATCAGAAACACTAGAAGGTTTTACAAGGGATTTAGTTGACTTCTTAGAGGTTGGGACCGCGAGCCCTTTGTCATCTAAATCCACAACATTAAGCTTTATCAGAAGTAAGATAAGGGACTGGAAGTAACGTGCTCTGGCATTGGTAATAGATCCTGGCACTAGTGAACAAATTTGAGGATTTTATGCCGCTTCCATCGCGCCTACACTAGAGAGGAAAAATTTGGTCGAGTTCCAAAAAAATTTCCTACCCCCTTCCCCTCAACCTAAAGCGGCTGAACACGGACGCGGGTGCTTGAATCTAGTTCGGCCGTTTATCGCCCCGAGCGTCTCACGTTTTGGAGGGAAAATTCAGAAACCGCTACTAGAGGGCCAACCGTTGGTGTGTTATCAAGAATATTCACTTTCGCCAAGTGATGAATTTGGTTACCTCGATACTTCCAGTCCCTTATCTTACTTCTGGCTTTAGGAATAAGAATAACCCCTAATTAAGCATCAATATACTGAATGTAAAAGTTGAAACATTGTTTAGTCTAAAAAGTTACATTTGTTTAGTGTCAATGGGAGAACCGGTGCAAGTCCGGTTTTCTCAGCTAGTGCGCTATAAAATAAAGAAAGACTCTGAAACTTGTGCGTAGTGAATAACATAACAGCTAACTAGTCAAAACGTTTTTTGAAGCAGTCCTGCATGGCGAGTAAAAGCTGAAAGGTACAAAAACGCAGGTTTTATTAGTTTAGTGTTGACCGTAACTTCCAAATTTTCTTGTTTTGCAAAATCTCTATCTATAACATGGAAATAAAGCTTAATAGTGACATTTAGCGCTACGGCTGTTGAGAAAGTCATTCTTTTTTAACACCCATAGCTCTTATATCATAAACCAAGAAGTTATATCAGTATCTCAGAGAGAAGATATAAGATGCCTTTGTATTCGCGCGCCATAGTCCCAGTCCCCCTTTCAAAATACAAGGGGGGACGTAAAAGGAGGCGCCGGGCTATTTCGCTCTAGTCAGTCGGAAATTTTCCTCACTCGCGTCGTCGCGCTGACGTGAGTTTTCAAGAACCAATGAGATGCTGGTTGTAATTTAGAGACGGGGATTGACTGCGGACCTACGTTAGGACTGGAAATAAAGCTGGAAATCTGGCGAATTTATATCTTCTCTCTGAGATACTGATATAACTTCTTGCATAAACTTACAACCATTAGCAGCAAAGCCCGGGCATTTTGCTTTATACTTGTTTTAAAGTTTTATTGAGTTATTTTTTGTAAGGTTGCTTAGCCCCGAAGGTAAGAAAGAGCCTACATACCCAATCACATTACCGTATTCCTTTTTCAGTTCCATAAGCCGCTTGTAAGGGCGTTTGCCCATAAAGGGAACATATCCTACTAAAGGTAATCCCTTTGGTCCAGGTGGTAAATTTAATTTTTTACCGCTCAATTGTTTTAAAAATACTAAAATTAGAAACGAAACTCCTAGTACGATGAAAGAGTTAGTTACGATTTCCGGTGACCAGATATTATCAAACAAAGACATTGTTTATTTTGTTATTGTTTTAATAAACAGATATTAGGTTATCATTTGCTAGGAGTCGAAAAGAAAACTTATATGTTAGCGGACTTTTAAAATAGCGCACAATACCACTTAAAATGCGTTTACGAATGAAATCTGTTTAGACTCTTTTGATTATTCTACTTGAAAAAGTTTTCCTAGAGCTTTTTTTTTAGCATTATCAAAGTGAGATTAGGACGCCAAAAAGTATATAGTAAAGGAGATGAAACTAAATACACGTGAGTCGAAGAAGAACTAATAAAAAATTTCCAATGTACAATATTGATGAGAAAAAAGGACGCATGATTAGTACACCTGCTTTTTGCGCATGTTTATGCGATATCCAATTTTTCAAAGAAAAAAAGGTTTATACTAATAGCAAACATTGTAATGCAACTCCAAGTGACCTACTTCTTCGGCTGTGGGTATTGAGTATCGGATTCTCTCAGTCGATAAAAAGAATTTATGAAACTTGAACTTCATAGGCGCCAATTAGCCTGTGCAGATCGAGGAGCCTTTTTTTGTGTAATTTCACACCCCTGTCCTTAGCGTTGGTTTTAAGCTACGTGTGTTTGTGTTTTAATTTACATTTTCTAAGCTAATATTTTACATAATAGACCATTCCATAAATTCCCGCAGACAAGCAACCACACAGGAGTGAAGTCGCCATTTTAGGTTATTTCCCTCGCGCCAAGAAGCACCGCCAGAGGCAATGTGAGCAAGCTAGCCTAGTCTTGGTTTCTGAACATGTTATTTCTTGAATTATCTATAGTGAAGATTAGACGCGAATCAGTATGTCAAGGTCCTCCTCCGTAATATTTTTAATTGCTTCCCCCGATTTTGTTACTTGTATACTATATCAAAAACGGATTAATGTAATAAGAACGTCGGCTCATAGCTTCAGCCTCTGATACCATCCTCGCATACTTCATGAAGAAACTTCGTCTGCTTATATTTTGACCCCACCCACAAACTTTGTATATAGCGACTTCTAGTGGTCAAAAATATCATTCTCATGTATATTTTCCTGGTTAAATAATTCGTTCGGAAATTGCGCCAGTGGTAAAAAATCCAAGTGGGAAACATTGCAATGTAACTTCCGATTTAGTAGAATTAAGTTTTAAATTAAGAATATAATTAATTCATGTTTCTTTAAGTATTTGATTATATTTTTATTTTAGTACAATTACAACTTATTATTATGGTTACTTGCCTTATACAGTATCCATATTTAAAGCGAAAAATATAAGAGAATAAGGCCTATAGTTGGCGAGCGCGAGTTCTCAAATTATAAGCCACTCCCATAAAAACAATCAATGTAGTAGGGAATTTCCGTTTGTTCAACGTTCTTCTTACATTAATCCGTTTTTACTTTTGCGCTCTTTAGAGCTCGAAAGTATTGTTCCGACCTCTGTTGGCTGGTCGGCTGGCTGGATTTGGTGTAACCGCATAATAAGATTCTTCATAAATAAACTTTTTGAATTTCAAATTTCCCGCGAATTTTCGACTCGAAATTCATCCGTAGTTCACGTTACACCTCATAGGTGGCGTAACGTATTTAATTTCAATTGAAATTATTTTCCCGTCGGCGCCGGGCCTCGAACCCGCGATATCCCAATCCATACGAGACGTCAGTGAAGACGCCCGGCCGCGCGCTCTACCACGAAGCCACGCTTGCTTGTAATATAAAGCGAGATAAATTATACTGAAGAGAAGAAAGAGAGAGTTAGGATATGGACCCCCCCCCCATCTCCCCGACGCCCGCACTTACTGCGTGGGTTTAGCGGGAGACGAGAGAGAGAGAACTGTGCAACTGTATGGACCCCCCACCTCCCCGACGCCCGCCACTGGATGCTGTCGAATATATATTGTATCGCGCTAGAGGAGGAGAGACAGTTGCTTGCAATTTTTTTTTGCAATTTATAATTATTATATATCTTTTTAATCCTAGGCAAGATTAGATTTCTACTTGGGAACTTAAACATTACAATTAATATTATCATATTAATCAAAAAAGAAATTAAGGTTCTCCCCGACAGAAGGCGCGCTAAGCAGAGAGAGTTTTCTAATTTCACCAATGATATCGTTTTTTAAGACTCGTCTGCTTAAAAGTTAGGCAGGTTGATTTACTAATAAAATTAAATGTATTAACAAAATGAAACTCGAGTCAGCGTTTTAAAACTATAACTAGTTTGGGACGGAGGTACCATTGCTCACTATTTGTTTGGCAAGTTTAAAATTAAATGATCACTTAACGGAACTGACATAAAATAATAGGTAGATTTTTGCAGAATTAAATTGCAGATTCTTTGCAAAATTAACTAATCATTTTGGCAGTTTCCGCTCTCGCTGGGTTCATCTACTAATAACAGTTACGTAAGTGATAATTATAAAAATAAAATCAACAATCTCATAAAATCAACAACTCAAAATATAAAATGAAATTTATGATCAAAATGAATCTAATTTCAATCAACGACAAACGGAATCAACGTGTTCATCTCTCCATCCACGGAAATATGAAATTTCTACATGAAACATGAAAGTGCTATCAACCTAACAATTTTTAGAAATGTAATTTTAATCAGTGAAACATACTCATTTAAAGTTAACTAATTATAAGTCGCTAATTTGATTATTATATTTAAAAAAAATTATATTATTTAAGTAATAAATTTAACGATGGTGTTGATAGTACCAATAGAGTATTCAAGGATTGATTACGTTAATATCAACATATCAAACAAAAAGTATTTAATTATAATTTGGAATTTCAATTTAAATTTATACAGTTTTTTAAATGCCCATTGAGATTCAGAGTCTGTCACTGAATGTTGAAGATCTCCAGTCTCTGCCAAGTGATTTAAATTTTCAGACCCTCTCTGTGGGAAAGGGGGAATTAAATTAACGAGACTTACAAACTGACATCATCCTTAAATTAAATAAGGATTATAAATGAAAATTTAAATCAAGGTATTGAAGGTTTAATTAACGTTACTTTGAAAGTATCGAATTAAAAATTTACAACTTAAGCTCATCAATAAAAAGAACATTAAGATAATTATTAATAGGCATAAACAATCATCAATAAAAAGAACATTAAGATAAATATTAATAGGCATAAACAATCATCAATAAAAAGAACATTAAGATAATTATTAAAAGGCATGGGCATGGACAATTTTACTCGGACCCCGAGTCCCCGACTCCCCGTCCCGATACACTAAAGACCGAGGCTTAAACCTCGTAGCTCGCGGCCATCTTTATTGTTTACATCATGGGCTCGTCACTACAGGGTAGGAAATAAGACAGGTTTACAAGTCCCAAACCAGTTTATTAATTGCTCGGACCAGTTTATTTATTCCAAAAGTTGGGGTCAGTGGTATCAGGGAGCACTTTATTAATTAGGGTTTTTGGAAAAAATAGACGGTGGGACCAGTTTATAAATTCGGGGTTCCTTTTTAGAATTTTTCTATCTCAACTCATTTTCTACCAATTCTACTCCTAGGTAGTTAGTACTCCTTGGCTACAACTTCCCTACAAAAGTTTTGTATTCTATTGACTATTGATCTTGTCTAGCGTCTATACTCTAGAATGAGTCTCTTGTAGTCGACAGTCTAGACCATAGCCAGTACTAGTTGTCAGTAATCGTATTTCTCAGTAGTGCATGGTCACATTACAAGATTTTGATCTGGCTTACTGATAGCGAGAGAAGATATTGCCGCTGAATTTATGGAAAATGCAATAAGGAATAAGGCTAGTTCAGAAAAGGATTAAGAACTTCAAATATCATTAGACATGTTGATTGATATTTAGTGGCAACTAGTTGAAAAATTGTGATAAGAAATAAAAGTTAACTGTTATGGATTGTTATATGCTACTTTTTCCTACAGTAAAAAATTCAAATTCAATTAGAATTTCCAGCTTCTTTACTTTTGTGTCTTTACGTGCTTTTTATTCTCACCATTTTAGAAATTTAATTTATAGTGGGACCGGTAAAATAATAATTAATGCGAGGGTCACTGGTCCCAAGGACCACCACCACATCCGCAACACCAATTCGCCGCAACCCACTCCGAAACAGACGAGCGCCTGAAAGGCTCAACCTATGAGACAGCAGCTAAACCAAGTTTTCACCATAATAACAATAACCTCATGAAGGACCGTATAAATAATGAGTTTAAACAAACTTTTCACCATAATAACAATAACCTCATAAAGGACAGTATAAATAATGACTTTAAACAAACTTTTCACCACAATAACAATAACCTCATAAAGGACAGTATAAAATAGTGACTTAAACAAAGTTAAATCTGAATTACAATCTACCTCATTAAGCTCAACCAAACTGTTACAAATGCATAGCGCAATATTACAAGTTGCCAATGATCTTCGAATTTTATTGTTAAACCCTCACATTATCTTAAGACTCATACAGTCACTGGGTTTTAATCTCACGGGAGAGTATTGCTATATTCGTAATTCCCGCCTATTCCAAACACAACCTAGATGGCGCCCCATCCTCAGATATCGATTGATTGTAACCCCCATTTTCTAATTGGCCATATGTCTAATCAGCGCCACTAGCGGATGGTCTGAAAACTACTCCCATAGAGACTAGGTATATTTAAGCGGGTTTGCAGAATTTCCGACAGATGGCGCGGCGTTCGAGCCACCTGGCGGAAATTCTGCAAACCCGCTTAAATATACCTAGACTCTATGGGAGTAGTTTTCAGACCATCCGCTAGTGGCGCTGATTAGACATATGGCAAATTGTCTGTTTACCAGGCAAATTCAAGGGGGGCTGCCATTGCGTCTTAGTAGTTTTTGATACCGCCATCTAGCGTCGAAGTAAAGCGTAAAATTCGGTATTTTTGTCTCTTTAAACGTCGGTGTTTAAAGCCATCTAGCGTTCAAAAGCAGGAAGTTCAAAACCTTCGTCTGAAATCCTTTGGCTCGGTGAATCCGATGATTTGAACATATTTTTTAATTCTCATTGGTAATTAGTAAGTTTTGAAAAGTAAAAATGGCAAGCTGGGGTAGAACATGTTCCGTTCTTGGCTGTAAAAGTAGTGATAGGGATTTAAGGGAGTGGAGATCATGGGTTTGCAAACTTCATTCGGGACCTGACAAAGGGTTAACTCTGTGTCATAAAGATTGTTGTTGTCCGCGGCCATTTTTAAAATACGGAATAAAATCAAAGTACAGAATTCGCTCATTAGATGGCGATTACCAAAAACTACTCACATTTTAAAAATGGGAGGTAACCTCGTACATCGCGTATAGGAGAGAACACTCCTCGCTTCTTTATCCGCACTCAAGCGGCATCCTTGCCACCCAATGTAACGAATGACCATAATCATATGGTAGAATAAATCTTGGATATTGATTAGTATATCTAGCCTAATTAATCCACCAAGACTTGAACACTACAGTTAATTACTTATTTAATTAAACTGTAAACCAAATTCTTACTAGATTGGTTTTATTCATAATCGGAATGCTATTTTATAAACAATGGAAAAAAACCTGAAAATTATAAATTTGTCGGGGTCAATGCATATAGTAATACTAATTCTAGTCACTAGAGGGCGCGCAAAAGTGTAATCTGGCCGGGGCCATCTTGTTTACTATATCTATGCTCAAGAAAATTGAAGTACGCAATTCGTTCAATACAGTTACGAACGTTGCGCCGAAAAGCGGATATTTAGTATTCAGCAAGTAACAAGTGAATACCAGTTGAATGTTGTGGCGCGTTTCCGAAATTCTTTCATACATTTTTTTTCTTCTCCGGGCTATAAATTCTCTATTACGTAAAAAAGTACAGAAGTATATGCCGAAGAGCCGCAATTTCAAGGCCAAATTAAATCTATGTTAGTCGTGGAACCGGTTTAAGGGGGATTGTCACAAATTACTTTAAAATTATATTTTACCATAACGTTCCCAAGGTGATAAAGGTTTTCAATTATAAATACAGGTTATGTGTAAGTTTCAATAAGAAGAAAATACAATTAAATAATATTAATATCTACCAGTGTTAACGTACAATACCTTCCAAAGATGTAAATGAAATTTCAGATTAAATATAAATTGAAACAATAACTTAGAGCTTCGTCAAGAAGTTGTCAAAAATTTCTTGTCGAACAGTATACGTGTGACTGTCTTTTTCAAATAAAACTAACAAGTTGGGAAACCAAAATTAATAAACCTCTCCAGGAATGTATGAAGGGGTTGGAATGGCTAAGGTCAAATCCTAATCGGCGTGAAATGATCTTGGAAACAACTGGTGTGGCTTAATTTACGCTAGTGACGTCATAGCCTGACGTAAAAATCGTATAAGTTCAGCTAGCTAATTGGACCAAGTCATCTTGCGACTTATTGCCACTTATCTAACGCCTTTACAATGCATAGAGGGGTGGTGGCTAGCCCCTATGCCACAGCTAACCGACAGCGCCCTATACTAACTATTACCGTTAACCTCTGCAAGTTTTGATTTACCGCTTAAATTATTTTCATTCATTCACTGACTGCCAAAAAAACTTGTTTGCTATAATTCTCCACACTCTACCCTAGGTCCTCTGCCTAGGCTGAGAGAATCGAATAAGAACGAGAACGGCGGCGAATCAGCGCATTTAACTTTAAAAAATCTAAAAGGTCACTTCTGCCATGCCTTTTTTAACGAGTCATGACATTTTTCGCCTTCGGTAGACAACTAAACAGACGTAGGGGGAGGAGCTACACTTCTAAAAAAAGGACTCGCCTTATGTTTCCACCATCAAGGGTACAACGAGAGCCCCCTTAGCCATTCCAGCCCCTCCATACATTCCTGACCTCTCCGAGTCGAAACGAGGGCTATCTACAAACTTAATTACCTGAATATGCTTCTGTCGCTATTGTATTTATTGATTTTTTAAATAATGAGTTATTCAACGTTATTAAGAGTTCCTTGAAAACTCGATTGGTCTGTAAACACTACAGTCTCGTCACACGTCAACAATATTCTTAGTTATCCAGCATGATCGTTAACGTTTCTTCATACTGATGATCAATTATCTCTAGCGGCTCAAAAAGAGAACATGCAACAAAGAATGGAAGTTTGACCGATCAGACCTATAACCGCGGCATGAGTATTTGTTCTATCCTAAAACATACACAATAGAACATTAGACAGTTGTTGAATTCAGTTCTCTTTAAATTTTAGAAAGTACTTCCGGCACTGTGTTTCTTGGTTGCCACGTGGTTAAAAATATCACTCCACGCCTATTGCCTTTGATAGTGCAAAAGGGAATGTAGCGCTAAACAAGCGGACTGCGGTGTGAGATACATTAAATACAAAGGGAAAAAACGACTACTTATGCATTAAAGAGGACTGGAGGGGAAAATTCTTCAGGGCCCATGGCCGGTAGGCCCTTGTAGATAAGACCTGATTTCCCTTTTCTACATTGCTCATATCTTACGTTTTTTCACCAAAATTACTTTGTCAAAAATATTTTATTATGAAATTTGTGCATTATGTTAAATATGGTACTCGCAAAGATCAAGGCTGATAAAGTGTGCATTTTATATTATCTTAAAAATTTAAATATTCGGTCCTAAAAGGGAGACTAATATGGACAGAAAATAAAATCAATACTAACGAGCAAGTTTTGTTCCTCAAAAATAAAGTTTTTGAAGTTTGAAAATTTAAGTTTTGTATGTATAGCTCTTAGAAGATCACCATCATAGACTTATGCACAAACAGATTCATATCTGTACTGATTAACAATTTTGATCCAAATGCTACAAGACTGGCAAGTCAATTTTTGGCAGCACTGAAGTATATTTGCCAACCTGGATTTCAAAAGGGGATAGACTGCAGGATATAATTGGCGTTTTTGGTTCATGTGATTGTGTCAATATCATGGGTAGAACAATCTCAGAAGTGGAGATAATTATACAGTCCAATTGAAGGAGGAAATTAAAAAAAAATAAGCCTAAAGTGAAGGGCGTTATGGTCCGCAAGAAGCCACCCTAAATTTTGCATAGAGGTTTCATCTTAAAATGTATTGTGCCAAATGCGTTTAGGTGTAAAAATTCCGAGACTAAAGTTTCGAACCCATCTGTTTTGTTTTAAACATTTCAGAAATTCCAAGTAATTCAATTTTCCTAGTAAATTTCTTTTTACAAGCACCGGAAACTTGGGCGATATCATACAAAAACCGACGAAAAAATTCACAAGATGTTAAAGGCCGACTTCCATCGAAAAGAGTTCTAGCGAACTGAAAACCGAGCATCGAGACTAACAATGGAGCGACCGTGCCGATTTTCGAATCCCCGCTGGGGTAAAAGATGGAAGGGTTCTAGCTAACTGAAAGCCGTGCAATGTGGTTCTAGCGAACTGAAGATACACAATAGAAAATTTCCTTCAGGGGAAAGCAAAAATTCGAGAGGAAATAAATTAAAAGGATTTCTATTGTTCATCTTCAGTTCGCTAGAACCACATTGCACGGCTTTCAGTTAGCGAGAATCCTTCCATCTTTTGATGCAGCGGGGCTTCGAAAATCGGCATGGTCGCTTCATTGTTAGTCTCAATGCTCGGTTTTCAGTTCGCTAGATCCCTTTTTGCTGCAAGTCGGCCTTTAAATATTTATAGAATAAATTTATGGTTTTGTATTGTAACTTGTATTGTAATCAAAGTCGGTATTACTGTGGCACTACTATTATGACCAATGTCAGTTAAAAACTCCTAGTAGCATTTGCATGACACGATGTGGCTAAGAACTGTTCATATTGTCTATGTGTCTCACTTATACCAAACAGCATTGGTAAACTTATGGTTAAAAGTGTTTAACAATATCTGAAAATATTTATACAGCTTGTACGACTTGAAATTTTTTCTTTTAATGATGCGAATAAATATTGAAAATACTCATCTAAAATACGAAAATACAAGAAGGATGTCAAAACAAAACAAAACAAGTAATTAAGCCTGGTAATAATTTCTAAAAGTCCATTATCTTTTCCTTGATGTACCCTACAGATAGTTTACTACCACCAGAAGTAGGATAAGGGACTAGAAGTATCGATGTAACCAAATTCTTCACTTGGCGAAAGTGAGTATTGTTGACAAGACACCAACGGTTGGTCCTCTGGTAGCGGTTTCTGAGTAGTCCCTCCAAAACGTGAGACACTCACGGCGGTAGACGGCCGAACTAGATTCAAGCGCCCGCGTCTGTTTTCCGCGACTTTAGGATGAGGGGAAGGGATAGGAAATTCTTGGAACTCGACCAATTTTTTCTCTCTTGTGTAGGCGCGATGGAAGCGGCATAAAATCCTCAAATTTGTTCACTATTGCCAGGATCTACTTCCAATGCTAGAGCTCTTTACTTCTAGTCTCATCCTACTTCTGCTACCACGTTTCATTCTATCATAATAGTCCTATAGGCCACGAAAGGACAGATTAAAGGCAAGGGCGATGTCAATGACATCCCTTGATGATTGCTTTTCTTCTCATTATTTCTCTAAGGCATCCTTTTTAGCTCCACCCTCCTCGAACAATTTAATTGGTTCCTGCTGTTGGCAAGGTCAAATATGTGTGTTGGGGATTGGCCGGAATGCTGAGGACTCGATTGAGCTGCCTCTTGTTTTAATAACTTCTTTTGACAAAGCAGAAGGGTTTAATATATCATCTTTTTTTTTCGTTTTCATAACATCAAATATAAACACTGAAATGTTTTTCCACATTAAAAATAGAAATGTTCTGCTTTGTATTAATTATAGCTACGAGTCGATTTAGCGCCGGATGCTTCAAACGCCATTTGAGTTTATACCATAGGAGAGGACGCTAAAAATTTTAAATTTTCCGATATTCGTTGCCTTTTGATTATTCCAGGAAAAACTCTAGAGCAAAAAATTCAATTTTTCCTAAAAAAAACCGAATGGAAGAATTTTTTAACTCGAGCAATCGCTACAACTTGACTTTTGCATTTGCAGATGAGGTAAATATTAAACACTTCGACTGAAAATTACCCGTAACCTTTATTACGAAATTACACATTTATGTTTTTTACTACGTTCACTTTAATATTGTTTTAGATATTTTGCTTTGTAACGTCAATAACCAATTTATTTCATGTCATTATTTCTTAAATTTAAGTAATCACGATTAAACCTTTATTCGTGGCTCTAGTCTACCATACGCCGTTTGCAGAATTTTGAGTCGGCAAATACATTTTACACCTGATTCAGTTTAAAGATAACTAAATTTAAAGAGCATATTCATCAACATTTTCATGTTGAAAAACACTAGTTTGAAAACAGTAAACTAAATCCCCTATATAATTTGACTGCTTCGAGTATGTTACATCAGTTTGATAAAACATTCTGACCAGAGTTAATAAAGAAGATGATGTAGTTTTAAGTATCGATAAACCTTTTTTTATAAAAGCTTTCGCAGTGTTGATTTTTGAAAATATTTTTAAAGCCAATTATTAACAATTTTAACCAAATTAAGAATATTTACGCGCAAAGATATATTTAAGCGTGAATGTTGACACCGTCCAAAATATGACACTGCACTTCACTATTCTTTTTTTTTTTTTTTTTTTGGTCATCGTAAAACTTATCAGGACCGATAATTTAAACTGAATAAATACATTAAATAGTGGCTGGAAAAATTTGAAAAGGACTTCTTGACGGCGCCCTATTCTCCGTACTACGATATGGCATATGCATTTGGTCGTTATGTGCTTTTGAGCCTCAAAAATGTGAAGTATGCCTGCATTTATGATATTTTTCCCAAACGTAAAACATCATATGGCAAAATTAATTAAATAATATTTCAGACTTATATTTGTGAGTAATAAATGGGTCGAAGAACGTTTGAATGAGATCAATGTTACTAATTGGACAACAAGTCCCGAGAAGCATGGTTTCGCTATTGAAAATAGTGTAAGTACAAGAATGGATCTGGTTTTAATAGAAAAGCGTCTTACTACTAATGCGGGAATTTAATGTTAATGGTCCTACAAATTTTCTTTCATTTTTCAACATTTTTAAAAATATGCATTAAATAACATGATCATGAGAGAAGTAGTAGCTGATTAAAAACATCTTGCATGTTTTTACGAAAAATTCACTTGTTTGTAATAGCCGCTTTCAAAATCAAATGGCCGCCTATTTTTTGAATCAAATCAATTATATTTTCCATAAGATTCTAGACACCGTTATACAACAATATATGGCATTTGAGACGGATGCGTTGACAGTTCATGTAGCTCCAATTACTTACTTCGATTCCTACTCAATATTTTCAAGCGAGCCAATTAGAAATGGGCGTTCACAAAAGATGCTCTACATCAAGGGACTCGAGAACACAGTTTGGGTCTGCAACCTTTTGTCACTGATTCTAGTTTCGCTTGTATCTCTTATGGCGGCCAGAAAAAGAATGAGATTGTTGGAGTCCAATTTGGGAATCTTTACGAAATTCATCTGGATTTACATTTCGGATTTTCTGCGGAATCGTAAGTGCCAAATACCGATTTAATTAAAACACGAGACCAAGCATAAAGGGAAGTAAAACGTTTGATAAAGAAATGATTTCGGTGTTTCAACGAAAACGTGGTCAAAATGGCTAGTCTTTTAGACTAGTCACTTCAAATATACTTTTAAATGAAGTCGGAAGAGACAATCGCTAACTTCCTCATAGTAAAAATACTCCAAATAGAAAACCTGCTAAATGTATTGACTAATCGAGAAAGTCGAAGAATAGGTTTCGAAAGTGGGGTGGCGAAGCGGTTAACGCATTCGCCTAGCAGCAAGAGCCCGGACTGTGGCACCGGGTGTAAATCAGGGAACAAATCCTTCTGCGTAGAGTTTGCAAGTTCTCTCCCCGCTTGTTAAAAGTAGTTTTCCTCCGCGGTCTAACCCGGTTTCTCCTTTCCATCAAAACTTGCTGAGGTTAACGGTAATAATTTGAAAAGGGCGCTGTAGGTTAGCTGTACGTGGCACAGGGGCTAACCACCACCACTCTATGCATTGTAAAGAGACCCACCTGTAAACAAGCCACAGGCTTAGTGTGGAAATTCCTTCATAGACAAAGCTTAGATAATTATTATTGTTTTATTTTTGGTAAATCACGGATATTGGAGCTATTTATTATAAAATGAAATTATGAATTTCACATTCGAAGATACAATCTTACTTATAATGACTGCTTTTGTTACTGACATTACTGGCGGACATTCTTCTTAGCAAACAGTATAACCGGCGATCACAATTTGAGAGAAAGTATTGAAAATAACAAGACGGCCCAAGGGCTCGTAATAGTAGCCACATCGTACGAGTGAATAGCCCCTCTATACCCTACCCTAATGAATGGTAGCGCTATCTTTACAATGCTTAAATAATTTACCGTGCATAAAATCAGAGCGAATAGCCCCTCGATGCCCTACCCTAAACAGTGATAAAATTATTACCCGTATAAAAATTTACTTATGCTGTAATTGTAATATTCCGGCGAATCGAAGAACAGATAGTTTTAGTGATTATCCCCTCGATGAATTTACAACATAGACTTATGCCGATGCACACTTATCGCTTCTTATAAATTTCTAACATGCCCATTACCTTTTGAAAGAGGAAGTTTAGTTATAGTAATTACCCATTTTAGTGATTATCCATTTTAGTGATTATCCCCTCGATAAGTTACCTTTATCAATACTAAAATGATCAAACGCATTTACGCTCATTTAACTTTACAACATAATCTTATGGCAGCGGATACTTATCGCATCTTAAAAATTTGATAGTTTTAGTGATTACTCCCTCGATTAGTTTACAACATAGACTTATGCCGAAGCATACATATCGCATCTTATAAATTTATAACATGAACTTATGCCCAGAAGCGTTGGAAAGAGAAAGAATTCGGTAAAACACCCAACTTGAATTCCTACTTTGTGTAAACCCCGAACTTTTTATTGTATAGAAAGTTCAGATTCTTAGAAAAGTCGTGGCTTTAAGTATGAGAAATTTTAAAGAGAGAATGAAGTTTCTAGTTTTAGGTAAGGCAATATGATAAATTTGTGTGTTCATAAAAGACTATAGATATTACTGTTTGTTCATTAATATTTTCACAACATAATGTTTTTTTGTACTGATAGAGATAGATCATAAGCCTTTCCCCTTTAAAATCGTCAATTAATGAAAAATATCACCTTAACACAATTTATCCCTTTTCACTCTTAAGTGCGTTCATTAACATGTGCGTTGTACATTCGCATTGCACTGTGATAGACAAATCATAATCCCCACCCTTTGAAAATCAAAAATCCCTTTTTTCACTCTCCCTTTAAAAAGACGAATGAAACATCATCATCATCATCTTCTTCTCCAGACCAAGACAAACTAATACCTCCATCGTGGCTAAAAACACGTCACCATGGATATGTATTATTAGTTTTTTGTGACAACCCCCTCCCCAACCCCTCCCAGATAAAACCGTCATATGATGAGACAATATCCCCACGATATCATTTTATTCCTTTATCGGAAACACAACCTTGAAAAATATTCAATGAAATTTAGCGGTAACATCCTTGAAAGAACGTGGAGTGAAGAGATTTCTGCCGTCAGTTTGGATTGTTGGGACGTTGGTACTGACCTGGGCCTGGTCGGGCAATTTGACTGGCACACTTTTGACTGGTCATTCATCAAAAATTGATACCGTTGAAGATTTGATTTCAACGTCTAACGTTCTCGCTATGATGAAATCGGATTGTAAAATCTACCTGTTAAAGAGCGTAAGTTAAGTCTATAAGTTGAATAGCTTTGTCTTTCATAAAACAAAGACATGACCCAGGCATGAAGCTAATAATTTTCATCGACTCCTTATCTCTAATTTACAACAGAGATCAAGTAAAATAAGTTTCAAAACCGTTTAAAGTGACAAAAATAGGCTGATCTCAATCAAACACTTTAAAGAGAAACTATTAGAGTGAGGATAATCATTTTTCAAAAGCGACAGTTTATGAAATGTTGAATTGATGCGAGGCGGACCAGTTCAAAATAGTTCAAATGAATATTTGTGAGGCGATGGGTAACGAGGTTCAAAAGAAACCGGAATCCCAAGATATTTTAAAAATATTGAAATTGAAAACATTCATTATACTTAATCAGGGTTAAAAGAAAGGTTCTTCGTTAAGCCTTGGTTATTTCCCGCAATTATTTCTTTTAAACTACGCGCAAAGTTAGAATTTTCAAAAAGGAAAAATGGTCCAAGTCGCACCTTATTTTTTTCCAGTAAAGTTATTGACCCTGGTATAATCAATGTCATAAAAAGGAGTCGATTGCATGACAGGTGTTTTCAGACAACATTATTTCTGCCGAAGTAATTAATGGTCTGCCGACCATTAATTACTTCGGCAGAAATAATGTTGTTTAAATTTTAGAAAAACGATTCTGCGTATTCAGTTTTGTCGAAAAAAGGAGGGGAAACATTTAAATTCCTTAATGATCCGAATGTCATAAGACGATTGGCGTATGGCAGAGCTGCTATTATTGAACAAACAAAAATGTTTTGGGACACAGGACCAGGACATTTGATTCAACTAAAAAAACAACTGGATGATCAACAAAGACGGATTTATGTGGGAAAGAAAACCTACGAGCCTATATTCACCCATATGTTTTTCAACAAAAATATTCCTCGAGAAATCTTGGAAAATATCGACTACACGTAAATACATCTCTATTCTTATTGAAATAATGAGACTTTACTTCATAGTAGTTCATATAAGTTCATAGTAGTTCATATAAGTTCATAGTAGTTCATATAAGTTCATAGTAGTTCATATAAGTTCATAGTAGTTCATATAAGTTCATAGTAGTTCATATAAGTTCATAGTAGTTCATATAAGTTCATAGTAGTTCATATAAGTTCATAGTAGTTCATATAAGTTCATAGTAGTTCATATAAGTTCATAGTAGTTCATATAAGTTCATAGTAGTTCATATAAGTTCATAGTAGTTCATATAAGTTCATAGTAGTTCATATAAGTTCATAGTAGTTCATATAAGTTCATAGTAGTTCATATAAGTTCATAGTAGTTCATTAAAGTTCATAGTAGTTCATATAAGTTCATAGTAGTTCATATAAGTTCATAGTAGTTCATTAAAGTTCATAGTAGTTCATTAAAGTTCATAGTAGTTCATTAAAGTTCATAGTAGTTCATTAAAGTTCATAGTTAATTAACATGGATAAGCTCCTTTTAGCGCTTTACATTACGGAACCTTTTTCCGAAAATTACTTAACCTCCCATCATGTCTTAATCAACGTCTCAATGTTTTAACTTACTGAGGCTCAGTATTTAATTTAGCCGCAAACAGTAATATCGTGCGATAAAAAAACAAACGGGTATCAGCTGTCGTTGATATTTTAGGGCCCAATTACAAAATTTTTAACGTAATTGTTTTAAGGCATATTTACTTTTAATGAATCTTTTGGTTAAATTGTGTGGACAACAAAATTAATTATGAGATTTAACACATGATTAAGTAACTCTTACGACTCAATAGTGGGCCTAAGTAGCACAGAACTATAGTGGAAAGAGAATTTTAGATTTCAGTTGTTACAAGTTAATAATTAAAAGATTAATACTTTTAAAATTTGCAGTAACCTAAAATTACACATTAAAGGAGCAACGGTTGTATTACCTAGTATTTCTCGTATAGTAATTTGGCGTATCCCATTCCCTTAATGAAGCATCGATATTTTCATTATTTAATCTTTGTTTTGCCCACAGTGTCGAAAGAATATTTGAGACAAGTCTACTTTCCACACATTTATTTAATGCTAAATTTAAAGCTCAGAATTACCTGCTCGAGTCTGACAGTTTGATATTGGACGAACCCATGGACTTGATCTTTCTCTGTTCCGTGTTTCGAGTCTTTAATGTTGGAAACACTTTGGCTGCATTGGTGTTCATCATTGAAGTGGTACTGTATGTAGTGAAATTTTGCACCACCGTTCTAAAATAGGTACATAACTATTTAAGTCTTATTTAAATTTGTAATGGGAATAAATACAGCAATTTATTTTTCTACTACAGGCATATAATTTGCAGAAGAAATTTTACGGAAAATCGTTCTTATCAATCTTTAAAAGACTTCATGTTCCTTAAGATAGACTCACATTTATTTCAACTATATTCAGCTTTGATAGAATTAAACAAATTGAGTTCAATTATCGAAAATTATGCTCTTGTATTAATGGTAACGTAAGCCCATTAATTTTCGACAACATAATGCCGCTCCTAAATTTCGGGCTGGAACAAGCGCAACCAAGGATATTTTACAATTAAATATACCGTAAAATGTTAATTTATCTATTCATTTTAAACCACTATAACGTATAATTTGACCTATTATGTAATATTGTTTTAGTACCATCGCGAAAAAGGAATTTTATAATCGTTATTTGCAAACGAATAAGTGAGCCTGATGAATAGTTTTTAGTGCTGTTTACTTTTCTATGGCATTACAGGAATGGACTATATCCTTTCAGCAATATTTTTTTTGTTCAACCGTCAAAAAATTGTCTTACTTGACATAAGATACATAATTTTCAACCATCACGCTTATTACGTACACTTTAGCTGCTCATTTTTATGATGCATACGTAATACATGAATGTAAGGTAGTTTTTCGAATAATCAAAATATTTCTAACAGTAAAAAATTAATATTAAAATGTCACCTTAAAATAAACTTTGCAGCTGAGATTTCCTTACAAAGTATTTTAGGTCATTATCACCGTCTAAAACTAAATTCTTATACCCTTAGTAACGCCAGAAGTGGATCATATTACAGCTCCCTAGAAGTACAGGACGATATAACATCGCTGTGCATCAGCATTGTCTTCCAGTACTGAAGTTTAAAGGGTATATGCGAAACGCAGCGGCGAATTTGTGAACTAAACCAGAGGAATGATTTTGGCGCGAAAGAAATTTTTAAAAAGCGGGGCTAGCAAACGGAAGTAAGTGCCAAGTGGTAGCCAATGAGGAAAGGTTTGAGAGAAAAGAGCGCGGAAGGAAACAAGTTGTTCCATATATAGTGAATGTAGTAGTAGAAGTCCACTTTATTTTTCCGATTTTAAAAAATAACTGGCGCAATTTTTAAACGCTTGTGTTAAAAAGGAAATTAATATGAATTCAAATGTTCAAAATAGCCTTCATCATGCTAGAACATTTTTAAAGCATCCTATACAGCACTGAGTTTCCACCGATTTAAAGGTTTTAGCGGGGATAGTTGGACCGTCTTATTACTAATAATAGGTTATGTGCGTCGACATAGAAATTTGATTTCCTTTTTTAAGTCTGACAACTATTTTCAATGCTTTAATGTTTTCCGTTTGTGAAAGACGCTGGTCAATATTATTCAGTTTTACAAAACGTTTTAGTTGTTTTTAATATCATACAAATCGTGTTCAGATGTGTCTTTCATTTGGGCATGCGACGATTGTAATTAGTTACATTGATCCTAGGCGTTTTCCTAATTAGCAAGCCATTCTAAACAAAATTATAACGCGATAACAAGCTTCACACTAATCACGACACTGGCGGCGGTCTGACAGCCATTACCATCAACCGGAACTTCCGTAGGCTAACGTAACTCCAGATCCGGGTTAACGGGCAAACTAAACTTGTAAAACTGAGCTATAGATGGCGGGCTTGGATGTCTTGGAAGAAAACGCTGTTTACAAAAGCACAACCTACGTCCAGTACTTATGGGGAGCTGTAATATGATCCACTTATGGTAACGCGAATGAATTCATGATAAAATTCTATATTAGAAGATGTACTGTTAATTATTATTGAACATCTAGATGTTTTTACTTACGATGGCATAGCACTCAATTTCACGAATTTTACATCCAATTTTTTTTATCCGTTAGGATAGCTTCACAATAAGCAATTTATGGAAATGAAAAGCCCTTGAATGCTTTGTTCAAATAATCTATATCTATATTAGAAGCAAGATAAGGGACTACAAGTATCTAGCTAACCAAATTCTTCACTTGGCGAAAGTGAATATTCTTGATAACACACCAACGGTTGGCCCTTCGGTAGTGGTTTCTGAATTCTCCCTTCAAAACGTGAGACGCTCACGGCGGTAGACGGTCAAACTAGATTCAAGCATCCGCGTCCGTGTTCCGCGGCTTTAGGTTGAGGGGAAGGGGGTAGGAAATGCTTTTGGAACTCGACCAATTTGTTCACTAGTGCCAGGATCTATTACCAATGGTAGAGCTCTTTGCTTCTAGTCCCTTATTTTACTTCTGTCTATATAAATTTGAGTCCTGACTGACAGGATGACTGATAATCAACGTCCAGCCCAAACCGCTTGCCCTAGAAGGCTGAAAATTTGCAAGAACGATACTCATAAGTATAGTAGGCGGGTACTAAGAAAGATTTCCAATACGCCGCCATCTTAAAAAAATGGCGCTCAGAAATGAAAAAGATCTTCTCTATGCAACAAAGTTCGCGTGTTTCAACCGATTTCACAAATATTTAGTACACTGGTTTCCTTTAACCTATAGACGGGCTGAATGGTCTTTCAGGTTAGATTTGTTGCCATCTTTTTAAATGGCGGGCAGAAATTTAAAAACCTTCTTTGTGGATTAATGTCCGCATGAAAAGTAATAAAAACATGTCCCGACGGGCTGACGGGTAACGCCGAGTGCCTTCGCTCCTAGGGTGCTACAAAAATGTTAGTCATCAGTAAAATCTACCCATTGTTTGTATCATTTTGATGGAAGTTCTTATTACGCCGTGGGTAGCAGCTAGTGTTATATAAGAATGAAATGTCGCCCTTTTCTATAATTTTTAGTGTTTCCTATTTGACGTAAAAGCCAGTTTCACGTCTATACTCAACGGTTTATACTCTGGTGGTCTTCAGCTAGTAATCGATCCCGTACGTTTAACCATGAATCCTTTTATGCACATTTAGTTTATCTCACTAAGTATTAAATTAATTTTCAAATTATTCATGTCCATTCTTAAATTACTGATGTCTTTTTTTCAAAATTATTGATATTGTAACTTGTATTGTAATCAAAGTCGGTACTGTGGCATTACTACTGTGACGAAGGTCAGTTAAAAACTATTAGCATCATCGTAGCAGTTGCTTGATGACATATTGTCTATGTGTCTCACTTATACCAAACAGTATTGGTAAACTTATGGTTAAAAGTGTTTAACAGTTTCTGAAAATATTTATACAGCTTGTACGACTTGAAATTGTTTCTTTTAATGATGGAAATAAATATTGAAACACTCATTTAAAATGTGAAAATACAAGTAGGATGTCAAAACAAACCAAGTAATGAAGCTTGGAAATAGTTCCTAAAAGTCCATTATCTTTTCCCTGAAGTTTGGTTTTAATATTTCCTTCTGCTAAGCTAAGGTAAGCTATATTTGTTTCGAAATATATTTTAGGATTGGATAAAGTGATATCTACACGCATGAATATGGTTAAACATGCTTGACTTTGATAACCAGAACATGGATATAATATCTATCGCTCTAGTTAAGAAAAATAATTATAATGAGTTTTTCAATTTGATAATTAAAATGCAATTAACGACAAACATTCTCGTAGCCCAATTATTTATTTCTAGAAGTTCTTAACGGCTAAAAGGAACTTGCTAAATTAGTTTGTCTTTACCGAAGAAAACGATTGTGAATTCTGCTTACTTCCAGTAAGCGGTTATTTGCATCTTGCGACATGTATAACATGTCAACCTGCCTTGAACGCACCCCACAGATAGTTTACTACCCCGTTTCTTTCTATCGTAATGGTCACGAAAGGACAGATATAACAATATTTAAAGGAGAGGTCGATATCAGTGGCGTCCTTTGATGATTACTTTTCTTCAGCCAATCTCTGTAAGGCGTCTGTTTTAGCTCCACTCTCCTCGGACAATTTAATTGGTTCCTGCTGTTGGCTGCGTCAAATATGTGTGTGGGAGATTGGCTGAAATACTGAGGACTCCAATCAGCCGCCTCTTGTTTTAAAAACTGCTTTTGACATATAGCAGTTTAATATATCATCTTCTTTCGTTTCTCGTTTTCGTTGCATCAAATATGAACTACGAAATGACTTTCCACATTTAAAACAGAAATGTTCTGCCTTGTATTAGTTGCGAAGAGTAGTCTGATTAGAAGCTACGAGTCGATTTAGTGAAGGAATGCTTCAAACGCCATTTGAGTTTATCCCCTAGGAGAGGACGCTAAAAATTGCAATTTTTCCGATTTTCGTGGCTTTTGATCATACCAGGAAAAAACTCTTGAGCCTAAAATTAAATTTTAACTAAAAAAACAAATGGAAGAACTATTTAACTCGAGCAATCGCTACAACTTGACTTTTGCATTTTCAGAGGAGGTAAAAATTAAGCACTTTCCTAAGAATTAAGTGTAGCATTTATTACGAAATTACACAATTATATTTTTTATTACGTTCATTTTACCTAGAATATTATCACCATTATATTTTAGATTTTTTGTTTTGTAACTTTACCAATTTATTTCATATCACTACTACTATTTAAGTTATAAAGATTCAATTTTAATACATCGCACTATGCTCTTCTACGTCGTTTGCAGAATTTTGAGTCGGCTTATAAAATTCACAGTGATTCAGTTTAAAGATCACTTAATTTAAAGAGCATATTCAGCAACCCTTTGATGTCAAAAGACATTTGTTGAAATACAGTAAACTAAATCCCCTTTATAATTAAACTACTTACATCGATTTGAAAGATAATTCATATCAGAGTTAATAAACATAGAGCAAATAGGAAGACAGTTTTTATATATCGATAAATGTTTTATAAAAGCTACGTGTCAGGAAAAATTTCAAAGCTATAAAATTATACGTACAATAGCCACAGATAATAGTGTTGATTTTTTTAAAAGTTTTTAAAGCCAATTATATACAATTCTAACCAAATTAAGAATATTTACGCGCAAAGATATGTTTACAACAATGAAAACATTTTACGCGTGTACGTTGACGCCGACCAAAATATGACGCTGCACTAAACAATTTTTTTTTTTGAGTCATCGGAAAACATATCAGGGCCGATAATTTAAAGTGAAGTGGCTGGAGAAATGGGAGAAGATGTTCTTGATGGCGCCTTATTCTCCGTTCTACGATATGGCGTATGCATTTGGTCGTTATGTGCTTTTGAGCCTCGAAAATGTGAAGTATGCCTGCATTTATGATATTTTCCCAAACCAAAAACATCATATGACCAAATTGAAAAACAAATATTTCAGACTTATATTTATGACTAACAAATGGGTCGAAGGACGTTTGAGGAAGATCAATGTTACTAAATGGACATCAAATTCTGTGAAACATAGTTTAGCTATTGAAATTGGTGTAAGTACAAGAATGGATCGGGTTTTAAAAGAAAAAGCGTCTTACTACAAATGTGGGAATTTAATGTTCATAGTCCAACAAATTTTATTCTTTTTTAAATATTTTTAAAAATAAGCATTAGATATCATGAACATGAGAGAACAAACATCGTTTTGTATTTTTTTTACGAAAAATTTACTTGTTTGTAATAGCCGCTTTGAAAAACAATGGCCGTCTAATTTCTGAATCAAATCAAATACATTTTCCTTAAGATTCTAGACACAGCTATACAACAATATATCGCATTTGAGAGTGATGCGTTGGCAATTCATGTAGCTCCAATTAGTTACTTCGATTCCTACTCAATCTTTTCAAGCGAGCCCATTAGAAACGGGCGTTCACAAAAGATGCTCTACATCAAGGGACTCGAAAACTCAGTATGGATTTGTAACCTTTTGTCACTGATTCTAGTTTCGCTAGTATCTCTTGTAGCTGCCAGAAAAAGTATGAGATTCAGGGAGTCCAATTCGGGAATCTTCACGAAATACATTTGGATTTACATTTCGGATTTTCTGCGGAATCGTAAGTGCCAAATACCGATTTAATTAAAGCACGAGTCCAATTTAAATGGGAAGTGAAAAGTTTGATGTACAAATCAATTCGATGCTTCAACGAAAACGGGGTCTAAATAGCTAATATTTTACACATGTCACTTAAAATATGCTTTTAAAGGAAGTGGGAAGAGGCAAATGCTAACTTCCTCATCGTAAAAAAAAACACTAACTAGAAAACCTGCTAAATGTATTGACTAATCGAGTAAAGTCGAAGTAAATTTAATTTCAATCAAGGTTTCGATTAATTTTTGGTAATTCACGGATATTGGAGCAAAACCGCCCTATAATGGGTCAATATCGCCACGCGGTGGGCCAAATCAGTTTAGCGAAACAAAAATCTGCAGAACCAAATGATTAAACAAGTGTCAGTTTTCAAAAGGTTTTTTATAGAGATCACAATTTCTTTCGATACATTTAGCCAAGGAATTTTCTTTCGAGATATCAATTTATTCTTTATTTGGAAGCCCTCCCTTGATATATATTCAATGTAATTTAGCTGTGACATCTTTGGAAAAACGTGGAGTGAAGAGATTTTTGCGTTCAGTTTGGATTTTTGGGACGTTGGTTCTGACCTGGGCGTGGTCTGGCAATTTGACTGGCACACTTTTGACTGGTCATTCATCAAAAATTGATACCATTGAAGATTTGATTTCAACGTCTAACGTTGTCGCTATGATGCAATTGAGAAGTAAAATTTTCCAGTTAATGGGCGTAAGTCTATTGGTTGAATATCTTTGTCTTTCATAAAACAAAGACATGACGCAGGCATGAAGCTGAAAATGTTTTAATTTTTGGTCTCCAATTTACATTAGAGTTTAAATAAGTTTCAAATCCGTTTGAAAGTTAGAGTAATAGTCTGATCTCAATCAAACACTTAACAATAAGAAAAGATTTGAGCAAGGCTAATAGTTTTTCTAAAGCGACAGATTATGAAATGTATATTCCGAGCACGCCCATAGAATTCTTAAAAAAGGAAAATGCTTCAAGTCGAGATTTATTTTTATAGAGTAAAGTGATTGACTCTGATATAACTAGCAATCGATGGCATAAAAAGAAATCGATTACAGACATCAATCTCTCTGCAGAAGTAATTAATAGTCGGCAATTTAAATTTCAGAAAAACGATTCTGCGTATTCAGCTTTGTCGAAAAATGGAGGGGAAACATTTCAATTCCTTAATGATCCGAATGTCATAAAACGATTGGCGTATGGCAGAGCTGCTATTATTGAGCAAACACAAATGTTTTGGGACTCGGGTCAAGGACATTTGTTTCAACTAAAGAAAGAACTGGATGATCAACAAAGACGGATTTATGTGGGAAAGAAAACCTACGAGCCTACATTCGCCCATATGTATTTCAACAAAAATATTCCTCGACAAATCTTGGAAAATATCGACTACACGTAAGTATATCTCCATACAAGAGTTTATTTACTATAAGAATGCCTAAGTTACTAGATTTTACGCTTCTACTCTTACGCCGGTGTTAGTGGACAAGTAAGCCCCACCCCTTTCATGTCCGTCATTGCTCTGCGCTTTCCTATTGGATCCCGTAGGGATAGGTCATACAGACGCGATTGACGTATTCCGAATAGAGAAAAAAAACCTCGAGCAAAGTAAACAGAAAATGGAGGCTGCCAGCGGTGCTGAAACGGTACGCGAATGGTTTTTAATTGCCATTAACAAGTTAGTTAAAGGTTTTGAACCTAACGTAATGGATTTTGAATACGACGTGTCTCTTCGTGAAAATCGTTCGTTCTATAATTGTTTCTAAATCGAATCAAGTGTACTATACTTATGATTTCGTGAGTTCCAAAAACCAAACCAAGGCTTAACGAAAAGGTAGAACAGTTGGTGGAAAACATAGAGTAAGATAAAATATTAAGTCCCGCCTTGGTTTCCACCCTCCCCCACCCATGAGGGAGATTGTCGACTATCACGCGCGCACGGGACGCCTTTTAAGGCCTTCTTATAGTATATTCCTTCTTGTCTATACCAAAAGCGGATTATGCTTCACACATAAAGTACGTAAGTCCCACTTTTCCATAGCTTTGGCCATGGATTTCATGACATTCCCGACGTAAAAACTAAGCAGATGAACAAAAAAAGCTTTTAACCAATCATAGCCCCCTAACCGTAGATAACCTCTTTAATGCCAGACCAATCGGCGACGGCTATTACTATTTTCTTGCATGTGATCTTGACTCGACTTCGCCGTCGACCTAAAGGGGAAGCTCGGAGGGCAAATTTGCGGTATCTTTCGGTTGTCTTTATAATATATTCAACGTTTTAAAGCTCAAGTTTCGAACATTTCCGAGTCACTTAATAAGTCAACTAAATGTTATAAGATTTTTTTTAATTGCAAGAGAAAAATAGCTCTGCGAATAATAGTAGACTCGAACCTTGGCTAGGTATCGGCGGTATCCCGATTCCCGAGCCGCCGACGGCTGGGTTCGCCGTAGCCACGAGAACAGAAAACATATTCCTCATAAAAAACAGATACACGGCGTCTTAAATAGTCCAAGCAAAAGCTACCCAGATTGATAAGATCTTCGTTCCTTACTCCCAAATAATCTTTGCTATTGTGAATAGTTTTGCCTAAGGAATATTTTAGACCCCCTGCTCAGACTTTATAGTAGTTTCAGAATTATTGTACCTGGTAGATCGGTTCTTAAGGCGGAAGGATCGCATGGATCCGAAGGAGCCGCGTTACTGATCTATTTCCCTCCGCGTAAGGGGAGGATTTTTCCTAGGAGCTTAGAGAATACCGTGTAGCTTCCCATGCACATGTTAAGTACTTCATGTGAAAAGCCTAATCGACTTCTGTCTATACTTATAGAAATAATGAGATTTCGATGAGATTTTCATAGTTATTTAACATGGATAAACTCCTTGTTCCAAAAATTACTTAACTCCCATCATGTCTTAATCAACGTCTCAATGTTTTAACTTACTGAGGCTCAGTATTTAATTTAGCCGCAACAGCAATATCATTGCGATAAAAAACAAACGGGTATCAGCTGAGGTTAAAATGGTTCTAATTCACCGTGTATTTGCCCGTTATTGGCTTGCGGATTCCATTCAAGAGTTACTTAATCATGGATCTCCATGATGTTACTTTTACGACGCAATAGTGAGCTTAAGTAGCACAGAACTATAATGCAACGAGAATTTTAGATTTTAAGTTTTTAATTTGAGGGAAATACTTCTAAATTTTGGAGTATCCTATATACTATTACACGTTATGCATTGCAGCGACGGTTAGCTTAGCTAGTATTCCTCGTATATGGTGTATCCCATTCCCTTAATCAAGCGTCGATATATTCATTATTTAATCTTTGTTTTGCCCACAGTGTCGAAAGAATATTTGAAACTAGTCTACTTTCCACACATTTCTTTAACGATAAATTTAAAGCTCGAAATTACCTGCTCGAGTCTGACAGTTTGATATTGGACGAACCCATGGACTTGATCTTTCTCTGTACCGTGTTTCGAGTCTTTGTTGTTGGAAACACTTTGGCTGCGTTGGTTTTCATCTTTGAAGTGGTACTGTATGTAGTGAAATTTTGCACGACCGTTCTCAAATAGGTACATAGCTATTTAAGTCTTATTTAAATTTATAATTGGAATAAATACAGCAATTTCTTTTTCTACTACAGGGTCATAAATTGCAGAAGAAATTTTACCTAAAATCGTTCTTATCAATCTTTGAAAGATTTTTATGATCTTCAAGATCGACTCACATTTATTTAAATGATATTCAGCTTTGATAGAATTAAACAAATTGAGTTCAGCTATCGAAAATTATGCTCTTGTATTAATGGTAACGTAAGCCCATTAATTTTCGACAACATAATTCCGCTCCTAAATTTCGGGCTGCAACTAGCGCAACCAAGGATTTTTTCCAATTAAATAAACCGTAAAATGCTAATTTACTTATTCATTCATTATAAACCACTATTATGTAATATTGTATAACTCCGTGACCACTTTTTTACTACCACCGCGAAAAGGAGTTTTATACTCGTTAATGGCGAACGAATACGTGAGCCTGATTTACTGTTTTTTAAATTCCCGTGAATAACACACGAAGTCGTTTCCAATAAGAATGTAAATTTTCTATTGAGTAAAACCAAATTACAATGTCTTTTCAGAAATGTCTTTTCTATTAACGATTGAAAAATTGTCTTACCTAAATTAGCGTATGAAGATACTAAGTTTTCGGCCATCACGCTTACTACACACTCTAGTTTCTAAATTTTGTGATGTATTTGTAATAGATGAATGTAAGATATTTTTCGAAAAAAATTTTAAACATTTCTACTAGTAAAATTTTAACATTAAAATGTCACGTTAGAATAAATTTTGCAACGGAATTTTCCTTACAAAGTATGAAATAGGTCATAATGACGGTCTAAATCCAAATTCCTATACTCTTACAGTAACGTGAATGAATTTATGATAAATATAGAAAAGGTACCATTAATTATTATTGCATATCTAGATATGTTCACCTACATTGGCATAATGCTCACTCATTTTCACGAATTTTAATTAAATTTTCTTCATCAGTTAAATCACATCTAAATTAGCTAAGATATTAAACCGTTGCAATTGGAATTATTTCTTATAGACGGAATGGAAAATCGAATTTAAAATAACTTCTTATGTGTGCATCTTTTTATATTATCTCACCTATAACTTCATTTTGCACCCAAGAAAACGTCCATATTTTAAAAAGAAAAGTTTTTTAAACCTAATCGAAAAGTGTCAATTCAAGATGATTTTTGGGGCAGATAGTTCTTTAATCGTAATAGTTATTTGGTTACAAGTTATGCCCATTTCTGCTTTATAATATAATAAAGAACATGTATGATGTAGCTATTTATAAAATAAATTTTAGTTTTAAAAGTGTACAAGAATATTTTTTGAACATTTTTAATTTTTTTCTCGGTCGAATTTTTCCTCTCGGAGTGACGATGACGTCAAGGAGAGGTATTACAGTAGACGTATCTGTCTGTGTGTCTGTCACTATGTTATCAATTGGCAAATCGGAGCAATTTTATTAGCAATATCCGGACCGCGTTCGCGGTTCACAGAAAGCAATATTAACTCCTCCTCATCGATCGGGTTAGGATGTACGCTGCGAGGGCATTCATGAATGGTTATCCTGACGTACGTAAGCTTGTTAAAACCTCTGATGATTACTTGCCGACTGGTTCAAAACTCTTTGATGTTGCTTTACTTGACCATTATATTTCTGCTGCCAAAACAATTAGGGATATTCTTCCATCTGACGCAAATGCTTTTGTCCTTGACAACTGAGGGGAAAACAACTGAAAAAGTTGGTGTAGATGCAATTGAGTTGTTTGACATGTTGAGAAAGATGATTTTACAACTATAGCGTAGGCCCAGATAGCCAGGGTTGGCACGCTGGTATCCAGTCCGGTTTTATCCACCTGGATTAAACCGGTTTAAACCACGATGAAAAATCCAGTGGATTTTTCAAAAAAATATAATAATAAAGTACAGCGCAGGCACCATAAAGTGAGATGGATGGAAACGTTTGACCCACATGTCTTTACCTCTTTATTTCATCGAAATGGTCGATTCCCATATGTTGTGGGTTAGTTTGACGCGCCCTCCTCCCACTGCCCACCCGAAACTCGTGACACTGAGTTGAATTTTTCGCAACGCTATATTGTTGGGTCGGACCGCGCATTTAGAAAAATCTTTATCAGACCCTGCCCTATTGAAGTTCACAAAAAAGCCTACCAGGGCCCGACCCTGCCCTATTGAAGATCACAAAAAGCCTATCCGGGCTCGACCCTGCCCTATTGAAGATCACAAAAAAGCCAACCCGGGCCCAACCCTGCCCTATTGAAGATATTAAAAATGTCTACCCGGGTAGACGATATGATAACCCTCCCCGACCCGACCAGCAAAACATTTCAAGTAATTCTCTCACCCAACCCGATATGGGTCGGGTTGGATTGAAAAATCCCGATTAAATCAGGGGCCCTTCTCATCTCTAAGGGAAATGTCTATAGTTTTATCAACTTTTATGTACAATAAAAATGATTCTCAATTAGACGGCCTAGCAGAAGTGAACTAGCGCACTAAATGTAAAAAAGAAGTGCTAAAATTAAGCACTAGAGAGTAGTTTATAAAAAAGCCAGATAAATCCAATAAAATCCGGTTTAAACCAGCAAAAAACCATACCAGTGGCTTTTTCAAGAAAAATCCGGATTTTTGCCAACCCTGCAGATAGCATTGATTACAACTAAATATTAAATTAACTGCAGCGATGAGTTTAACAGTTAAAACTTCGAGAATTAAATACCTCTAGAATATTTGTAATCCTGGGTTAGTTTAGGGTAAAGATATCCGTACTTAAGAGAAGATAATGAGCAACCCGTCCACTTCAATAGCAAGCAAAAACGTGACATCCAAAATACAATCCTTGGGGGTGCCCCTTCGTGGAAAAGTACCTCGAAGGGAAATTATAGAAAAACAGGACACCAATTCTTAGGAATTTTTCGATAGGTCCCGTGCACGTGTTTTCAGTAAGACTGGGCTTGGTGAGTGAAGGGGTTAGAAATACATGTATTTAGGAGGGAAGGATAGAGATTCATTTATCAAGATTGAAACGCCCGTTACACAACAAGGAAATCGAGTAAACGGAGGAGGACAGGCTACTCATTATGCTTCAACACGAATGATGTCTGAAGAAACTGATGAAGATCAAATGCTGGAGTATAATATCCCAAAATAGCCAAAAAGTCTGTTTTGTGCTGCAAAGTTTAATCCAAATTCAAATCAATGGTAACTTGAACCAAACTCTGTATAGCTATTACTCTCAACTGCTGATGCTGAAGAAAAACAAATGAGTAATCATTCAGGTATGTTTCCATTCTCCCCAATCCCATGATTCCCAAAAAGAATATTTCGCCCAAAACCTTTTATTCCCTTTTCGCCCTAGCCCGGGGATGTACTGGCGATGTCTATTCGGCGATTGTAAAAAAACGAGTAATAGAGGTCATGAAGGAGCGAGGAGGCCTTTGGACTCTGTTGGTAAAGTGAGCACGCAGGACATAACTAAGTTAGGTTTGGTTTGGTTGGGTAAGGTTATTTTAGCTTTGGTTGGGTTAGGTTAAAAGGTTGGTTAGGTTAGGTTGGGTTGGTTAAGGTTAGGTTTGGTAGGGTTTGGAAAGGTTAGGTTGGGTTTGGAAGTGGTAGGATCACTGATTTTCAAAAATATTTTTATTTTCTTTGAGGTTCTTGCATAATAAAAGCGGGCCTTTTTTTAAGATTCGGGAAAAATAAACGCTACATTTATTAAGGTTCTTGAACAATAAATATTTACCTGTTCCAAAATATTGATTGTTTTGAGAAAGGGGAATTGGGGAAACTGTTTTGGGGAAAATGGGGGAGAATCATAATTCAATGCTGAAAAAATGTTCAACATCATTCAACGTTTGCAAATTAAGCTTGATTTGCAGTGGGAACCGATAGGCTTGCAGAGATAATGAAAGTTTAGCCCGAGAGGGAGTTACAAAATATCATCAGGATAGAAGACAATTTCACTTTCGACAAGACGAAGCTCTGAACAATCACAAGCTCTTGCACCCAAACGCTTTTGAACTTTTCTCCAGAGGATTCCGAATTCTTGCATTCTTAATTTCTGATGTATAACTCTACAATGAATCAGATTATTTGAAGTACCTACTGTATGGGACAGTTTTATGCGAACATCATTGGTTGGGAATCACATAAAAGCAACATTGATGAACTCTTCTTGACCCATTTTATTTGCCTTGCTGTTCTGAGATTAAATATAAATGAAACTTATCGATTACAATGGGCATCGGACAACAAATTCGTGGCAAGGCAAAATACATATCTGTACCGATTAACAATTCCAAATGCTACAAGATTGCGAGTAAATTTTTGGCAGCACTGAAGTATATTTGCCAACCTGGATTTTAAACAGACATAGACTGCAGGATATAATTGGCTTTTTTGGTCCATTTGGTTGTATCAATGTCATTTGTACGTTAAAAAACCTACCATATCCTGTAGTCACATCAACA
Organism: Phalangium opilio; assembly: GCF_054372755.1. Lineage (NCBI taxonomy): Eukaryota > Metazoa > Arthropoda > Arachnida > Opiliones > Phalangiidae > Phalangium > Phalangium opilio. Next base: position 2,612,233 of record NW_028324146.1, on the reverse strand, counting down.
ATTTCACAAGTGGGGATGATTATGCATTCCAATTTAAGGAGGAAATTAAAAATATTGAAGGCAAACCCTAAAGTGAAGGACGTCATGGGCAAAATTGAAGAATAGCCCCTGCTCGTGATTTTTTTTTTTTTTGTTTTTGTTTTTTTCCGATGTAGTTTGATGTGAGAAAAAATATGGTGCCAAAATTTTTCGGCGCAAATAAAGGGAAGTTTAAAAAAAATTGATTTTTAGAGTCGGAGGTTCAAATATACGAACCTAACCAAACCAAACCAAACCTAACCTAACCTAACCTAATCTAACCTAGACAACGAAATAAATAAGGAAAATTTCTGGAAAAGGAGGTAGTTTATGGTTTTCTTGGTTGAAAACCATTTTCACATGTTTTTGTTATTTCCTTTTCCAAAGAAACCATATGCAATTAAACCAAAATTTCTAGTGCTGTGCGAGTACTCGATAAGACTCGAGTACTCGATCGAGTATCGAGCCGAGTACTCGGCTCGATACTCGATAAGGGATTTTCTGAGACTCGAAAAAGTTTCGAGTATCAAACCAAGGCTCGATAAATACTCGAACCTGCTTTTGGAAAGCCTTCAACTCTGAAAATAGGATGTAGTAGCTATAAAAATCTACTAGAAGGTAACGCTTATTGGTTAACAGACGCACATTAGTGCTCATTGGGTAGTTTAGATCATAATTCCAGTGCAATGTAGTAGGGTAGTAGCTCCTAGCTGGTAAAATAGTGGAAGTAAAAGGAATGAAATACAGTTAAAGACGCGTTTACTATTATTATTTTATTAATTTACTTATTTTTTTTTTAAAGGAATAGCGACGTGATTTAAAAATGATCTCAAATCTAAAGAAAACCTTACTTTTTTGAGAGTTTAAACTCTTCTGATTCCTAAAATATGCTTAATAAATATTTAATTATGAGGGAAAACACAGAAAAAACACTTTGAAAACTTGAAATTTTGGGGACAAAGGCAAATTTGCGGAGAAGATTTTTGGCGGGTTTTTCTCCTTGATACGTCACTCACGGCATCTCGCGGAAAAGCCAAGCGCGAGACTCCCGAGTCTACTAATGCGGCGCGCGCGCGAATCTGAATAAATTAGGCTTAACGCGGCGCGGCGACACTAACAGGCGCGTCACGTGAGCGACATCCAGAGTGAAAATTTCTCCTCACTACGTCATCAAACGAAACAAAATTTCAACTAGGCCTTTTCCAAACACAAAACTTTGATTGCAATTGCTACGAAACCAAATAAAAAAGTAAACATATCATAATAAATTAGATTTTTCAGGGATTTTTTTCGCATTTTAAGTTTGAGGATGACGAAAATTATGTCACTAACACTTTAAGTTTAGGTTAGTAACTTAGTAATTTTCGTTTGGAACTTTGCGCGAAATATAACAATGGCTACAAGTGACTTCGGTGAGGAATGAGATTCCGAAGAAGATATTAATGAGGAAATAAGTTAGTTAAATTTAAAGGGAAGAAGACTAATACCGTCTGGAAATTGATGGAAGTAGTTGTCGATGATCAAAATTACACCAAATGTCTATTATGAGAGCGATAAATTGATAGAAAGTGTGAAAACACTAGAAAATTAATTCCCAATTACTCGATAAATACTCGAAACAAATTTTCCAACTACTCGATACTCGATTCGAGTACTCGAGACTCGGCTCGATACTCGTTAAGGGAAAATTTCAATACTCGAGACTCGACTCGAAACCAAAAATTCAAGGCTCGCACAGCCCTAAAAATTTCGGCCATTCAAAACTCGCCCCTATATCAAGGTTTTTTTAATTTAACCCTCCATTCAATAAAGCCGTGCCTTCGACAAGGCTAAATAAATATTATTAATTATTCGCATTAATTATTGTTTGCGCAACTTTTAATGATATGCAATGGATAGAGGAAGACCTAAGCTTTCTTTTGGTATATGATTTATTAAGTTTGGAAGAGCAGGGGCTATTCTTCAATTTAGCCGACGTCATGATCCGCAAGAAGCCACCCTAAATTTTACATGGAGGTTTTTTCATCTTAAAATGTATTGTGCCAAATGCGTTTAGGTGTAAAAATTACATGTGTAAAGTTTCGAACCCATCCGGCGAAGGTAGTTAAAAGGTATTAGCATCATCGTAGCAGTTGCATGATACGATGTGGCTAAGAACTGGTCACATTGTCTATGTGTCTCACTTATACCAAACAGTATTCGTAAACTTATGGTTAAAAATGTTTAATAGTTTCTGAAAATATTTATACAGCTTGTACGACTTGAAATTGTTTCTTTTAATGATGCGAATAAATATTGAAACACTCATTTAAAATATGAAAACACAAGTAGGATGTCAAAATAAAACAAACCAAGTAATGAAGCTTGGCAATAGTTTCTAAAAGTCCATTATCTTTTGTTTGATGTTTGTTTTAATATTTCCTTATGCTTAGCTAAGCTATATTTGTATCAAAATATATTTTAGGATTGGATAAAGTGATATCTACACGCATGAATATAGTTAAACATGCTTGAATCTGATATTCATGTTCACCAGAACATGGACATAATCCATCTCGCTCCATAACTATTATGAATTTTTTCAATTTGATTAATCTGAAGGAATAAACGACAAACGTTCTCGTAACCCAATTATTTAATTCTAGCAGTTCTTCGCGACTAAAAGTAACTTGATAAATTAGTCTACTATGTATTTAGCGAATGAAACGTTTGTGAATTCTGAGTTCTTCCAGTATGTGGTTACTTGCATCTTGCAAGATGCATATCATGTCGACCGGCCTTGAATGCACCCAATAGATAGTTTACTACCCCGTTTCTTTCTATCGTAATGGTCACGAAAGGACAGATATAACAATATTTAAAGGCAACGGCGATATCAGTGGCGCCCCTTGATGATTGCTTTTCTTCCGCCAATCCCTGTAAGGCATCCGTTTTAGCTCCACCCTCCTCGGACAATTTAATTGGTTCCTTCTGTTGGCAGGGTCAAATGTGTGTGTGGGTGATTGGCCGGAATGCTGAAGACTCCAATCAGGCGCCTCTTGTTCTAGTAACTACTTTTGTCTATGCAGAGGAGTTTAATATGTCATCTTCTTTTGTTTCTCGTTTCATGGACATAGATTATAAACCATGAAATGACTTTCCACATTTAAAATAGAAATATGCCTTTTAGTAATAGTTGCGAAGAATAGCATGATTAGAAGCTACCAGTCGATTTTAGTTCTAAATCGGAGAAATTCTTGAAACCCGCCTTGAGTTTATCATAGAGTGGACTCGAGAATTTTAAATTTTCCGATTTTCGTTGCTTTTTGGTCCCTTCAGGAAAAACTTCTAAAGGAAAAAAATTTCCCTAAAAAACCGAATGGAAGAAATATTTAACTTAACCAATCGCTACAATTTGACTTTGGCATTTTCAGAAGAGGTAACAATTAAGCACATTGCCTAAAAATTAAGCGTAGCATTTATTACGAAATTACACATTTAAATTTTTTCATTACGTTTAATTTACCCAGAATATTTTCGAGATTTTTGTTTTCTACCTTTAATTACAAATTTATTTAATATCACTGTTTCTTATAATTAAGTAACCAAGATTAAACTTTTATTCGTCGCACTAATCTACTACGTCCTTTGCGGAATTTTAAGTCGGCAAATGAAATTCACAACTGATTCAGTTTAAAGATGATTCAATATAAAAAGCATATTCGTCAACTCTTTAATTTTTGAAAACAGTAAACTAAATCCCCTTTATATTTTCACTGTTTCGAGTATGTTACTTCAATTTGGAAAATCATTCTGACTAGAGTTATTAAAGGGAGAAGAAAGAACAAGAAAGTTGAAAATATCGTTAATTTTTTTTTAAAAGCTATACGTGTCAAAGCTATAAAATTATAAGTACAATAGCCACAGATAGAAGACTTAAGTGTTAGTTTTTGAAAACGTTTTTAAAGCCAACTATAGACAATTTTAACCAAATAAAGTATATTTAGGCGCACAGATAGATTTACAGCAATGATAAAATCTTACGCGTGAATGTTGACGCAGTAAAAAATATGACGCTGCAATTAACTATTTTTGGGTCATCTTAAAACTTATTAGGACCGCAAATTTAAAGTGAATAAATACATTAAATAGATGCTGGATAAATGGGAGAAGCACTTCTTGACGGCGCCTTATTCTCCGTACTACAATATGGTATATGCATTTGGTCGTTACGTGCTTTTGAGCCTCAAAAATGTGAAGTATGCCTGCATTTATGATATTTTAGCTAAGCAAAAAACATCATATGACAAAATTTGGAAATAATATTTCAGACTTATATTTGTGAGTAATAAATGGATCGAAGGACGCTTGAAGGAGATCAATGTTACTAAATGGACAACAAGTCACGAGAAACATAGTGCAGCTATTGAGAAGGGTGTAAGTACAAGAATGGATATTGTCGTGTTTTAATAGAGAAAGCGTCTTACTACAAATGTGGGAATTTAATGTTAATAGTCCTACAAATTTTCTTTCTTTTATAACATTTTTAAAAATATGCTTTAAATTTCATGAACACGAGAGAAGTAGTACCTGATACAAAGCATCGTCTTGTATGTTTTTACGAAAAATTCACTTGTTTGTAATAGCCGCTTTCAAAAACAATGGCCGCCTATTTTTTTAATAAAATCAATTAAATTTTCTTTAAGATTCTAGACACCGTTATACAACAATATATGGCATTTGAGATGGATCCGTTGATTATTCATGTAGCTCCAATTACTTACTTCGATTCCTACTCAATATTTTCAAGTGAGCCCATTAGAAACGAGCGTTCACAAAAGATGCTCTACATCAAGGGACTCGAGAACACAGTATGGATATTCAACCTTTTGTCACTGATAATAGTTTCGCTTGTATCTCTTGTGGCTGCCAATAAAAGAATGAGGTTGTTGGAGTCCAATTCGGGAATCTTCACGAAATTCATCTGGATTTATATTTCGGATTTTCTGCGGAATCGTACGTATCAAATACCGATTTCATTAAGGCACGAGTCCAAGTAAAAAGGGAAGTAAAATGTATTGACTAATCGATGCGAGGTTCTCAATCAAGGTTTCGATTTATTGCTGGTAAATGACGGATATTAGAGCTTTTTTCTTATTAATAAAAACTGTCCTTGCAGACAAAGACTTGAAAAAGTAGGAGATAAGTTTATAAATTAATTGCCTGAAGTACAGATATTCAAATTTTGACTTTTGAAGATATGATAGTAAAACATTAAATATTTGAAAACAATTCTTATCTTAGTTTTTTTCATCAAAATACCTTTAGTAAAAATATTTTATTATGAAATATCTGCTACGATTTAAAAACAATACGCATGTGCATTTTAATTTCTATTAAAAATATACAGGTTTGAGTATTCGACTCTATAAGGAGAAGAAAATATACTGAAAATCGTTGATAGCTGATAAATGAAATTAGTATTGAGACCTAACAAAACATGTTAGATAATTTTAAGTTTTCGAAGTTTCAGTATTGAGACCTTACAAAACGTGTTAGATAATTTTAAGTTTTCGAAGTTTCAAACATGAACGTGTTGTATAGCTCTCAAAAGATCACGATCAAAGTACAGATCTTTTCGACTCTAATAACTATATCACAGTCAAGCGGCCTATGTAATTTTCCGCTTCGCATTATTTTCAATATTAAAATATCAAAATTTAAATTCATCAAGTTCAACTTTTCAGATATCGCAATATTTGAACTTCTTAAATGCACTTTTTAGTTAAAAAACACTGGTTCAAGCTAGTATCCCTTAAAATATTCTAGAAATGCCATTTTTTTCTAGAACTATTATTAAGAGCAAAATACTTGTTTAAATAATGTTGAAAAATATTTTCTGCAAATTAAATTTTGGTAAAAAAAAACTAAGGTAAGAATTTTTTTAAAAATATTTAATGTTTTATAATCATGTCTTCAAAAGTCAAAATTTGAGTATGTGTACTTCAGGCAATTAATTTATAAACTTATCTCTTACTTTTTCTCACCTTTTCCTGCAAAGACAGTTTTTATTAATATCTTGCACTTCAGTCTTAATATTAATTAAAGTTGTTTAGAAACTAGCGTTTTGAACCTCAGGGGAGGGGAAAGCAGGCGCTCCTTTAAGTCTAAGGGCTTTGCAAGCCCATTATTTAAATTCTCAATCCTGACTGGTTGACATGACAATCAACGCCCAGTCCAACTCAAATACCTTTCCCTTCGTTTTCACAGTGGAAACTTACCCTCGATCGCTAAACTATTTCAATTACCCCTGATCGCTAACCTATTTCAATTACCCCTGATCGCTAACCTAGTTCAATTACCCTTCATCGCTAACCAAGTTTAATTACCCATGATCTCTAACCAAGTATAATTACCATTGATTGCTAACCTAGTTCAATTACCCTTGATCGCTAACCAAGTTTAATTACCCTTGATCGCTAACCTATTTCAACTACCCTTGATCGCTAACCTACGTCAATTACCCTTGATCGCTAACCTAGTTCAATTACCCTTGATCGCTAACCTAGTTCAATTACCCATGATCGCTAACCTAGTTCAATTACCCTTGATCGCTAACCTAGTTCAATTACCCATGATCGCTAACCTAGTTTAATTACCCTTGATCGCTAATTTAGTTCAATTACCCTTGATCGCTAATCTAGTTCAATTACCTTTGATCGCTAATCTAGTTCAATTACCCTTGATCGCTAACCTAGTTCAATTACCCTTGATCGCTAGCCTAGTTTAATTACCTTTGATCGCTTACCTAGTGTAATTGTCCATAAATTCGCTATAGTCGCGGTAAAACGACTACCTAACCCATACAACTAAAAAGTCGTATGTTCCACAGTTTCAGGGTATTCAACGCAATTCAGAGCAAGTAATTAAAACTATAAAAAACAATACTACTAAAAACTACAAAAGGCACCAGTTTAATGTTCAACTTTTCATTTAAAACCGTCTTCAGACCAATCGAACAAATATTCTTCAAAAAATGGTCGAGAAACTTTGGCTGTCACTGCAAATTTTTCCCATGTTATTCCTATGGAAAAATTTCCAGTTTTTCGTCAAAATCTGTGAATAATTTTATGGAAATGAAAACCACCCTTAGCAACTTTATTTTTTATAAAATAAACTAATTAATGGATCTATTTGAAATTTTAACCACATATTCAATGCCTGGATTGTAGATTCGTGGAATTTTTTCAAAACACTAAACATAATACGAAAAATGTTACATCCATTAAAAAACCACCCTTATACATTAAAGTCAGTTTGAAGTCTTATCTATGAGAGCTACCGCTCTCATAGAATAAAATGAAATAATGAAATCCAAATTCAAAGATAGAAACTTTGTTCAATTTCTAACCTTACTAGCGGATATTCTTCTTAGCCAACCGTTTTGCTGGCGATCATAATTTGAGGGAAATAGTTGAAAAAGATGTCACCATGGATACGTATAATTAACATGTTTGACAATCTTACCACCCTCAGACATAATCCACTTGATGCTGAGACAAGACCGCCCTATGATGTGACAATATTCCCACGATGGTGGGCCAAATCTCCCGATAAAAGTATAGCGAAACGAAAATACGCGAAACCAAATGTTAAACAAGTGTCAGTTATCAAAGGTTTCATATGAAATCACAATTTCTTTGGATACATTAGGCCAACACATTTTCTTCGAGATATCATTTTTTTTATCGGAAGCCCACCTTTCTTATAAATTAAATGCTATTTAGCGGTAACATCTTTGGAAAAACGTGGAGTGAAGAGATTTCTGCCTTCTGTTTGGATTTTTGGGACGTTGGTTCTGACCTGGGCGTGGTCGGGCAATTTGACTGGAACACTTTTGACTGGTCATTCGTCAAAAATTGATACCATTGAAGATTTAATTTCAGTCTCTAACGTTTTCCCTACGATGGGTTCGGGAAGCAAAATTTTTCTGTTAATGAGCGTAAGTTAAATCTATTGGTTCAATAGCTGTGTCTTTCATAAATCAAGGCATGACCAAGGGATGAAGCTGATAATTTTTTAATTTTTAGTCTCTAATTAACATTAGAGATTAAATAAGTTTCAAATCCGTTTGAAAGTTAGAGTAATAGTCTGATCTCAATCAAACACTTCAAAATAAGAAAAGATTTGAGCTCGGCTAATAATTTTTCTAAAGCGACAGATTATGAAATGTTTATTTGATGCGAGGCGGAGCAGTTCAAAATAGTGCAACTGAAAATTTGTAAGGCGGTGGGTAACGAGGTTCTAAAGAAACCAGAATCCCAAGATATTTTTAAAATATTGAAATTGAAAACATTCAGTATACTTAATCAGGGATAATCCAAAGTTTCTTCTTTAAGCCTTGGTTATTTCCAACAATTTCTTTCAAAGCACGCCCAAAGTTAGAATTCTTAAAAAAGGAAAATGCTCCAAGTCGCGCTTTATTTTTATCCAGTAAAGTGATTAACTCTGGTATAACTAGAAATCGATGGCATGAAAACTGAAAAGAAATCGATTACAGACATCATAACTTCTGCCGAAGTAATTAAGGGTCGTAATTTTAAATTTTAGAAAAACGATTCTGCGTATTCAGTTTTGTCGAAAAAAGGAGGGGAATCATTTAAATCCCTCAATGATCCGAATGTCATAAAACGATTGGCGTATGGCAGAGCTGCTATTATTGGACAAACACAATTGTTTTGGGACTCAGGTCGAGGACATTTGCTTCAACTAAAGAAAGAACTGGATGATCGACAAAGACGGATTTATGTGGGAAAGAAAACCTATGAGCCTATATTTGCCCATATGTTTTTCAACAAAAATATTCCAAGTAAAATCTTGGAAAATATCGACTACACGTAAGTGTATCTCTTAAACCTGTGCGAATACTCGATAAGCAAATTTTCAAAAGGTCGAAAAGTGTTCGAGCCTCGGGAAAGAGCTTGATAACAGTTCGATAAGATTATAGAGCTTAAATCTGCTGGCGGTGAGATTCCAGATTAGGTTAAAGGTCAGGAATTAACATCAACACAATATGCTCAATGTTGAGACGCTTCAGTTGCACGCGAAATAGCAAATAATTCTGGTTTTTAAGATTCGCATTCTTTTGGTAAGCCCACATTTGATTGGCTCTTAAAGTTGTTTGAAGTTTTACTTCCACTTTTGGGTAAAGAAAAATACGCTTGGTATGTTTTATCAATGCGATTGTCAGTGGACGTAAGAACTTTCGATTAGTGATAATAGGATTTAAGTGTTGTTATAGTCAAATAAATGCCTATCTCTTATAATTACGAATTATTCAAGTTTTTTTCTTTATTAAGGAGTCATTGAAAGTATAAAAGAATAGCATTGCAAATTAAGAGCTAAAATTGATAATCTTTAAAGCTTGCTAAAGAAATTCGAGGCTCGATAAAAGCTCGAAACCCAATTTTTAACATGCAGCTTAAGGCTGGAAGCTCGATAACCGAAAAATGCGAGGCTCGGGGCTAGGCTCGAAACCAAAAATGAAGGCTCGCACAGCCCTAGTATCTCTATCCTTATTGAAATAATGAGATTTCGATGACACTTTACTTCATAGTAGTGCATTTAAGTTTATAGTTCCATTTAGCACTCTACATTACGGAACCTATTTCCCAAAATTACTTCACCTCCCATGATATCATGTCTATGCCAACGTCTCAATGTTTTAACTTACTAAGGTTCAGTGTTTAATGTATTCGCAACAGTAATATTATCGCGTTAAAATACAAAAGGGTATCATCCTAGGTTAAAGTAGTTCAATTCACCGTACAATTGCTCGTTATTGGCTTGCGCATTCCATTCAAGAGTTACTTAATCATGGATCTCTATGATGTTACTTTTACAACTCAAAATTGTGAACCTAAGCGAGCATAAGTAGCACGATAATTTTAGATTTCAATTATTAGAAGTCAATAGTTTGAGGTGAATACTTTTAATTTTTGGAGTATTCTACAGTTACACGTTACGCATTGCAGCTAGTATTCCTCGTATAGTAATTTGGCGTAGCCAATTCTCTAATCAAGAGTCGATATTTTCATTATATTAATCTTTGTTTTGCCCACAGTGTCGAAAGAATCTTTGAAACTAGTCTACTTTCCACACATTTCTTTAATGAAAATTTTAAAGCTCGAAATTACCTGCTCGAGACTGACAGTTTGATATTGGACGAACCCATGGACTTGATCTTTCTCTGTTCCGTGTTTCGAGTCTTTGTTGTTGGAAACACTTTGGCTGCGTTGGTTTTCATCTTTGAAGTGGTACTGTATGTAGTGAAACTTTGCACGACCGATCTAAAATAGGTACATAGCTATTTAAGTTTTATTTAAATTTATTGTTGTAAACTGACTAAATACAGCCATTTCTTTTTCTACTACAGGCTCGATTGCGAAAGAAATTTTACGTAAATATCGTCCATTTGAAACTTGGACTCAAATTTTTTCTTAATTCTGTTCAATTATCGAAAATTAGGTTCCTGCATTAATGGTAACGTTAGCCTATTAATTTTCGACAATATAAGGCCATGGATGGTGGGGGGTGGATACGAAATCTGATTATCTGAGAGAAATACTTGCCGTAACTGCGGAAACGATTGGGTCTGTTGGGTGCTAAAAATGAGGGTGGAATACTCGGGACGAAAGGCAGGTGGGCTACTTCAGAACTAAACAATTTTTAGCGCCATCGTGTCGGCCTAATTTTGCATACATATGCCAAAAGTTATTTTAAACTGTTTTGCTCATAAATAAAATTTGCAATTGAAACACTAAATTTTATATGTTTAATCTTATAATCTTTTCAATCCTCCTTGAAAGCGGAAGTAAGAACGTCTATCGCGTTCAAATAAATCCCTATCGGCGTTTCCCTATTGCAGCGTCATCTACGTACACTATTATTTTAGCAAAAATTTCGAAGTAATAAATATTAACTCTATTATGAAATTTAGGGTTTTAATTGCAAATTTTATTTAAGAGCAAAACAGATTAAAATATTTATGGCATATGTATGCAAAATTTGGCCAACACGACAGCGCTAAATAGGGTCTAGTTCTGAGGTAGCCCACCTGCCTTTCGTCCCGAGTGTTCCTCTGTCGTTTAAAGCGTCCCACCAGACTCAATAGTTTCCGCAGTTACGGCGCGCATTTCTCTCAGATTTCGTATCCACCCCCCATCATCCTTGATAAGGCAGCGCAACTAGCGCAACAAAGGGAATGGAATATTTTTACAATTAAATAAACCGCGAAACATATTCATTTTAAACCACTATAAGATATAATTTGACCCATTATGTAATATTGCATCGCTCTTACAATCTTCGTGATAGCACTTTTTTAGTGCCACCGCGAAAGGAATTTTATACTCGTTAATGACGAACGAATACTTGAGTCTGATACAGTGTTTTAATTACCGTGAATAACACACGAGGTCATTTCCAGTAAGAAGGTAAATTAATTCTCTATTGAGTAATACCAATTTACAATGTCTTTTCAGAAATATTTTTTTTTTATTTAACCATTTAAAAATTGGCTTGCTTACTATATGAAAAGACCAAGAAGGAATTTATATTAGAAGGCCTAAAATAACGTCCGGTGCGCGCGTAATAGTCGACAATCCCCCCTTCAAGGGTGGGGGGAGGGTGGAAACGGAGGAGGGACTTAATATTTTACCTCACTCTATGTTTTCCACCGTCTATCTCTTTTACCTTTTCGTTAAGCCTTGGTTTGGTTTTTGGAACTCACGAAATCATAGGTTCGATTTAGAAATAATTATAGCAAGAACGATTTTCACGTAGAGACACATTTTCAAAATCTATCAAAATAGGTTCAAAACCTTTAACTAACTTGTTCCTGGCAATTGAAAACAACCTTCGTACCGTTTCAGAACCGCGGGCCGGAGGGCAGCCTCCATTTTCTAATTTCTTTGCTAGAAGTTTGTTTTTTCTATAGTCGGAATACGTCATTTGCGTCTGCATGACCTATCCCCACGGGATCCAATAGGAAAGCGCAGAGCAATGACGGGCATGAAAGGGGTGGGGCTTACCTGTCCGACAACACCGGCGTAAGAGTAGAAGCGTAAAATTTCGCGACTTAGGTCTTCTTATATAAATCTCTTCTTGAAAAAACTATATACAGTGTGGAAGAGATCAGAGCAACACCTACCTTTGTGGAAAACCCCCAAAACCCCTGACGGACTACTTCACTGCAGTACATTTTCGAGCTCGTATACAGGGTGTGACATGTGTCATTGTATGCAAATGAGAACGTGCAACAAGTATCATAGTGAATATCGTTTAATCACTACCAACGGGATATACAAGGCCCATGCGGGCGCCAATTTTTTTATTTTTTTCCGGACCTTTTAAATCGCCACGATTCTCCGCTAGAGGCGCGCTTACGTCTAAAAAAATTACGTAAACCTCACGTGACCAGCTGTCTGCTCTTAAGTTTCGAACCTCTTGCGAGGGAGCGCGCAACGGGATTTCGTGGGAATTAAGCCTAATTAGTAAGTTCATTTTTTTAATATTTTTTCGAAACCAAAGATAATAACCAACCTAGAAATTAATTTCACATATTTTGAGGCACCCACTGCTGGGTTAACCTAGGCATGATATTTTTATTCACTTATCAATTTCAATTATTTCTGGTTTGACTAGTATTTTTGTTATGAGCGGCTAAATGTGCGCCTGTTTTGCATATTATCATTATTTATCAAGGTTTATCAACTGGGTAAATTTCACCCTTTTCCAAAATATTACTAAATTGGGTATGTTTTTACCCCAAAATATTGCTATTTTTCCAAGTTATTGCCAATTAGTTTGTTTATTGTAATCTTTTTCCACAATATTCCTATTTTATTTAATTATTTCTACCCTAAAAAGAGGCGCACTTTTAGCCACTCGTTTTTTGTTTTGTAATTAACAGAGGTTAGTAATTAGTGGTCTCTTTTTTAACTCAATGACTTTATAGGGGCTTAATCAAGTATGCCATTCTGCGTTGTTCCGCAATGTCATCTTAATGACAAGAAAATGGCCGCAGAGGGAGTCAGTTTTCACTGTTTTCCCAAGAAGGAAGACCTAAAAAGGAAATGGGTAGCGGCAATAATAAACGAAAACATTAATTCATCTGACGTTGTTAATATCAACGTTCAAGGAGCTCGAGTTTGCAGTAGGCATTTTAGGCAAGCTGATTATAGCATTAGTTGCCAAGGACAGAGGAGACGGCTTTTACCTTACGCAGTACCATCTGTGATATTTGATGAAAATAACAAATTAATGCTAGAAGATGAAAATAGTTTAGATTCTTTAGTCGCAAGCACCCCTAAAACAGGCTTTGCCCAGTCTAGTCTATTATTACCTGGAAAATCTAGTCATTTTACCGAAAACATGGATGTTTTACATCTAACTGAAGACTCTACTAAAAGCCCTTTACCAAAGAAACAAAGAGTCAACGCATCTCCACTAAATATAAGGAATGTTCCTTTATCTCCAATTGTCAATATAACTCATTGTGAAAACATTAGCAAGGAAGACTATTCAAACCTCAATGTTTGCAAAAAACTGTTTAGTTCGAGTTCGGACAGTTTGCCTCCTGAGCAATACAATGTAATTCCACTAGCAAAGTTATCCGTGGCTGTACAAACCAATCAGGAAAAGGATGCTCCAAAATATGAAGACAAATGTACTCAAGCAACGCCTATTATTCGTGAGCGTAAACCTAAAACTAATACCCGTAAACAAAGAAGGACTATTTGTAAAATGAAGAAAAAAATAGAAAAATTAATCCAAAAAGTAGGAAATTTATTAAACAAGAATAAAGAACTGCAACAGGAGAAAAAAGACATGAGAAACATTCAGTTTGAGAAATTAAAAGAAGCTGCCAAGGAAACCCATGATATAACTGCAAGTTTCTTACTGGAACAAGTTCTTGCGTTCGGGAAGAAATCTCCACCTTACGTGGAATCAACATTGAAGATTTGCTGTTTGCTTTACAAGAAGTCGCCTTCCGCTTATACTTTCTTGCGAGAAATGGGGGTCTTACATTTACCTCATAGGATAACCTTGAAGCGCTTTATTGGTCACGCATCTGGGGAAGATGGTATAACGAATCTAGTAATAAAGAGATTGAAGACTGAATTTTCGAAGATTACCAATGAACATGAAAAGCTTGGTTCGCTTGTTATGGATGAAATGAGTATTCAGTCAAAACTAATATACGACCGTAACTTAGATTTATTTTTTGGGGCAACAAGTAAATCTTTAAACGTAAATGAAGAGGAAGTAAAATTAGCGACACACCTTCTGTGTTTCGTATTTCAAGGGATATCAACTAAGTTTCGTATGCCAGTTGCTTACTTTTACACGGCCAATATAACTGGAGAGCAGCTTTATATGTTAACAAGAGATGTTATTAAAGCCATCGAAGGCACAGGATTTGTAGTTCTACGTTTAGTTGCTGACAACGCTAAAATAAACACCGCTGCCTTCGCAAAATTTGGAAATGGCACCTTAACGCATGAAGTTCAGCATCCAAATGATTCGAACAGAAAACTTTTCATCGCTTTCGATCAGAGCCACGTCATAAAAAACCTTCGAAATCAGTTCCTTGCTAGGACATTTGTTTACATTGGCTTGCTGATTAAATCTGAATTTATACGGTGGCTTTATAATCTACAAAAGGGTAGTCTGGTCAAACCTGTAAGGTTTCTTACCAGAAAAGTGGTATATCCGACCAATTTTGAAAAAATGAACGTGTTGAGGGCTGTTCAGATATTTTCGGAACCGCTCACTTCTGCATTGAAAACAATTTTAAAACTACACTTATGTGATAAAGAAGTGGAGGAAGATTTAGAAGTAACTATATATTTCATGGAGATGATCTACAAATGGTACCAAATCCATGATATATCAAACTTGACGCATGGAGTCCATTCGCGCAATGAAAACAAATTGCCATTTTATAAAATTGACGATGAGCGCTTAGAATGGCTAGAATATGAGTTTTTACCGTTCATTAAACAAATCCAGGATAATGCGTGTGGTCAAATGGAAAAGCTAACGAAAGAAACATTTGAAGCTTTGACCATAACAACTAATTCCACGGTGGCTTTAATAAAGTATCTACTTCATGCAGGGTTTCACAATGTTCTAACAAGAAAACTTTCTAGTGACATAGTAGAGCTTACTTTTTGCCATATACGAGGCTCCGGTGGCTACAATGATCAAATGGATGCTCGGCAATGTACACTAGCCATTGAACAACATCTTAAATTGGGAATTTTAAAAGCGTCCAAGGATGGAAATGTAAAGGAAACTTTGACCTGCAAAGAAGCTTTACAACAAACCCCAACTGTGAAAATTGTAGCTAATGAAATTATTGACATACAAAGTGATCTGAATATTCAAATAACCAACTCTCAAGCATATATTTTATCCTTAATCGAAAGAGCTCATCATAATGGTTAGTACTGAAAGTAGTCTCATGAATGTTAAATTGTGGGCTAATTTATTTTTTATTTTTAAAGAATCGTGCCAAATCACTATCCGAAACTGTACTGTTGCTCTCATCGGTGGCTATATAGTGAGAGTTGCTGAAGAGCACACTGACTGCTGGAACTGCCTAGAGAAATTGATTCAACCCAATTCAGAGGGGCCTCTTTATTTCCTAATAAAAGCACAAGATCATGGCGGGCTGAAATATCCCAGTAGACTCTTAACATGTATGCTGAAATCAGTTTTAGACTTTGTTCAGTCAAGTATAAAACAATTTCCGAAAAGAAACACCTTGCAAACGTATGTCCAGGTTATCCTTCCTTTTTTTAAAAAACCACTAACTTGTGATGAAGAATGCAAGAATACCGAACTTCCCAAGCTTTTGCTAGAAAAATTTATCAGACCTCTCTTAAATAATTACGCCAGAGATGAAACAGATTTGAAAGCAAAATTTAAAAAATTAAATTCAAAACCATTAAACAGAAAAGTCGTTAAAGTTTAGATATAGGGGATTAAGAAGAATAAAAATCATACAGGGACAAGATTGATAGCTCAATTCCTCCACCATTCAACCCATTTTATTCATGAAAAATGTGATAAGAATTTAGTTCCTATTCATTTAAACTCAATGTGATTTATTAAATAAAATTTTAAACTGTGATATATTCTTCCAAAACTCAATGCGATGTATTCACTTAAAACTGTTATGAATAAATATAATAAAAAAATGAGACAACCATTCAAGCAGTCCTCTATTTTATAATTACTATTACACTTTCTGTAAAAGAATAGAAAAAATTCATTGGCAAAAACCTTTATTTCACTTTGACTAAATACCTTTATGAAAAAACAAAAATCCCCTGAAAATTATTCTTTAGGAACGACCCCCGTTTTAAATAGACCAAGAAGCGCCATCTATCAACCACGCAAGTCAAATATATATGAGTGAGGGACCCCCCTTCGAAGTGAGCGTGCATGGGCCTTGTATATCCCGTTGGTAGTGGTTTAATGATACGCACTTTGAAACGTTAAAGACCTACGATTAAGCTTAGGAACTAAGGCATCACACTACAAATTAAAGGGCTGTTTGGTAAACCCATCAGCGTAAATGTTCGATGTGCCTACCGTCGTGGTGTAGGCACTCTTCAAGACGATTGTCCATGCCTTGTATTACGTTTTCTAGCATTTGAGGAGTGATTCATTCAATTGCGCTTCGAATTCAGGCCTTCAAGTCGTCTACATTTCCCCTTAACATATCCCCATAAGAAGAACTCAAGTGGGGTTAGGTCAGGGGATCTTGCTGGCCACGGAATTGGTCCACCTCTACCGATCCAACGGTTTGGAAAGTGCACAGTTAGCCATTGGCGAACATTGACCGCCCAATGTGGTGGCGCACCATCCTGCTGGAACCACAGGTCCCGCATCACTGCTAATGGTAATGCGTCTATCGCATCACTAAACTCGTGACGCAGGAAGTGCAAATACCTGTCACCAGTAATGTTGTCCTCGAAGAAGAAAGGTCCGATGATTCTGTTCCCCAGAATGCCACACCAAACATTTATCTTCCATCGAATTTGATGGTAATGTTGCCGTAACCAGTATGGATTTCGTTGGGTCCAGTAATGTAAGTTATGTCGGTTTACCGTACCATCCCTTTGAAATGTCGCCTCATCAGAAAAAAGAACCTTTCTTAAGAACAATGGATCGGCTTCAATTAGCTCGCGCATGGTAAGACAGAAGTCTTGACGTCTTAGGTAGTCATCGTCCGTTAAGGCTTGATGGAGGTGGATATGATAGGGCCGGTAGTGATGCCGATGTAAAATGGCAAGAACGGTTGAATGGCTTAGACCAACCTCTTCTCCGACCGCTCTACTACTAGTATGAGGATTGGCTTCAAAACGTGCTACAATGTCGACTTTCCTATCATGATTACCAATTATACGGTCTCTTCTACGTTGACGGTCTTGCACGACGAAACTTCCGAAATCTCGTAGGTTGTCTCTAATGTTCGTGAAGGTTCTTCGAACCGGCCTTCGTCGGTTTGGGAAGCGTTCGGCATAAAGCAATGCCGCTTGTTGAACGTTACCGCGACATTCACCCAAAATAAACGTCATGTCCAATTTTTCTCGGTTGGAGTAGGCTGCCATTCGTCTACGACACGGGACTTACAACGTTTATACGAACTAAGCTGCTAGTAACGACGCGTACGTTTGATTGAATAATGTGCCGAATTCTCAGTGCCGCGGAAAATTCTGACCTTCGTAACCTCGTATGGATTCCTTATCTAAGTAGGCCAAAGCCACGAGTTTAGTGATGCGAGAGACGCATTACCATTAGCAGTGATGCGGGACCTGTGGTTCCAGCAGGATGGTGCGCCACCACATTGGGCGGTCAATGTTCGCCAATGGCTAACTGAGCACTTTCCAAACCGTTGGATCGGTAGAGGTGGACCAATTCCGTGACCAGCAAGATCCCCTGACCTAACCCCACTTGATTTCTTCTTATGGGGATATGTTAAGCTAGACTCCCACTCGACGGAAAACACGACGGAAACCCGGCAGAAAGGGGTTCGACTGAAAAATCTTTACGCCGAGCCCGACGGAATTTCCGTTCGGTCGGGCGTAAGTTGTGTTCTATTTTTTCGGTCGTCTTCGGCGTTACGCCGGTGTCTCAGCCAATGAAATTATCCCGCTGACTACGTCATAAATTTCTAGAGCGCACCCACACGCGAGATCGATTGATAGCCACCATTTTTTTGTGGTTGACCAAGGCTTATGGGAAACACGCCACCAAGAAAGAAAAATTAAACTAACGGAAGTAAAAAGAGATAAGGTGTTAATAAGGAAGACTTTACTGAGGAGGTTAGAAAATATCCCTTCTTGTACAATCTAAGCGACAAGGGGACAAAGATACCAATTCAGAGTTTGAAATACATGTTGTGGAAAAAAACTCACATGTGTCACATGACCAAAAAATATCTACCGCCAAACTCAAAATTCAGTCGTAGTGTGAACGGTCTACCGCCGGACGCCGGCGTAAGTTCAAATTTCTACTGTTGGCTGTGTGATTTCCGAAGGTTTTTTCGGTCGAGTGGGAATCTAGCTTTAAGGGGAAGGTGTTTGCAACAGAGCCTTTAAATGTAGACGACTTGAAGGCCAGAATTCGAAGCGCAATTGAACGAATCACTCCTCAAATGCTAGAAAACGTAATACAAGGCATGGACAATCGTCTTGAAGAGTGCCTACACCACGACGGTAGGCACATCGAACATTTACGCTGATGGGTTTACCAAACATCCCTTTAATTTGTAGTGTGATGCCTTAGTTCCTAAGCTTAATCGTAGGTCTTTAACGTTTCAAAGTGCGTATCATTAAACGATATTCACTATGATACTTGTTGCACATTCTCATTTGCATACAATGACACATGTCACACCCTGTATACGAGCTCGAAAATGTACTGCAGTGAAGTAGTCCGTCAGGGGTTTTGGGGGTTTTCCACAAAGGTAGGTGTTGCTCTGATCTCTTCCACACTGTATTTCATCATCGCGCTTACAAATACACTCTAGCAGCTATTTTTTATGATGTATATGTAATACATGTATGTAAGATATTTTTCGAATAATCTAAACATTTCTACGAGTAAAGATTTAACGTTAAAATGTCACGATAGAATAAATTTTGCAGCGGATTTTTCCTTACAAATTATGATATAGGTCATAATGACGGTCTAAATCCAAATTCCTTTACTCTTATAGTAACGTGAATGAAAATTAGAAGAGGTACCATTAATTATTATCATAAGTACCATAATTACCAGGGGTAATTATGGTACTTATGTTATTATTGCATATCTAGATGTGTTCACCAACATTGGCATAATGCTCACTCATTGTCGCGAATTACCAGGGGTAATTATGGTACTTATGTTATTATTGCATATCTAGATGTGTTCACCAACATTGGCTTAATACTCACTCATTGTCGCGAATTTTAGTTAAATTTTCTTTATCGGTTAAATCATATCTAAATTAGCAAAGACACTAAACCATTGCGTTTGGTTTTATTTTTTATTAGTCGCTTAAGTTGAAGAATACACTACTTTTTTATTATCGACAAATAAACAGAATGGAATATAGAATTTAAAATTATATTTTATCTATGTACCTTTAAATATAATCTCACCTATAACTCCATTTCGTCCTCAAGAAAAACGTCACATATTTTAACAAGAAACGTTTTTTAAACTTAGTAGAAATGTGTATGTTCAAGATGATCTTTTTGTTCAGATCGTAATAGTTATTTCGTTACAAATTGTGCCCATTTCTGCTTTATAATATAATGAAGAACATGTACCTATTTATAAAATAAATCTCAGCTTTAAAAGTGTACAAGAATTGTTTTTTTAACAATTATAAATTTCTTCGCAGGCGAATTTTTCCTCTCCCACTGAGGATGACGTCAAGGAGAGGTATTACAGTGGACGTGTCTGTCTGTGTGTGTTTTGTCATGGTTTTCCCAGAATCCCAGTTGGCAAATCGGAGCAAACGTATTAGCAATATCCGGAACGCGTTCGCAGTCCACAGAAACCAATATTGACTCCACTCCATTATCATCGTAAAGCAAGTAGTCCACTAAGCCTTGTGAAACCGTATCGTTAACGTAACGTCACGTATCCAAATACGAACAGAACGCCATCTGATAACGTTTCTTAAACGATGCTTTCGGACTTAGGTAATGGGCGCCCTCTTTCGGATGATTTACGAACTTAAAACGGTAACGATACGGTTTCACAAGGCTAAGTGGACTACTTGCTTTAGGGTTAAGATGTACGTGGCGATCGGCTAGGGTTAGGAGAAACGTCTAACTTCCCAATGAAAAGGCTTCCACCAAAGAATCACGCAATTGCGCTATTTGTTATCATTTATTGTGAATTTAGGAATAACTATATTTTGTGCTACAATAAAGTCATTGGAAATATCAAAGCACAGGATAAGAGTAGGCTCTGTAACTTTGACTCTTCAAAATTGATTACGAGCAATCTTTAAAAGCCCTGCCCTTGACAGTTCTAAAATGATTACACGTAATCCGTGTACTAAAACTTTGACAGTGACTAGCCCCTCGCCTAGAATCCTGATCTCTCTATACTCGTTCATTACGAGGTTTTTGTACCGACAAAGCGTCCATATTCTATAGGGTTTATAAAAGCCGTCGTAGTACAAATGACAAGTAAGTCATAAGATAAAGTTTGTATCTACATTTTTACACAGAAAAAATAAATATAGAATTTTTCATGATATTTTTATTTCATTGCTACACAAAATATTAAAGATTTTTCTTAAATAATTAAAAAATTAATTTGGCTCTTTCATTAGTACACTTTCTTACTAGGCTGCAAAGAAAGGGTTGTTGTTTTTAGATCCTAATTTTATGTTTGACTAAAGAAATATGAAGGGTGAAAATTTCGCCAGCGACCAGTCTACCTACAATCATTTATTTACTCTACAAGCTCTTGTTAACGCACTAAAAATTATCCCGGAAGTATTGAGACTGGTAGCTGACGAAGTTTTTCAGCCTGTATTCTAAGCAATAGAAACTTACCTTCACCGGATAGACGAAAGTATCACCTTCCGCTGTTCGTGATGGTGTTTCTATTACGCATGTGTATGAACCCATGTCATTCCAAACTAAATTGCGAATGATTAAGTCTCCATTGTCAAGAACCTATTAAAGATAAAATGAATTAAAATGTGCTTTTCAAGGCTGACCCCATAAGCAATAAATAGCCTTAATATTCGTGTTAAGTAGTAATATCATAAGTCTATAAAATATGTTCCATAAGTATGACGCTTCCTATTCTTCGTAAAGCTAGAGACTTCCTGAGAGCTAGTTCAAGAACGACGCGAGAATGGACTACGCTATTTAGTCCGCACTAAGCCTTTGACAGCGCCTCACATGAGAATCTATGACGTTTCACCTACAAGCTCTCAGAAACCAGTGACAAACTTATAGAACATGAACTTATGGTAATATTTCATCTCCTTCTACCAATTTAATTTGATTTACCTTGTACTTTTCGGAATTCCTCGGTAACACTTCATCGTTAGGTCCAAGCCATTTCGTTTCTTTTGTCTCGCCGTTACTGTAACGGCATTCAATTACGAGATCCTGGCCCTGTAGTTCGAAAACGGCCTTTGTTCGTGAAAAGACAGTGGGTACTGTCAAAAAAGATTCTGAAAATAAAAACAAATACAGTATCCGCATTAATGGTCTGAGACAAACATAAATCTCCTCTACTACGTAGCCGCTTTAACAACGGTTTTAACAGATTTAGAAGATAGAAATGAAACATTTTTTCAGTTGAAATCAACTGGTCCTTCATTTCGTCACTGTAATTTTTGTAAGTAGGGTAAATTCTCAATCAAGCTCGTAAATTTATAATCTCAGCCAATACTGGGATAACGCTCCTCAACGGTTGAGTTTGAACCTTATGAACTCGATCGGGAGAGGGGGGAGCGAATGTGAAAACTCACGAGGGAGACCTTGATACACCACAAGGCGGCAAATGTTCACAATTATAACACGTAAAAAAGAAACGAAATGGGGAAAGTTACAAAAAAATCCCTGCTTTCTAAAGCAGAGGCTAGTTGGCGCCGTGAAAAGAGGTACAACGAGAAATGCTTGTGGTGTTAAAGGCCGACTTCCAGCGAAAAGGGTTCTAGCGAACTGAAAACCGAGCATTGAGACTAACAATGAAGCGACCGTGCCGATTTTCGAAGCCCCGCTGGGTCAAAAGCTGGAAGGGTTCTCGTTACTTTGACCCAGTGAGAATTCGAAAATCGGCACGGTCGCTTCATTGTTAGTCTCAATGCTCGGATTTCAGTTCGCTAGAACCCTTTTCGCTGGAAGTCGGCCTTTAAAGTTCAACTTTACAGACAATACGTTTGGCCCCGACTTATAGCTGTACAATTTTATATTCATTCGAAATTATAACACTACCTATACTTCGCAATGCCAGAGACTTAAGAGAGCTAGTTCGAGAACGACAAGCGAGAATTGACTACACGCAGTTTTGTAGTCCATCTTCCTATTTAGTCTGTTCTAAGCCTTTGACAGCGTCTCACCAGTGCATTACGAGAATCTATGACCTTTCACCTAAGTCACTTCGTGACAAGCTCTCAGTTACCAGTGACAAAATTATGGAACATGTCTTATGATTGTTCTTATACCCTCAGCAAATTGTTCACTTGAAATGGTTTATTGCCTTGCGAAACGAATGAAAAGGATTACCTTTATTACAGTATAAACGTGCGGAGTATTTTCCAATTTCAGTTATTCCACTTGGAGGTGTCATAAGAATAGTCTTGCTTTTTTCCATCTGATATTTGGTTTCGACTATGCAAGTGTACTCTCCCAAATCCTCTGGTCTTAAGCATTCTATGGTTAACTTTGACGTAGATCTACCAATGTTTAAGGAATAAACATTTTGACCCCAAGTCTTGATCATAGCCATGTATCTTGCTTCTTCCCTCTCGGCCAACTAGAAAATTTTTATTTAATTTATACTAAAATTCTATTTTGTCTCATTAACGAAAATGGGCTACAAATTAGTCGTCGTTTCTTGAAAAAAATTTTCTCGAATCAAATACAACTTTCAACGCTAACTCAACGTTATCAAAAGCAAATAGAAATGACGGGGATGTACACATTTTTTCACTGAATGCCTTCTGTGTGCCCATGGCTTTCACTCTAGTGTCTTTGCTTAATCAATCTCTACTTATATGTTACGCTATATATTTTTATTTATTTCAAAGGAATAGCGAATTTTGTTTTTTTTGAGGTTATTTTGAATCTTGGTGATGAAATATTTCCTAGTGCAAACAGGGATAGATTTAATTTTAGAAGTAAAGCAATGAAGAACGGTTAGTATTTACTTCAGTCCGACTCCTAGCCCAGTATAGAGCCTTTCCCTCAAACACGTAAAGAAAAGTTTAAATTATCTTATTGGCTCACTTAAACTACGTTTTGATGACATTGCTGACGGAACTTAATTTATTTTTACCTCTGTCGCTTAAACCGGACTCTTCTTTCATACCCCTCCGTCCCGTGGAAGGGGGTCAGGGACTTTGAAGCTCACCCAGATTGCTCTGTTCTCCATTCCTACTTCTAAAATTAAATCTATCTCTGTGCAAACCTTTTCAACGTAATTTGATTTGCCAGCGTAATTGCCCTAGTATTCATATGCGGTGTTATGGCTTAGCGGGGGCAGTAAATAATTTTTCTTGGCTCAGAGATATCATGAATCACGTGACGATTGTGATCTATTTAGGTACTAGCTTTACGTTATTTCTAAATTATATTTGCGTTTGAGAGCAGTAGAAAGTTCGACTTAACACAAGTAGATCCCACAGTTATTTGTAAGGTTTTCGTTTATGGGGAGACGCGGCTTATATACAAATAGACTTACGGCTTCGTTATATGGTGACTGAGATTCCATTCCTGCGAAGTCCTCTCCGTTTTTAAGCCAACGAATAGATGGTGGAGGGAAACCCATTACATCGCATACGAGTTCGACTTTGTCGAAAAGGTTAGCAACTTTAGTTTCATTAAGAGCTTCTTTGAATATAATGTAAGGAACGGGTATGTGAACTCCTGGAATTGAAACGTATATTATTATTATTATAATTGTTTTGAAGGATTTTTACATTTTTCATAAATATTTGCAGAGTTTATTCTAAATTTTCAAACCGCTTTCCCTTAATGGTCTTTCTTAAAGAGTATTTTTGTATATAATTTCAATTGTATAATTTTTTACCAAATGCTACCTTAAATTAAGGATTTACATCATATAGTATTTGTACAATGGTAATTTACCCGTAAATTAACAAAAATTGGGAGTAAGTCAAAGCCTGTCAAGGAAGGATGCCTCGTTCGCCTGCTGTGTGTAAAGCACCTAAGCTAGCTATCATAAGTGCTCACAATTCAACAAAGTTTAATAGAGTTTAAATAAGCACATGAAAAAAAAATTACAGGTTCGTATTTTTTTTTCTCCGTATCGGTAATTCACCGTTTTTAAAATTTAAGTTCATTTCACATCTCTAAACATTTTACACTGAAGTTGTATTTATAATCTAAAACTGCAGGACCCTAAGTGGAATCATAAGATATGTTCCATAAGTTTGTCACTGGTTACTGAGAGCTTGTCACGAAGTGTCGTAGGTGAAACGTCATAGATCATCGTAAAACCTCGACTGGTTAGGCGCTGTCAATAGGAAGATGGATTGCAAAACCGAGTAGTCAATTCTCGCGATATTCTCGAACTAGCTCTCAGTAAGTCTCTAGCATTACAAAATATAGGTAGTGTCATACTTATGGAACATATCTTATAAACTTATGATGGAAACCAAGCACTGAAGAAATGTATAATTTTTAAGAACAACGAGCATCTAATTTCCTGTTCTATAAATTCGGTTATGATTCCTGAATTAGACTATTTCGTCTATGTCCAACAGACAATAATTTTCACTTCTTTCCCGAAGTAATTGTGATTTTTTTTTTTTAAACCGAATATTTAAAAGAGATCCTATAACTTAGTTCAGTAAAGATTTGGAGAAAGAGGCACTCCTAAGGTTTAACTAATGGGTCAATCTACGACTGATAGACAACTCGTCCCACCATGGGTCGGCCGATCATCATGAAATTTTAGGCACAATAAATTGTGGCCAAATAATGAACAATTGTAGATTTTGAGCGATAAATATCAATTGGTTCAGAAATAATTGCAATTTGAAAATACCCCCCGTTTTCCGAGTCTTCGAAAAGTCATTTTCGTACCATTAAACATAAAGTCGAATCTTACCTTCATTTTTTGAGATAATTTCATAAAAATTATCATTTATAGAGTATTTGAAGCGTAGAATCCGAATATGGTTTCAGATTTATTCTATCTTTAACACTTGTCTTTTAATTCCGGGTCATTTGGGATTTTTATTATTTTTGGGGGCCACATTCGGGGGTCCATAACCCCCCGAGGAACAACTTCGATTTTTTAATTGATAACATATTTGAATAGATGCTTAAATAAGCTTTGTTTTGATATATAAATTGACCCTGCTATTTAGTTCCTAAGACACTAAATTCACGTTTTTGCATTTTCACGAAAAATGATGCTTTGAAAAAAACTGAAATCAATCAATTTTATTCCAAGAGCTCAAAATTTATACTTATGATATAGTAGCGTTTTTTTAAATAGTGTTTGAGCGTTATCTAAACAAATTTTAGGAATAGTATATTTTTCTGAGCCTCAAGTACGAGATTTTTGCGAACATTTAACAGGAGCTGGCAAAATGCATAAAATGCAATAGGCCTTTCTATAAATTATTTCGCGGGAGGGTACGAACGCTCTTCATCTCTGCTTTTTCCACCGGCAACATTTTCTTTTCGCGGGAGGGAAGAATAGCCTTCGTCTCTGCTTTTTCCCCCGGCAACATACGGATTTTATGTAAAGGCCTATTTATTGGTACGAAACATTCGTCTTCTTTCGACGGCCATGATACTTCGCACCTCATTTTGTCACATTTCATAAATCTTAGAAAGTCAAGTTCTTCTTTGATGGCTTGTTGAACCAGGGCCACATACCACTCTTTATTATATACTGCCGCTACATAGTCACCAATAGCAATATCTTCAAAAGCGAGGTTATGGGAATTTTCACGTATTTGATCCTCTTGTTGGTAAACTCTAACTTTGACACTAAATAGATCAGCAGAGATACGGTACATATTGAGTTCGGAGTCTGACACAGGAATAAACTTATGTTCCAACCACAGTTGAAGCTTTAGAGAATCTTTCTTCCAATGAAATTCGATGTGTTTTAACGTCATCTTTTGTCACGTAAATAAATTTTATTCCATTAATGTGTTCAGTTATGTACTGGAGTTATGATTTGATTTTCTACTGTTCTTTGAAGAGCAGCTCTAGCAACCAAGCGCTTTACTGTACCGCCAATACCATCACATGGACTTTTTCCATGCGATGTTGCAAAAAAGTTCCACTCCGCAGTTAGGCCAAAATCCAGTTGGTGGAAACATAGATTTATCAGGTTCTTACAGTTTTTATACTGTGATGCGGCTCCGTCGCTAAAATAATTTACATGTTGCAACTCGGGAAAGGTGGTTTTCAATTCTGATATAAGGAATTTTATGAAGCAGTGGACAGTGGCGGCTCCATGATCCATTTCATCAGACACAATGCAGAAACTAAATGGCTTGATGGTACCTTGGATTTTGCAATAGACCACAAAGGGGTGTATGGTGCATTGTGATGTTTCCCAATGAAAACCCTGAACGGTATCCTGTACGATAAACGAAAAGTTTTCCGCGAAGTCCAGCAATATTACCGCCTCATTTTCCCTTAGCGAGTCTTTTAAAGGTGGAATTCATAAACGTCGGACGCAACGCAATTTAGTACAGGCAAAGGCAGGGCGTCGTGCGCAAAAGACAGGACTTTGCGCACGACGTCCTGCCTTTCCCTGTACTAAATTGCGTTGCGTCCGACGTTTATGAATTCCACCTATAATCTCTCAAATACTTGGCTTGAGCCTTGGCTACGAAGTGGTGCTGAACTAGTTTATCCATCATATTTGACAGATTGCTAATAAAATCAGACACATTTTCACGAATATCTAAAAGCTTTGTTTGTCCTTCTTTGTGGGCCCATGTTTCGTACCAATAAATTGCATTTTATGCATTTTGCCAGCTCCTGTTAAATGTTCGCAAAAATCTCGTACTTGAGGCTCAGAAAAATATACTATTCCTAAAATTTGTTTAGATAACGCTCAAACACTATTTAAAAAAACGCTACTATATCATAAGTATAAATTTTGAGCTCTTGGAATAAAATTGATTGATTTCAGTTTTTTTCAAAGCATCATTTTTCGTGAAAATGCAAAAACGTGAATTTAGTGTCTTAGGAACTAAATAGCAGGGTCAATTTATATATCAAAACAAAGCTTATTTAAGCATCTATTCAAATATGTTATCAATTAAAAAATCGAAGTTGTTCCTCGGGGGGTTATGGACCCCCGAATGTGGCCCCCAAAAATAATAAAAATCCCAAATGACCCGGAATTAAAAGACAAGTGTTAAAGATAGAATAAATCTGAAACCATATTCGGATTCTACGCTTCAAATACTCTATAAATGATAATTTTTATGAAATTATCTCAAAAAATGAAGGTAAGATTCGACTTTATGTTTAATGGTACGAAAATGACTTTTCGAAGACTCGGAAAACGGGGGGTATTTTCAAATTGCAATTATTTCTGAACCAATTGATATTTATCGCTCAAAATCTACAATTGTTCATTATTTGGCCACAATTTAGTGTGCCTAAAATTTCATGATGATCGGCCGACCCATGGTGGGACGAGTTGTCTATCAGTCGTAGATTGACCCTAATAGCAAGAAGTGATATCTAGTTTATTAGGGAGAAGGTATAAATTCGCCACATTTGCAGGTTTATCTCCAGTCCAAACGTAGGTCCGGAGTTAATCTCCGCCTCTAAATTACAACCAACATATCATTGGTCCTTGAGAACTCACGTCAGCGCGACGCGAATGACAAAAATCAAGTACTTTCCGACTGAGGAGAGGTGAAATAGCCCGGCCTCCTTTTACGTCCCCCCTTGTATTTTGAAAGGGGGGTTGGGACTATATGGCGCGCGAATACTTAGGCATATTTTACATTCTCCCTAATAAACTAGATATCACTTCTTGCTATAAGCAAGTCCGCAAGCGCAAATTCCGCAAACACTGTATGATAAAGATTGAATTACCTTTGCTTCCCCTCTTCTTGTGCGATTGGTAAAGGAATGGCTTTACCTTAAAAACATGTTAAGAGCTTCATTAATCACCATTATGAGTATTATTATGTATCTAAAAATAGAGCACGTGTCCTGGATAAGCCAATGATAAGGAACAAGGTAGTTTTATTTGAAGAAATTTAGTGATATCATTGGTTCTTCCCGACCACTTGTCTCGTTATTAGTATAGCGAATAGCGGAACAGTGCTTTATGATTTATCAAAACCTTATTTTTGAAAACAAACAAATTCTTACAATTTTGCTTCCATCTTCGACGATTTTCATAGCGTTAGTGTTTGAAGTCAAGCCAATCAAAGCCAGGGAAAAAATGTAAAAACCAAAAGTGCTTATAGTGTAGAATATCTTCATAATTGCACTGATTAAATTGCAATGCGATCAGGGCTATATAGAAATATATAAAATACTATTAACTTTGGAATTTTCTTAACATAATAGACAAGAAAAATAACGTTAATATTAATGGCTATATGTGTTATTTTAACTCTAAACAAGACGGCCCAAGGGCTCGTAATAGTAGCCATATCGTACGAGTGAATAGCCCTCTATACCCTATCCTAATGAGTGGATAACCCCTCTATACCTTACCCTAATGAGTAATGCTTAAATGATTTACCGTGCATAAAATCAGAGTGAATAGCCCCTCGATTCCCTACTCTAAAGTCTAAACAGTGATTAAATTATAACCGTATAAATTTACTTATGCTGTAATTCTAATATTCCGGCGAATCGAAGATCAGATAGTTTTTAGTGATAATCCCCTCGATGAGTTTACAACATAGACTTATGCCGATGCACACTTATCGCATCTTATAAATTTCAAACAAGGACTTATGCCCAGAAACTTTTGAAAGAGAAAGTTTAGTTATAGTGATTACGCATTTTAGTGATTATCCCCTCGAATTACCTTTAGCAATGCTAAAATGATCAAACGCATAACGCTCATTTAACACTATGTTAGCTCTATCTAAATCCACATTTGAATTAACCGCCAAAACGTTCCAGTCAAACATAACATAGATGACGATAGCTACCGAACGAGAACGAAACACATGAAACGGGGAAAATCGTTATCTATTTAATTAGCACATAAATAAAAAGGAAATAAATATAAAAACCCCAAACATACAAATTCATAAGTATCCGACCCCACAGATAAAAATTCAAAAGTATCCGACCCCACAGATTAAGAGGTACCCCACATCACCCTGACATTTTAGAGATAAAAATAAATAATAAAAAACTCGGGCTTTCTATCAAGTCTCTATAGCTCAGTGGTAGAATTTCCGTCTACTACGTGAGCGACCCGGGTTCGAATCCCGTCTGCAATCTCAAAAAAATTTTAATTAAAATTAAATTTCTAACCGAGCCCAGTTACCCCTGACGATAACGATAGCGAAAACTCCGGCCACTACTGTTACTACTGTTACTACTATTACTACTGTTACTACGGCTCGGGTCAAACTAAGAGCCTATCGTATACTACGATATGGCTAAAAATACTATCTGATAATAATAAACCTTGCATTGATTTGTAGTAAATTTTGGGATGAAAGTAATTTGAAATTGTAGTTAGAAAAGGTATTTCAACAATAATTAATAGTCTTTGATTTGAAAATGAACCCAAAGCAGGCCATGCCGGTCCCGAAAAATGGAGTGAACACTTTAAATGTACCATGTCTTTCATTCCCAATACGAACTCAGAGCTGGTATCCGATATCAAAGTTTCAAAGTTTATTTGGCATAGTTTTGTACAAAAGCTCATGAGGAGGGACCAAGTCTTCAAGCGACTTATTGCCCTTATTTTAAGCGGTTCTACATCCCACTTGTATTTTGTGTCTGAAGCAACAATGCTACGATTGCATCAACCCTTTCTATCGCAATACGAGCACGAAGATGGTAGCGAGTTTTCTTAACCATTTCCTTGTTAATCTTGTTTTTCATGAACCCGATAGTCACAAACAATCCACAAATTACAAAGAAACCTCAAGATCACTGAAAACTGCAATCTCATAAGCTTCGTGTGATTTAGAAAGACGTCTGACGTAGGCCCTAGGTAATCTTTTATAAAATATAAAGCTATACAGGGTGTTTGTGAAAGGTCTATCAATAATGAAAGGGCGTATTTATTGGGCCATTTTGAGTCGAAAATGTTCTATGACATTTTGCCGTCCGAGCCACTGTTTACAAGTTATGATTGGAGTAATTTACGGATGACCCCTTAAATTTAATTAAGAAATTGAAAGACAGGGCTAATTTAATGAAGGGGTCATCCCTAAAATATTCAAATCATAACTCGAAAACCGTGGCTCGGACGGCAAAATGTCATAGAACATTTTCGACTCAAAATGGCCCAATAAATACGCTCTTTCATTATTGATGGACTTTTCACAAACACCCTGTATATTTCCTACCGTTTTGAAGACAATGATAATAATCAAAACTAGTTTGATTTCAAATTGATTCACTTTTGAAAATAAAGTATTTGAATTTATATTGAATTGATTTAGATCTGGTTAAAAGTAACCTTATTTTACTTAAACTGGGGTATTATTACCTAGCACGTGAGACTGATAACAAAAGCGTGCATTTTGAACTACTATGGAGCATCGCGATAAGGAGAAGTCGGAAAACTGTTAACTACAAATCTAAGTAGATATCCTTGATTTTCGCACTTTCTTCTTCATCAGCTCTGTGCAAACTAAAACGTTATCTCCAGAATTGTATAAATAAAAATGATTTGGAATTAAAGAGGTCTTGGTCTACGTATCTACATTTTTAACGATGTTTTTATCTCACGTGGAATTTGATCCAATTTCGTAAAATAGTTTTCTGGAAGTTTAGTAGAATTAATCATGAGTAGAACGATAACAATACATAATGCTTTAAACATAAGCGATATTACAACGTTATAAATTATTCTAATAACCTTTATCTACGAAGGAATGTTCACAATAAACTTGTGGCTTATTTGCAGAGGGTTTGTGGCTAGTCCCTATGTCACAGCTAACCTACAGTCCCCTATGTGTCGAACTTAAAACATTTTCACCCAGTTAGAACATTTCATTTCAGTTGAATTCTGAGTTCATCCTATAAAATAGCAACAAGGAAGACTTAAAGCAAAGGGCTTCTCCGTTGATGCCCCTTAAAGATGTCTTTTCTACTACACAGTGGATAAGCTTGGTAAAGGCCAGTTAAGCCAAAGGCAGGAACCAATGGGACCTATTGCACTAGGTCTGATTGGTTCCTGCCTTTGGCAAGATAAAATTCGTGTCCAGAAGATTAGCCAGTATGCTAGGGGTGCGCCGCCTGTTACTTTACGATACAAATTCAGCTAGTTGGGTGAAAAAGTTGAGTCAACAAAATTGGTGAGTGATAAATTTTAAATATGGTGATTCAACTTGTCCAACTTCTGCTCACACTAGTTTATTCAACTCAAGTTGACTCATCTAAATGAGTCGAAAACTTGTATAGTCCTTGCTAGTATTTCCGTAGAATTTAAAAACCAACTAAAGATTCTGACAAACAGGGACTGATTTAATTTTAGAAGTAGGAATGGAGAACAGAGTAATCTGGGCGTGCGTCAAAGTCCCGGACCCCTTTCCACGGGACGGATAGGGTATGAAAGAAGAGGCGGGTCATAGCGACAGAGGTAAAAAGAAATTACGTATTTTACGCCGTCCCCATCAGCAACCTCATCAAAACGTAGTTTAACTGAGCCAATAAGATAATTTAAACTTTTCGTTACGTGTTGGAGGTAGGGGCTCTATACTGGGCTATGAGTCGGACTGAAGTAAATACTAACCGTGCTCCATTCTGCTTCTAAAATTACATCTATCCCTGGACAATCTCTCATTTTATTTTATGAAATAAGGTTGTTTGTAACATATATACACTCGTATCTAGTAGGAGACACGATCGTCATCTCGCGTCTCAAAAAGAGCCTAAAATAACTTTTTCCGGTTACTAAAAATAGTTCTTACA
Source organism: Phalangium opilio (assembly GCF_054372755.1). NCBI lineage: Eukaryota > Metazoa > Arthropoda > Arachnida > Opiliones > Phalangiidae > Phalangium > Phalangium opilio. The sequence continues at coordinate 2,579,834 of NW_028324146.1, read as the reverse complement.
TGCAGTTTCGTTTATCAGCTAGCAAAACTGACGTTTTGATAAAGGAAATAAACGTCATATTTTGATAAAGATCTCGTAATTTCAATATTGGGGCCAAGTATTGTCCTTGAAACATCTTTACGTCGTCGTTTTGAAGTTATCCAAGGCTCCAGTAACATCCCAAAATATTTGATAAAGCTTTGGGCTGTCTGGGGTTTAGAATTGATGATTCAGTTGCAAAACAAAAGTTGCGAACTTTCAACATAGTTATTAACCGCTTTTGATGTCGTTGGGAAAAAACAAGTGAACGTCTTTAAAGGCCGACTTCCATCGAAAAGGGTTCTAGCGAACTGAAAACCGAGCATTGAGACTAACAATGAAGCAACCGTGCCGATTTTCGAAGCCCCGCTGGGTCAGAAGTTGGAAGGGCTAACTGAAAGCCGTGCAATGTGGTTCTAGCGAACTGAAGATGAACAATAGAAATCCTTTTAAATTTATTTCCTCTCGAATTTTTTCTTTCCCCTGAAGGAAATTCTCTATTGTTACTTTTCAGTTCGCTAGAACCACATTGTGCGGCTTTCAGTTATCTTGAACACTTCCATCTTTTACCCCAGCGGGGATTCGAAAATCTGAGTGGTCGCTCCATTGTTAGTCTCGATGCTCGGTTTTCAGTTCGCTAGAGCTCTTTTCGATGGAAGTCGGCCTTTAAGAGTGCAGGGAGACTGACAAGCGTATAGGAAATAGAGTAATTTTGGCGGAGGGTCCGGTAACGTCATAGGGGGAAAATTTTGGAGGGTTTGAACTATTTGGTTTTTAATGGAAATTTTCGCAAAACTGAAATGGAGGCATAGACGTTGTTGTGTAAATGGGTGTATTGATAATAAGACTTCCAAGAAAACACATAAAAATAGCGAGGGAAACTTTGGAGAAATTTGTTTTTATCGCATTCCCATCCTAATAAAACAAAATGACCCAAGGGCTGGGTCATAATAGTAGTTACATCGTTATCTATTTAATTAGCACATAAATAAAAAGAAAAGAAATATAAAGACTCCAAAGATACAAATTCAGAAGTATCCGACCCCACAAATATAGAGGTTTCCCCCACCTCGTCCCCAGCACCTTAGAGATAAACTAAAGGAAGAAAACTCAAATTGACTATCGAATCCGGGTTTAATAAGTAAAATAAAATTTCTAGCCGAGATCCGTTCCGCCTATGGCTGGGTCAAGGTACTATATGGTTCCTTTTAAGCTAAAAACGAACGATAACGAAAGCGAAAACTCCGGCCACAACTACTACTATTAGGGGCACGGCTCGGGTCAAACTAAGAGGCTCATCGTCATGCAACGTCACGCTACCTACCACTAGCGCTAAAAAACATACCAAGAGGGGCTTATATAGCTTTCATTATGTAGAACAAGATTGTCTCGGCCACATTACAGTTTTGCGCGGACAAATTGGTAACACCAAAAACTGTGGAAGAAAGGGGAATAGGCGCCCAGCCGCAAGGGGACAGAACAATAGTTTTCCAGCTCTAAAGAGCGCAAAACTAAAAACATACCATAATGGCGCTGGGGGCGGAGTTAAGCCCGAATTGCCAAGTGCCTATCAATCAATCTGATTTTAGAAACTAATTTCGGTAAAATTTTACGGAAAATAGTACTTTGTATAAAATTTTCAATTCAAAGGAAATGAAACTAGTCTGTTTTTAATTATGTAATAACGGGTAACGTATTGGGAAAAAGTCCTTAAAAAACTTTTCTAAGAGTGCGGGATTTGACCCAGGGGTCGGACGTTTAGGAAAAAGTGTACGGGATTTCGAAATCCAATTTGATTTCGTCGGATTTAGTTTGATTTCGTCGGATTTCATCGACTTTTGTTTGATTTCGAAATCAGCATTGATTTCGGATTTCTTAAATTGGATTTCACGGGTAGCGTACGGGATTTCATGAATGACCGACCCCTCGTATTTGACACATAGTCAAACGACTCGATTGTCCATGCAACGTTGCAATAACTGATTACAGAAAGACTTTAGTCCAGCAACCGTGCTTCCTAGCCTCGGTAAATATCGCGTTGATATTTTTCCCGAGATGTGTTAACAAGAGATGTGTCGAGGGACTAATCAATCTCAGAATTTCGGAACACCAATTATGAGTTACGCGTAATCAAGTTAGCTCTGTCAAGGGCATGCCTTTATAATTACTCGTAGTCTCTCTGCATGGTAGAGTGAAACCTACAGAGTTTATACAGATTTACACTAAGTGTCTAATACTGTATTGCATCGATAAAAACGGTTTTAAGTTCTAACCTTAAAATTAAGTACATTAAGCCTACAGGTGTTGCAGCACCGCCGACGCTACAATGAATGTCAAATTTATAACACCACATATGACAATGCGTTAACAAATTAAAATAAAAATGAAAGGCTAGTAATACAGCAATATTGTATTCAATATAAGTGTTCGTCTTACTGGTTAAACACTGGCCTAGAAAATGGGCACTTGATCATTCATTGAACCTAATTTTATATCAAACTTGACCTATATCAAATCTAAACTTACCTCAAACTTAACCTATATTAAAACCTAACCTTACCGTAACCGAACCTAAGCTATCCTAATTCTAACCAAACCCTACCTATCCTAATGTTACCCCTAACCTAACCTAATCTAAGCTATCCTAATCCTATCCCTAACCAAAGCTATCCTAATCCCAACCTAACCTATACTTAGCTTAACGTAAACTACATTAAACCTAAGCTAACATAAACCTCACCTTTACGTATATTAAACCTAATCTTATTTCAAACTTAACCTATATTAAACCTAATCTTATCTCAAACTTAACCTATATTGAACCTAATCTTATCTCAAACTTAACCTATATTAAACCTAACCTAAACTATATTAAACATAACCGAACATTTACCTATTTTTAACCTAACCTATCCTAAACGTAACCTTTTCCTATCTTTTACCTAACCTAAACCTCACCTTTACGTACCCTTAACCTAACCTAACCTAACCTAAAGCTTTCCAAATCTATTCTTACTTAAACTGTCACACTAACACCATCAGGTTTTCGTCTCATCTGAAAACCCTGTGCATTGCAAAGCAGAATACAGATACTCTACTTACCAAAATCAAAGATGAGAAGCGACTGTTTTCCGAATGTATATTTGAATCTCTGTGGGAAGTAGATTTTTTGTTGCGCGAGAAACGCCTTTCTTAGCTTCTAAATCCACGAGGAAAGACGGAGAATTGAGGCACGTGCGCTCGTTTATATAGCCACCGATTGCCATTTCCCACAGGATGGGGGCGGTCGCTTTAGCTAAACCTCCGAACGAGAAATTAATGGCTTTTACGAAAGCGGTGATATTTGGCCATCAATTATTAAACACGGGAAAATAAAGTCTTTCGAGATTCAACCTCTATTAATATTAATACACACAATAGTAGACGTAGTTTTTTTTTTAAATTTTTCGTTTTTTTTCATCTTACATGACACACAATCTGATTTCGATATTCTATTCTAAAAATAAACTTTCTAAGAAGTCACGTTAAATTATATGGAATTTTTAGTTAAATATCGTGTGTGTGGCCTCCGAAATGAGAATTCTAAAATGTATCAAGTTCAAATAAAACAAATTTGATTTTATATAATTAAGGTAGAAATGAAATTTGATATACTATTTGATCCAAAATATAGCATTGTTGATCGATATAGCTGTGTCGTAAAGCGCATAATGACAGCAATTTTTAAGTGCTTTTTGAAAACCTTCAGTCAAACGAGGGGATAATATGATATATAATATAATATTATAATATTATACTATATCTTAAGGGAAAGGTACCTCAAAAGATACAGCCTTTTTCTAAATATAAAAATAAATATTAAAAAAGTGAATGTTCTCTTATTACAAAATAATTAACATCAGAAGGGGATAATAGAAGAAGGATGACACTCTGTATCCTCCTAATGCTTTAGTTATGTAACGTCATTCTTCCCAGGCTCCCCCTTTTAGTTTGCTTTCCCGCTCATCAAACTACAAATGGGCATCGCACCGTAAGGTGAATTCTATAGTTGTTTGGCACTAAATCCCCAGCAATCATTCCACAAACCTCGTATTGACGTGGGACGAAATGCACAAGCGCGTCTTGCCAAATATTTAAGCGCTAATAGAGTAATGATGAGGGAACTATTTATCGCGTATGTGATTCGGTTTAGTAACCTTGCTCTAAATGTTCCAATGTTGGGAAGAGTGACGTAACACTTACCCCGCTTTGTGGTACACTTCTCTCGAAGAAGTATTACATACTTCTGTTAACATTTAACTAGTCTTAAAACGAGGACTACTTCGCCACCCGCCATTGCTCTAGTGGCGTCTGCTAAATCGAACCACTTATCCCTACGGCATTGGTTGAATTCTCACAGGCTGAGAGAGGTAAGGTAAGGGTGAGGTAGGGTAAGACTAACTAAATGATAATTATTTAGTAAAAAATAAGAGATCTTTCATTTTTTTTAATATTTTTCATTTATATTAGTACAAGACCGTTCTTTTAAGTTATAATGTTATGTTACCTGAGCTTTTCCTTTAATACTAGACTCAAAAACAACATATAACAATAATATATGGTATTTTCCATTACATTAATACTAAATTTCTTAAGAAACCTTTATTCACATGTTAAAAATAATAGTTTAACAAGGGAAAATTACGGACCGTGTTAATCCTGGGTTTTTCTAATTTGTACCTTTGCATCACTAGGGTCGCTTCTCTAGAAATTTCATAGGTGTATAGGCCCAAATCCTGTTAGTATACTTCAATGAGTGTCACACTTAATGATATATTGAATACTTATTCTAGGTGGATAAGAGAGAGAAACCTAGAAAATTTTAAGCTTTACTAATTTTTCCAAATTTTAGACTTTAAGAATACCTCTAAGCAAGAAGTGATATCTAGTTTATTAGGGGGAAAGTATAAGATGCCTCAGTATTCGTGCGCCATAGTCCCAGTCCCCCTTTCAAAATACAAGGGGGGACGTAAAATGAGGCCGGGCTATTTCGCGTCTCCTCAGTCAGAAAATCCGTCATTTTCGTCATTGGCGTCGTGCTGGCTTGAGTTTTCAAGAGCCAATAAGATGCTGGTTGTAATTTAGAGGCGGGGATTAACTCCGGACCTACGTTTGGACAGGAGATAAAGCTGGAAATGTGGCGAATTTATACCCTCTTCCTTATAAACTAAATATCACTTTTTGGTCTAAGCAAACAATGTTTATGGGGCATACCTTTTTAAATCTTTAAATCTTAGGCGCTTGACCTGGAAAATTCTTAAAACGCCAAGAGCCAACGTTAACCAATTCTTACTTGACGGAAATTTAATAAAAATCACGTCACTCAGACCCTATAATTACAAAATGGAGAAATGTTTCGAAATTAATTTTAACGCTTAAGTCTTGGCCACTGTTTATAACTATACAATACAAGAGACATCAAAATGCACGGAAAAAAAGAAAATTTGTGGTATAATATACTCACCAAAAACATCTCTGTAAAAATATGCCAAGTTGTTTGGCCGTAAAAAGAAGTGAGATCTAAAATACGGCCAAGTTATTATCTCCAGGTGAACCAACATTTTATTCGACTTAAAACTTCTCAAGAATGTTTTTCTGACTTGGCCATTTGCATATCAAGGATTCGTTTAATTCCAGATATGGATCGAAATTAAAATATTAAATCAAATTGGTTAAATATTCTTGATAAGCCTTTGTGGTTAAACTTGTAATTTCCGTTATTAACCTTCACGGGTGCAAAGAAGAAGGATGCAAGTTTGGTATGATAATGGCCAAGTCAGAAAAACATTCTTGAGAAGTTTTAAGTCGAATAAAATGTTGGTTCACCTGGAGATAATAACTTGGCAGTATTTTAGATCTCATTTTTTTTTACGGCCAAACAACTTGGCATATTTTTACAGAGATGTTTTTGGTGAGATTTCACTCCTTTTTGTACGTTCATGTTCTTGTAGATCTATAGAATTAGGATTATGAAGTGAAATAAGCATTTGTACTTTTAGATTTTTATTTGTTCTTTCCAAGAGTTTTACTTGGCTTTGCCTTTTTCAACTTTTTTGAATTCAACTTTCTTTTTTTTTTCTCAGGCTGTGATAATTGTTAACCGTATTTCTATTCGAAGAACACAATATTGTGGCAAGTAACACTTTTAATCAACAGAATAGATTTAAGAAAAACTAAATGAATCAAAACACGCTTAGAACCATTTCAGACGAAATGAAAAGGAAATGAGTAAAAAAATTAATTACTAAAACATTATGTAAAAAACATAAATTTTGCAATAATACGAAAGAATCATATTAGTAAAAAATATTAATATTAAGAGACGAAAAAATTAAATTATAATGTCCTATTACGAGTGGATATAAATTATAAAACCCCCATTTCAGGGGCTAACAGGGGAAAATTCCCGCTTTTGGGACTTTTTCCTTTCTTTGTATGCTAAGTCCTACTTGTATGCCAAATTTTATCATTCCCGCAACACCGGAAGTGCCCTAGAGGTTTAGATGATGACTCTAATTCTAAACCCCCATTTCAGGGGCTAAAAGGGGAAAACTCCCGCTTTTGGGACTTTTCCCTTTCTTTGTATGCCAAGTCCTACTTGTATGCCAAATTTTATCATCCCCGCAACACCGGAAATGCCCTAGAGGTTTAGATGATGACTCTAATTTTAAACCCCCATTTCAGGGGCTAAAAGGGGGAAACTCCCGCTTTTGGGACTTTTCCCTTTGCTTGTATGCTTAGTGGTACAAGTATGCCAAATTTCATCATTCTAGCACCACCGGAAATGCCCTAGAGGTTTAGATGATGACTCTAATTTTAAACCCCCATTTCAGGGGCTAAAAGGGGGAAACTCCCGCTTTTGGGACTTTTCCCTTTGCTTGTATGCTTAGTGGTACAAGTATGCCAAATTTCATCATTCTAGCACCACCGGAAATGCCCTAGAGGTTTTGATGATGTGTCAGTCAGTCAGTCAGTCTCATAATGTGTCATTTTCACATAGGATTATCACAGAAACCAAATGAGTTAGAAAGCTGGAAGTTGGAGGACTTCCTAGGATTAACACTGCCCTTGAGGTGCAAATATGAGTGGTGTACTATTCCCCAGTACCGAGTTAAGAGGGGGTCAAAATGAGGCTGAAATGTTTCAGGTAAAGGATTGCTGGTAGTGCACGACAACTTGGCGGGTGCACTGCCGTGCACCCAGATATAGGCCCTAATACAAAAGTGACATTTTATGAAAACAGTGCTCCCTTGTGTTGGTACTGGATCTTGAATATGAAGACATCCATCTTTTAATAAAAAAAAACTCCATCATTTCCTTCAAAATGTACATCATCAATGACGATTTTAAAAACGTCCGCTCATTGGTGGAATACGGCAAGTCCAACCGATAAAATAGAATACACAATGACCTAAATTTTTGTCGAACTGAGCAAGTAATTTTTCGGTTGAACTTTTGCTCCCGATGAGAATTAAGCTTTAAGCTTGATTCCCACTCGACCAAAAATGCCGACGAAAATCACGCAAAATTTGAACTTGCGGTAGACAATTGACACAACGACCGAATTTTGAGTTTTGCGGTAGATATTTTTGGGTCATGTGACAGATGGGAGTGGTTTCCCGAGGGCGGAAACTGAAACGACATCTTTCATTCTTGGTGACATTGTTTACAATAAGCCCTGGTTAACTCTTTTAACAGCTAAAAACACTATAAATAAATGGTGGCCACCAATCGATCCCGCGTACGCATGCGTTCGTCCACTTAATTTCATTGGCTGAGACACCAGCGTTAGCCTAACGACGGAAAAAATTTGGACATTTCGGTCGAACCCATTTCTGCCAGGTCTGTTTTCGGTCGAGTGAGAATTGGGCTCAAGGTATTAAAGGAACTGCAAAGAAGGCATCGGCGGATGGGTATAAAGTATTTGAAATACGTCACAGACATCACGTGATGCCAAGATACAAAGACTGCTCATGGAGTGGAACTGGACATTTAGTCCTTGTTTTTCGCAAGATTGCAGCGCCAATTCCATGAAGTGGTAGTTTTCGAAATAAAACGAACTAAACTTCTTTGAACCACGCCTCTCCTCGGTCACGTGCCTCTGACGTATTTAAAATAATTTTTACCCACCCGCCAATGCCCTCTTTACAGTCCCTTTAAATTGCATGACATATATTTAATTTAACCTAACCAAGCCCATTTGATTAAATATAGGAAGTTGAGGCGTATGGATAAACAATGACAAATATTTTAGAAAATTTAAGTAGTGCACCTGAACCTGAGTTCAATAAATGAACCCGTCAGGTGTCACGTGCCAGGAATTAGGGAAGGAGAGAGAGAGAGTTTGCTTATTAGAAGTTCATTTCCATGACGAAATATGATTTACAAATACATTAAGACTAACGAAAGAGAAGCGGTTATTAATGAGGGTATGTTTCCACAAACGTGGTTTACAATTGCGCAGTTCTTATTGAACATTGTTTAATTTCTTCGCATTTATCAGGAGGGTGGTTTTGAAAGAAAAGGTAGACGCACTGATCTTTCGAATCAGGTAGTCACTTAGTGTAAGGGAACTCAAATAATTGTGTTGTTGACCGACTTTAGTACTCTGTAGGGTTTCTCTATTTATGTAGGAAGGAATCAAAGGTTATACTTTCAACTTCCGTAATTGTAGTTGAACTGAGCCACTGGAAACCTAGGTTTTTGAGAATTTATAATGAAATATTGGAAGATTTGCCTTCAATAATACCAAATACAAATAGAAATAAGAGAAAGCTAGGCTTCTGAAGTGCCCTGTGTGATGCTTTCGACGTAAAGTCTCTTTTCTCCTTCGTTTCTATGGTCGAGCTGCTTTCCAATTTTGAAGTATTCGGGGAAGAATATTTTAGCTTCCTGGCTATCATAGGTTTGATATTGAATGTAATTGCCTGGGCTTCGAGTCAACTGCCCCTTTGTAATACATGTTGCGTCTTAAGCACAATACTGGACATTGAAGAAGGCTTTCATTCTATCCAACGTTTTTCTTATTTAAACATTTGCACTTGTTAATAGTCATCCTTAGCTATATATTGAGTACTTTCTTCAGTAACGTATAGATTCGACTCGAAATTAAGGAAAATTTGTGTTTTAAAGTCATAATATCAAAACATGTCAAAGACGTTTGTAACCTTCGAGCTTTTAGATCAGAAATTATGGTGGAGGAATAGTTCGTTTTGTTTTCACTCGCCCTTTAAGAGGGGAACTCTTAGCAAAATAGCTCTCCCGTTACTATATTGAGAACCCCTCTCGAGCGCTTCCATGGTTTCGCTAACATTCAAACACCCGGGATACACCTCTAATTGTAAGTTATGTGATGCCAGGAAATTAAAATCGAGCCCTTGCTCTCACCCCATTTCCTATATGAACGTTTTTCCAAATTTAGGTAGTGGCAGAGGCCAACGAGAACCATTCTAAGGAGGGGAAGTTATCAACTCTCTAAGCTGGACATGTTATGCATTTGAAATATTTAATATACTTGTTCTTTCGAAATTTGCAAACACAAAATTCCCTGGTATTTCAAGGTTTCAAAGACTATTTCGTGTATCCTTTACTAAAAAGGTTAACAGGGTGGTCCAAAAAAGGTGGTAGAACAGTGGGTTCTAGCAAAAGTATATAGATATAAAAACAAAAAGTACACTTCGTTGAAACTTGCTCGTACCACTTAATATGAGAAGCCCTACTTCATACCATTATTGTGTCAACCCCCTCTGCGTATGTTTACCTTCCCGAATGTGGCACAGGGAAAAAGCCGTGAATAGGCTCATTTAGTAACAGACTCTAGCTCTAGTACCAAAAACTAACCTTTAGATCGCCAGCATCATGTACTACTTTCTATAAACCTATGACGTCAAGAAGCTCTTCCCTGATTGGTTAGTTCCTGTAGGCGGTTGAGCGGAGGCTCAGTTTACATGTCGTCTAGAGCTAAAGGCAGCGAATTGTTAACGAAGTGATCTTTTTGTTTTTATATCTATACACTTTTAGTTCTAGGGACAAATTTGAGTCGAAAAATGTTTGTTTGACAGATTAACCCTTAAAATTAACATGATAATCTGAAAGACAGTTCTAATTTAATAGGGGGTCATCTAAAAAATACTCCAATCATAACTCGTATACGGTGGCCCCTTAAAGTAAAATGTCATGGACTATTCTCGATGCAAATTCGACCTATTTAAAAACTGATTCCATTGTTTCAAATTTCTCAATATGTGACTCTCGCGTTTCACCAAAAACCAGAGTTGGTCACTTCCCTCCTGGAAGGTTTTTATGCGCTTCTGGTATAGTGGTAATTAGCAAAAGGGAATTTATAATAGCGTAGCTAAGCTGGACACTCTTTAATCACGTGATACGAGAGTATATGGTCACATTTAAATAGATTTAATTTTGTATTTTAAAGTAGCCTTTTAAATCGAAGGCCATATATAAATGTAAAGACTCGACAACTCCAAATTCGTCATTAATGACTTTAATCTCATTTGGTGATAAATAACTGATTTTAGATAAACAAATTGTACATATTTTTCAATGATCAAAGTGTGGGGCCATGCGAATAAAAGTGCAATGGTTATCAATATATGGTGCGTTGATTTATAATAATTGATGAATAATCATTTTAATAACTTGTCGAACCACTTCTGTTAAATTTGTCTAAATCCCGCCAGAAAAGCAGCAATGAAATCGCCAAGCTTTGGTTCACATTTTTGAATTTCAGAAGAGTTTTTTCATTTGAATTTAAGTGAGTATCTTCAAATGTTTAGTATTTTAAATTCTTTTTACGTTCTTAAATTAATTACTAAGTCGTCATTTTGTATTTTGCACAACATTTATTCCAAAAATGAAATGAATTCAAAAAAAAAAACCAATTGCTTCCGAGAAATTCTTATTTAAAAATTCAGTAAAATTATTTTATTACATAAAACCCTTAAAATTCTTATATTCCAATGTTATTTCGAAAATTAAACTTAGCCATTGGCGGAAAGTATACCATTTCAAGTATTGACTATAAATTTAATCACTGCAACAAAATACATGCCAAAAACTTTCAAGCATTAGTGAATTAGCTTATTAATACGGGTTTTTTCATTTATAATACAACCATAGCAACGTATTACAATATTTATGCGGATGTAAAGAACCAATTTTCTTACGGTATAGAACCAATTGAAATTTGAATCTATTAGTGCGTCAGAATGTAACTGTATCAAAATATAAATAAGTTTAATGTGTAAAGTAATGATACAGGTGGGATTTTAGACAGTTCGATTTCACAAAATGTGTTTCGTCCTTTATGTTAAGTTAGCTTAATTTAAAACAAAGAAATGAAAAGAGCTTTGAGAATAAAATATTTCAAAAATTCTTGCAAACAATTTACATTATTTCAGTTTACCATTGTTTAAACGTGTCTGTTATTTTTAATTTTTCAATTTTTCAACTTCCCAATCAAATATATCTTATTTTCAATCATCTACTTTATATTCTAAAGTAATATACCAACATTTCAATGTTTCTTGTATCTTATTAAACAATTAAGTAAAGCTTTGGGGCCATTTCCAAGAGCTAATTAATATCTTTAACATCAACCAATATCCTACATTTTATTTCCACAGAACGATTTAATGCAGGAAACCTTATAGTTAATGAAACGTCTCTTCTTTCAGCCTCCCACCACCGTTGAACTTTAAATAAATCTTCTTCCCAGTGGTGGCCCTGGTGGGGATCGGAAGAATGATTACTTTGTAGTAAAAAAACATTTTAGAGGTCAAAACAGTCTTATTTGTGGTAACCTCGTAACGCCAAAAAACTCACGCACGCCTAAGAAAGAGAAAGAAATCGTGATATTTTACACGTACGCTTCATACATACATAATGAATGAAAGTTCTAGTTTCGGACAGTAAAACCATAGAGGTTTTAAATGTTGCTGGAGTGGCGACGGTCACAAACATTTTTGGCACTCTTTAAAAATAGTCTTAATTTGATAAGATATACTGTATAAGTACCGTTTCCCTGGTGTTTTAAAAGTCTGGAAACCGGGAAGGGTTTCATAATTATGTAGACACTAAACAAAAACGAAAAATAAACTTCTCCAAGTCGAGACGCAATTAAGAGGTTTTTCTTAAATAATTAAACAAATAAAATAGATGTTAATCATTTTAATCGTCATTAATTTACCTTAATTCTAGGTAAATCGTTTTAGGAAACTTTATTCCTAAAATCATCTTAAACATAGCTATTGTTGACGTTTGATTCAAGCGTATGCCTCTTTAACCAATTTTGGGACGTTTGGGGTATATAAGGCGACTGATTCACAATAATTGATGACATTGGGAGCCTAGACGTTTTTCGTAACCAAAGCCGACCGCCGCGTGATTCTTGATCCTAACGATGGGAATAGAAGCCAGCAAGTTGGGAAAACCAAAATATTACCTCTCCGAGTCAAGAGGAGGACTACTTACAAACTTATTTACCCAGATATGGAAATGTTTCTTTTTTTTATGAAAAAATACTGAAGTTAAAATTTATGAAATATTAAAGAGGTATACAAAGCATAGCGAATATACTGTAAATCAGACGACATTTTACATACAATAAGGATATACTTGCACACATTAAAATCATCCGATGGGGGAACAACGGGAAATGAAGAGATAAAACTTTGGAGGGATATTACCTTTACGTGTTTGAAAAGGCCCAATTTTCTACTCCTCAACTGTATACCCTCTATGTTCAAAGCCATATTCACAACACGGTTGCCGTGTAAACACTATCCTCTCGTTTCACCTCAACGATTTTCTTAGTGTGTCAACGTGACTGTTAACGTTACATAACACCAAAGCTTATTCGTGGCTACACGCACTGAAAGTAAATGCGCACCATAAAAAGCATGAAAACACGAAGCTACAATCCGATTAACATCAGACCTTTCACTGATTTGGGCTGTGTTCAGCAGAGCTCACCAAAAAAGACAGCGGGTTTTGGAAAACGTTTACCGAAGAACTCTGTCGTCATGGCTTTGCTGAACGCTTTTCTCCGGTCATCGGTGTTTTAAAAATGACGCTAGCGAAATAAAGCGTGCAAGGTACCAAGGCTTGACAAAATTTGTATGATAGGTATATTCCATTCAGAATCAGCAAGAGCTCTATGTAATAATACCACCATGTTTTTTTCGCCAAGCTGAGAACTATGCGTTTTACGTCACGTTATCCAAAGACCCGACTATTTTCTTCGGTGACTGCGCTGGCTCAGCGCTGAGCAGCGTGACGTCAAAATTCAAAACCCAAATCCCATTCTGTAGGACACTGCTGATGAACGCGGCCCAGATTTCCACCATGATGCTTTATTCAATTATAAAATCATAGCCTGATTATTTAATAGTGTATTTAACTTTCGGTTCACTCTGAACCGTTAATGTCTCTGCATTACAGAAACGAAAAACAAACCCAAGCGTTTACTTTATGGTTCACTAGGCTTATTGACAAATAAAAGTTCACTTGACCGACAGAGTAGCGTTGTTCTTGTATTCACTAAAGAAAGGATTATGCTATAAACATATGTAGTATAGCTTAAGTAATATATAAACATCCATTCCAGATAATAATATAAAAAATATTCTTGGGATATCAAAATGAAACAGAGCTTTATAGCTACAAAACTACTAAAAGCATCGAAATTACGAAAAATATTTCCATATATTAATTTTACATTATGAGAAAACCAAATATTAAGGTTTTGTAGGATTTCTTTCCACATCAACACAAGGCTAACTGCTAACGCGGTGCACTAGTTTAACAACAGACAGACACACACAGACAAACTCATAGACTGCTGTTTTACCCTTTCCGTATAAATTTTGAGTTGAGAGACAAGATTATCTTAAATACAAAAATAAATATAATTATTATAATAAATTTTCTTCGTTAGTTATTCACCTTATTCAGCGTTACATCCTTTTTAAAAAGAACAATTAAACATTCTTGAGAGACTTGACTAATATTGACGTTTGAATTGAAGGATACGACTGTTGTTTCGCCTTACTCAAATAGGTAGTATATAAAGGTTTCGAATCGCAGCTATGGATAAGAACAGCGCAATTGCGTGAACCTTTGGTGGAAGCCCCGCCTTTGGGAGGCCGGACGTTTTTCGTAACCCTGGCCGATCGCCGCGTATGTCTTAACCTTAAGGATGATGATGTAGTAGGAACCAGGTGTACAGACTGGTGTCCATGTGGGATGAACAAAAACAAAGACCAGAAGATGGTGGTGTTCGAAGCCAGGTGTACAGACTGGTGTCCATGTGGGATGAACAAAAACAAAGACCAGAAGATGGTGGTGTTCGAAGCCAGGTGTACAGACTGGTGTCCATGTGGGATGGACAAAAACAAAGACCAGAAGATGCTGGTGTTCGAAGCCAGGTGTACAGACTGGTGTCCATGCGGGATGGACAAAAACAAAGACCGGAAGATGCTGGTGTTAGAAGGCAAGTGTACAGACTGGTGACCATGTGGGATGGACAAAAACAAAGACCAGAAGATGGTGGTGTTAGAAGCCAGGTGTGCACACTGGTGTCCATGTGGGATGGACAAAAACAAAGACCAGAAGATGGTGGTGTTAGAAGCCAGGTGTACACACTGGTGTCCATGTGGGATGGACAAAAACAAAGACCAGAAGAAGGTGGTGTTAGAAGCCAGGTGTACAGACTGGTGTCCATTTGAGGTGGACAAAAACAAAGACCAGAAGATGGTGGTGTTAGAAGCCAGGTGTACAGACTGCTGTCCATGTGGGGTGGACAAAAACAAAGACCAGAAGATGGTGGTGTTAGAAGCCAGGTGTACAGACTGGTGTCCATGTGGGGTGGACAAAAACAAAGACCAGAAGATGGTGGTGTTAGAAGCCAGGTGTACAGACTGGTGTCAATGTGGGGTGGACAAAAGCAAAGACCAGATGTCGGTGGTGATTAGAAGCCAGTGTGTACAGACTGGTGTCCATGTGGGATGGACAAAGACCACAAGAGGGTGGTGATTTGAAGCGGGTGTGTACAGACTGGTGTCCATGTGGGTTGGACAAAGACCAGAGGGTGGTGGTGTTAGACAGGCAATGAAGTAATAGCCAGTAAGTGTAATACAATTTTCGAAATTTCCGGAAATTGAAAACACGCTTGCTCCGATTTGCAAACTGCGAACGCGGTACCCTGGAGTATAAGTCAATAACAACAGAGAGACAGACAGACAAACACAGACACGTCAAAATTAGATTCTCTCCGTGACATACGTCACTCGGAGAGGTAAAAATTGCTTTCTGCGAACACATTTGCTCCAGTTTGCGAACTGCAAACTCGGTAACAGACACACACACACCCACCCACACGTCCAGTGTAATACCTCTAAGTGACACGTCATCGTCACTCGGAGAGGTGACAATATATATAGTTTAAAGGCCCAACCAAATGATTTATTTAGATTAAGTTATTATTTTTTACCTCTCCGAGTGACGTATGTCACGGAGAGGTTCTAAAATCGACAGGCATGCCTGTGTGTGTGTGTGTGTCAGTCTGTTGTTATTGACTTACACCCCAGGGGACCGCGTTCGCAGTTTCCGAATCGAAGCAAATGTATTCGCTGTTTCCGGACCGCATTCAGAGTTCCCAGAAAATTCAAAACTTGAGGCTATCCACAATTCAACTGACCACTATTACTTCATCTGACTTGTCAATTGTCCATTCCACATGAACACCAGTCTATACTCATTGGCTTCTAACACCACCATCTTCTGGTCATTGTCCATTCCACATGGACACCAGTCTGTACACACTGGCTTTTAACACCACCATCTACTGGTCTTTGTTTTTGTCCATCCCACATGGACACCAGTCTGTACACCTGGCTTCTACATCACCATCTTCTGGTCTTTCTTTTTGTCCATCCCACATGGACACCAGTCTGTAACACCAGGCTTCTACACCACCATCTTCTGGTCTTTGTTTTGTCCATCCCACATGGACACCAGTCTGCACACCTTGCTCCTACCCTATCATCATTCTTAAGGTTAAGACATACGCGGCGATCGGCCAGGGTTACGAGAAACGTCCGGCCTCCCAATGGCAGGGCTTCCACCAAAGGTACACGCAATTGCGCTGTTCTTATCCATAGCTGCGATTCGAAACCCTTATATACTACCTATTTGAGTAAGGCGAAGCAACCGGCGTATGCTTCATTTCAAACGCCCATATTAGTCAAGTCTCTCAAGAATGTTAAATTGTTCTTTATCAACACGATGTAACGCTCAATAAGGCGAACAAATAACGAAGAAAATATTTAATATAAATGATATTTATTTTAATATTTAAGATAATCTTGATTCTCAACTCAAAATTAAAACGGAAAGAGTTAAAAAGGAGTCTATGGGTTTGTCTGTGTGTGTCTGTCCGTTGTTAAACTAGTGCACCACGTTAGCAGTTCGCCTTGTGTTTTGTGGAAAGAAATCCTACAAAACCTTAATATTTGGTTTTCTCATAATGCAAAATAAATATCTGGAAATAGTTTTCGTAATTTCGATGCCTTTAGTAGTTTTGTAGCTATAAAGCTCTGTTTCATTTTGTTATCCCAAGAATATTTTTATATTATTATTTGAAATGGATGTTTATATAATAATTATGCTATACTACATCTGTTTATAGCATAATCTTTTCTTTAGTGATTGCAAGAAGAACGCTACTATGTTGGTCAAATGACCTTTTATTTGTCAATAGGCCTAGTGAACCAAAAAGTAAAGGCTTGGGTTTGGTTTTTGTTTCTGTAAAGCAGAGACATTAACGGTTCAGAGTGAGCCGAAAGTTAAATACACTTTTAAATAATCAGGCTTAGATTTTATAATCATGGTGGAAATCTGGGCTGCGTTCAGCAGAGCTCAGCGCTGTTAGCAGTATCCTACAGAACGGGATTATTTTCTGAATGGTGCTCAGCGCTAAGCCTGCAAGGTCACCAAGGAAAATAGTCGGGTTTTTGGATAACGTGACGTAAAACGCATAGTTCTGAGCTTGGTGACAAAAAAAACATGGAGAAATTAATAGAAATAGCTCTAGCTGATTCTGATGGGACCATAGCTATGTAATTGGCGTGAAACCAGTTGATCACGCGAGAATTGTAAGAGACATGTTAGTTTCTAATTTTTACCTCTCCGAGTGACGTATGTCACGGAGAGGTTCTAATTTCGACGTGTGTGTGTGTGTGGCTGTTGTTATTACCTCTCCGAGTGACGTATGTCACGGAGAGGTTCTAATTTCGACGTGTGTGTGTGTGTGGCTGTTGTTATTGACTTACACCCCACGTGACCGCGTTCGCAGTTTCCAAATCGGAGCAAACGTGTTCGCCATTTCCGAACTGCTTTCAAAAGTCACGGAAATGGCTCCTCTACTTGAGTTCTCACACCACCATCTTCTGATCTTTGTCCATCCCACACGGACACCAGTCTGTACATACTGGCTTCTAATCACCACCATCTTCTGGTCTTCGTCCATTCCACTTGGACACCAGTCTGTACATACTGGCTTCTAATCACCACCATCTTCTGGTCTTCGTCCATTCCACTTGGACACCAGTCTGTACATACTGGCTTCTAATCACCACCATCTTCTGGTCTTCGTCCATTCCACTTGGACACCAGTCTGTACATACTGGCTTCTAATCACCACCATCTTCTGGTCTTCGTCCATTCCACTTGGACACCAGTCTGTACATACTGGCTTCTAATCACCACCATCTTCTGGTCTTCGTCCATTCCACTTGGACACCAGTCTGTACACCTGGCTTCTAATCACCACCATCTTCTTCTCTTCGTCCATTCCACTTGGACACCAGTCTGTACACCTGGCTTCTAATCACCACCATCTTCTGGTCTTCGTCCATCCCACTTGGACACCAGTCTGTACACCTGGCTTCTACTCCATCGTCATCGTTGGGTTTAAGACATTCGCGGCGATCAGCTAGGGTTACGAGAAACGTCTAGCCTCCCTAGGGTGGGATCACCACCAAAGGTTTTCGCAATTGCGGTTGTTCTTGCTTTTAGCTGTAGATCGACACCCTTATATACTACCTATTTGAGTAAGGCAAAGCAACCGGAGTATGCTTCATTTCAAACGCCAATATTAGTCAAGTCTCTCAAGAATGTCTAATTGTTCTTTATCAACGCGATGTAACGCTCAATAAGGCGAACAACTAACGAAGAAAATATTTAATATTAATTATATTTATTTTAATATTTAAGATAATCTAGTTTCTCAACTCAAAATTAAAACGGAAAGAGTTAAAAATTAGCCTATGTTTTAGTCTGTGTGTGTCCGTCCGTTAGTGCACCGCGTTAGCAGTTCGCTTTGTTTTGTGGAAAAAATCCTACAAAACCTTAATATTTGGTTTTCTCATAATGTATAATTAATATATGGAAATATTTTTCGTAATTTCGATGCCTTTAGTGGTTTTGTAGCTATAAAGCTCTGTTTCATTTTGATATGCCAAGAATATTTTTTATTATTATTATTTGAAATCGATGTTTATATATTACTTAAGCTATACTACATCTGTTTATAGCATAATTTTTTCTAAAGTGATTTCAAGACGAACGCATCTATATTGGTCAAATGAACTTTTATTTGTCAATAGGCCTATCGAACCAAAAAGTAAACGCTTGGGTTTGGTTTTCGTTTCTGTAATACAGAGACATTAACGGTTCAGAGTGAGCCGAAAGTTAAATACACTTTTAAATAATTAGGCTTAGACTTTATAATCATGGTGGAAATCTGGGCCGCGTTCAGAAGAGCTCAGCGCTGTTAGCAGTGTCCTACAGAACGGGATTTTGTTATTGAATTTTGACGTCACGGTGCTCAGCGCTGAGCCAGCACGGTCTTCAAGGAAAATAGTCGGGTTTTTGGATAACGTGACGTAAAACGCGTAGTTCTCAGCTTGGCGAAAAAAGCATGGAGGAATTAATACAAATAGCTCTTGCTGATTATGATGGGACTAGAGCTATTTAATTAGCGTGAAACAAGTTGATCACGCGAGAAGTTTAAGAGACATGTTAGTTTCTAATTTTAATTATAAAAGTTGTTGTTATCTATCTCTTAAAATATGTTATCATACAATTTTTGTTAAGCCTTGGTACCTTGCACGCTTTATTGCGCTAGCGTCATTTTTAAAACACCGATGACCGGAGAAAAGCTATGACGACAGAGCTCACAGGTAAACGTTTTCCAAATCCGCTGTCTTTTTTGGTGAGCTCTGCTGAACGCAGCCCAGATCAGAGAAAGGTCTGATCGCAATCGGATTATAGCTTCGTGTTTTCATGCTTTTTATGGTGCCCATTTACCTTCAGTGTGTGTGGCCACAAATTAGCTTTGGTGTTATGTAACGTTAACAGTCATGTTGACAAACGAGAGAGAGAGGTGAAACGAGAGGATAGTGTTTACATGGCAACCCTGTTGTGAATATGGCTTTGAACATAGAGGGTATACAGTTGAGGAGTAGAAAATTGGGCCTTTACAAACACGTAAAGGTAATATCCCCCCAAAGTTTTATCTCTTCATTTCCCGTTTTTCCCCCATCGGATGATTTTAATGTGTACAAGTATATCCTTATTGGATGTAAAATATCGTCTGATTTACAGTATATTTGCTATGCTTTGTATACTGCTTTAATATTTCATAAGTTTTAACTTCACTATTTGCTCATAAAAAAAAAAGAAACATTTCCATATCTGGGTAAATAAGTTTGTAAGTAGTCCTCTTCTAGACTCGGAGAGGTAATATTTTGGTTTTCCCAACTTGTAATTATAAAAGTTGTTCTTATCTATCTCTATAAATATGTTATCATACAATTTTTGTTAAGCCTTGGTACCTTGCACACTTTATTGCGCTAGCGTCATTTTTAAAACACCGATGACCGGAGAAAAGCTATGACGACAGAGCTCACCGGTAAACGTTTTCAAAAATCCTCTGTCTTTTTTGGTGAGCACTGCTGAACGCAGCCCAGATCAGTGAAAGGTCTGATTGTAATCGGAAAATTGGGCCTTTACAAACACGTAAAGGTAATATCCCTCCAAAGTTTTATCTTCATTTCCCGTTGTTTCCCCATCGGATGATTTTAATGTGTACAAGTATATCCTTATTGGAGGTAAAATGTCGTCTGATTTACAGTATATTTGCTATGCTTTGTATACTGCTTTAATATTTCATAAATTTTAACTTCAGTATTTTTTCATAAAAAAAGAAACATTTCCATATCTGGGTAAATAAGTTTGTAAGTAGTCTTCTTGACTCGGAGAGGTAATATTTTGGTTTTCCCAATTTGTTTATTTTTTAAAATTCATCAAAAATATGCTTAATTATGAATTAATTAAACAGCTGAAATGTTAACGGACTTAGGCTTAATGGTTAGGAGCACGCACACCCAACCATAAAGAACTGAACCAAACCACTTCCAAAAACTCTCTAGGGGTCAAATTTGGTAACGAATTGTGACTCAGGATAAAGCATGATATAAGTACCACAATTTATATAATATGTTATATCATTGCTATTTCAAATTAGAAATCCATTGAAATACAATGGAATAAGGTCTTCAATTAAAGCTTCCGGATATATACTAGGGCTTTAACCCCTAACTTCATTTTCACGTAACTTGTAATAGAAGATTACCGAATGTTTAAGGGAGAGTGAAGTGACCGGACAACCATTTTTAAATCCACGTAAGTATTTGATAACGTTCATGATTTAAAGATGAAAATCAAGTTTTTTTTAAACACCAAATATTTCTATTTATAGAAAAAAGTTTTGTTCTAATTAATATTGATTTTTATGAAATTTTGCAATTCAATTTTATAAGGCCTAATTTTATTTGATAAAATCTGATGTCCTGTATTTATTTTTTTTAATGTGCTTCATATTAATTATAGTCTATTTTTACGCTGTGAGACTTTAATCTATATCTATAAAAATCAAAGTCCTGACTGACTGACAGACTGACTGATAATCAACGCCCAGCCCAAACCGCTTGCCCTAGAAGGGTGAAAATTTGCAGGAACGTTACTCATAAGTAGTAGGCGCGTACTAAGAAAGATCTTTCCAATCCGCCGCCATCTTAAAAAATGGCGCCCAGAAATGTAAAAAATCTTCTCCATTGCAACAAAGTCCGCGGGTTTCAAACGATTTCACAAATATTTAGTAGACTGGTTTCCTTTAACCTATAGACGGATGAATGGTCTTTTGGGTTCGAATTGTTTCCATCTTTTTAAATGGCGGCCAAAAACTTAAAAACCCTACTTTATGGAGTAATGTCCGCGTGAAAAGTAATAAAACAATGTCCCGACGGGCTGACGGGCAACGCCGAATGCCTTCGCTCCTAGGGTGCTACAAAATTATTAGTCGTCAGTAAAATCTACCCATTCCTTGTATCATTTTGATGGAAGTTCTTATTACACGCGATCGACGCCGCCGGTAACAGCTAGTTTACTATAAGACTAAGGACGTAAAAATAAAGAATCTGAAAAATAAACGGAATTACCGGTAAATTACTTCTACATTTTTTTCCAAAATTTCAAAATATCGACAATTGCTCATTTATAATGTAAAAAAATGGTATTTCAAAATTGGTAATTTATCGCGGTATTGTGCTAAATTACTGGTTATATCCAACGGTAAATTACCGACACATATGTGTCGGTAATTTACCGTTGTACTATAGCTCAATTAGTTTAAACGATTCTTTTCGAAAGCAATAATTATTTATAAGCGGGTTAGTGTTAGCCTCCAGCGCAAGAAGGTGCTTCTATGGGAGGACTAGATTGAACAGTTTTACGTATATTGTCTGAAATTTTACTTCACTGTGCGTTTGTTGTTGTTTAAATTCCTTCTTTTAAGAGTATTACATTGTTAGTATTTGGTTTTATCAGCTCATGATAAACAAAATGATAGTGAAATTACTATAGGCATGGGAACAATTGCTTGAAACCCATGTATAACCAAAAGTGGATGAGGGGAAATGTATGAAAATGGCCAAAAGTGGTAAGACATCAGAGTTTCGCCGTAGTTGGCAGTTGAATCGGCGTAGCTATTGTCGTCACTATTTCCTGGAAAATGACCTCTATTCAGTAATGCATTGTGCTTCACAATTGTTTTTCAGCAATGTTTGACGCTGTTGTGAGGAGATATCAACCGACGTTACTATCGCCTCCATTTTGCTTTGTAAGTGCGTCAACCCCAAAGGTTCAACCAAAGAGCATAAATGCCTGGACTACTTTCAGTGGCGAGTTTGCAAGTCCATAAACTAAATAGTTATTGGCTAAACTTTGATGTGCGTTTTTTAACACAGGCTCCATGGCCATTTTCATATACATTCCCCCTCATTAACTTTGGTATTCTAAGTAATATCAGAAGTGGTATGAGACTAGAAGTGAAGGGCTCTAGCATTGGTAATAGATCCTGGCACTAGTGAACAAATTTGAGGATTTTATGCCGCTTCCCACGCGCTAAAACTAGAGAGAGAAAAATTGGTCGAGTTCCAAAAACATTTCTTACCCCCTTCCCCTCAACCTAAAGCCGCCGAACACGGACCCGGCTCCTTGAATCTAGTTCGGCCGTCTACCACCGCGAGCGTCTCACGTTTTGGAGGGAAAAATTCTGAAACCGCCACTAGAGGGCCAACCGTTTGTGTTTTATCAAGTCTTTTCACTAATGCCGAGTGAAGAATTTGGTTAGCTCAATACTTCTAGTATCATACCACTTCTGGTAATATTTAATGATTGTTAATTTTTTTCGAATTTTAAAATCAAAGGGTTTTCTGAAAGAAACTCTATCTTGTACAACCAAATGGAATTAAATATGAAAAAGTTAAGACCGCAGAGTTACAAAGCATTTCCGACTTTTCGGTCTAGGATAACTGGAATCTTTAACAACCGCATAACTTTCAAAACTAGTAATATTCTACAGAACGAAGGAAGATGCACGCGATTAAATTTTGATGTAAAATGAAACGAAATTCAACTGAGAAATAATAATTCCCACGAAAGCGTAGCGTAACAGTTTTTTAAGTTTACACTTCTTTCAATAATGAGTTATTCATCGTACCACGTATTAAGGATTATAGGTTTGTAATTCCTAAAACATTATTAATGCGCAGGAAGTAGAGGTTTCAACGATCACAGTTTTGACTTAGAAGAAGAGAAATAATCTGTGTTGACTTCCGGTGTAAAGCAAATTAACGTAAAAGATTCTGTTAACTGAATCCACAACCACGATGATTTTCCCTGTTTTTAGCTACATGTTTTTAGCACATTGCGATAACGTTGACGTAGGAACCAGAGGTCTTTCGAAGAACAGATTACAAACATAAAGACTAAAGTTCCAAGCTTGATATAGACAAAAGGTTCACATTCTCTCTTGAACTAATCTCAGTTAGCAGTGTCAAGCTTAATTACATAAATTTAAAACTGTTATGTACTTACAATATATTTGAAAGTTTTTGGTGTTTTTTATCGGAACTAAATTTTATGGTCAAACTTTGGATAAGGTTTAAATCCAATTGGTTCTCGTATTAAAATTAAAATGAGCATTAAAACAAAACAAAGGTGGCTTATATCGGTCAAAATTCAAACTGCGTGATTGCCGATGGCAATTGTATGCTTTAAATGCTTTGAGTGTCATCGATTTATTTCGTAGAGAAGGGAAAACGGAACGTGTTGACTCCACCAGATCATTACACCCTCAAAGGGGAGTATACGATAGTTGCGGTTCATGTTGGGATGTGAACATATCGTATCTGAAAAATTTGCTTTATTTACAGTCACATTTTTCCCAAATTTTGAAATACCAACAAAAGGGTACCCTAGAAGCGCGAGTCTTAAGCTAAAAAGTCGGTAAATTTTCGACCCCCAAAACGACGTTGGCACGACATAGTGGGGCCGAGGTAACGGTTCAAATGACACCGACAAAAAAGCGTCGGTAGACTTTCATTTTGACAGTCAAAGTGTCCTAGAGCACAATTAAATGTTTTCTATATGGCACAATTAGATG
The DNA here is from genome assembly GCF_054372755.1 of Phalangium opilio. Taxonomy (NCBI): domain Eukaryota; kingdom Metazoa; phylum Arthropoda; class Arachnida; order Opiliones; family Phalangiidae; genus Phalangium; species Phalangium opilio. The sequence continues at coordinate 2,555,692 of NW_028324146.1, read as the reverse complement.
TTTTCTATAGTACAATTAAATGTTTTCTATAGCACAATTAAATGTTTTCTATAGTACAATTAAATGTTTTCTATAGCACAATTAAATGTTTTCTATAGTACAATTAAATGTTTTCTCTAGCACTATTAAATATTTTCTCTAGCACAATTAAATGTTTTCTGTAGCACAATTAAATGTTTTTTGTAGAACAATTAAATGTTTTTGTAGAACAATTAAAGGTCTCGTATAGCACAATTAAAGGTCTCGTATAGCACAATTAAAGGTCTCGTATAGCACAATTAAAGGTCTCGTATAGCACAATTAAAGGTCTCGTATAGCACAATTAAAGGTCTCGTATAGCACAATTAAATGTTTCCTACAGCACAATTAAATTAAAGTGTCAACGTTTCACGCAAATTATAAAATATATTACATTTGCTGGTGGCGTACATTTCTTACAAATATACATGTACTTCAGCTTAAATTATGAAACTGGGTGTCATTTGAAATTAATATTCATAGTTGAAAACACATTGACGCCTTGGTTTTCCTCTAAGTATTGATTTGCTTGTGGCAAAAATTTCAATCACCAAGAATAGAAACGAACAAACTAAACCGAATAACCAAAAGTGAAATGGTGTTGACAGCTCTTCCAGACATACTGATTTGATTGGTTGCAAGGCAATGTCCCGTTCGTTAAGTTTAAACCGAGCGAAGCTTCGTTCTCTAACCCTTTTTGCTCTCTGCGACTGAGCCGTTTCTACGTACCGTTGAGTTCTGAGTAATAAAATTACACTTCAATATTATTACTACAAATACTATCACTATTAACTTACAGGTAATCGATGTTTTCTGTGATTCTTTTGGGTAATTTTTTAGAAAAAGGAAATACTGAATATTCCCAGTGATAAACCTTTTTCCCCAAGTAGACTTTCACACCCATTTCACAAAGTTCTCGTGAAAAGGCCGGCGCATTATTTATCTGGGCTTGAACCATGTTGATTCCGTGAAACACGGCGTATTTGCTAGTACCATTTTTGTAGACGCCGAACATTTCGGGAAAATAGTCCCCTAATAAAGCGCTTTTTGAAAAAAGCTTTGCGATGATAGGATCTTGGTGGGTGTGCTAAAGAAAGAGATTAAAATGACACGTTTCATCTGAAATCCGTGTGTTATTTACATTTCGTAGAAATTGGACGTAATCCGTATTTTTAAGTAATGGAATAGTTCCCGCACTATTCAATAAATCCTCAATGGTGTTGATTCGAAATGATGTCGATAAAGTTAGAGTACTCTTTAAATTGCCAGATAGCGATCTCATTAAAACCGACGTGGCAAGATACCAACCACCCAAGAAGAATTTAGTTGACAAACGCCTCGGAAATGTTTTAGAAGCTAATTTAATAAATAAAAATATTCAATAACTTAAAGGGACGGTAAAGCGGTCGGCGGACTGTTGAAAAGGCGCCAGAACCCCCTCCCAACAATCATTGACGTCAGCAGCTGATGTAAAACGCGTCAAAGAGGAATTATTTCGTCGTAGTAAAGCGGTTCTTCACATCCCGTTAATCTCTTGTGATTGGTGAGCCTCCACTCTCCGGCGTTTCCCCTGACCCAATTCCCTAGAGTCCGAGACTCCCACTGCGTTTGCTAGAATCATCGACGTAGGAACATGGAAGAAATAGTAAAGGCGTTGTGGGGTGGCGTAGCGGTTAGCGCTTTCGCCTCGCAGCAAGAGGATCCCGGGTTCAATCTCGGACTGTGGCACCGGGTGAAAATCCGGGAACAAATCCTTCTGCGTAGAGTTTGCAAGTTCTCTCCCCGCTTGTTAAAAGGAGTTTTCCTCCGCGGTCTAACCCGGTTTCTCCTTTCCATCAAAACTTGCAGGGGTTAACGGTAATAGTTAGTATAGGGCGCTGTCGGTTAGCTGTGGCATAGGGGCTAGCCACCACCCCTCTATGCATTGTAATGGGACCTACCTGTAAATAAACCACAGGCTTAGTGTGGAAATACCTTCATAGACAAAGCCTAGATTATTTATTGGTCCAATTGTATCACCGGCCTGATAAGGCTGAATAACACAAAATTAGGAAAATGCCTTAACACTATGTTTTAGGAAAGAAGGAAAAAGTTTAGTTTTTCATACCCCCCCCCCCGGAGGGATGTGACATCAATAACGCCTTTTCAAAACAAAATTCAACGGTCCGCCGAAGACTTTAGAGACACTTAAATAAACTAATTTAATATGAAGCTATTTAACCATTCAAAAAGATAACCGATGTGTAAAACCAGATATACTCCGAAACTTTGCACCCATGTGGTCGTTTAATGTAAATAAAATTCACAAAGATTGGGGATATAAACGATAGAAGAAGAGCAATCAGCGCAATTCCCCACAACAACTCGTCTATTGCACCAAATGAAAAGTTTCTAATGCCAATGTCGTAATCAGGATGAATTCCGGACATTAAAATTGTTTCGTCGATCAAAAATCCAGGGGAATAATGAAATACTTGAAATGTACTTGAGTCGGGTTTAGCGTTAAACAAAACTGTATCAGCCAGCTGTTATGGAAAGAGAAATGTTATGAAAATTGCTTGAAGTACAACAACTGTTGCACTTACTCCACTTTCCACACTAGCTAGGGGCGTATTATTTTTAAACTGCGTAACGTTGGCGTAGTTTTGCAGATTCTTTTGAATAGATGCATAAGGTACAAAAATCAGACTACATAAAAGGGAGAATGAGGTCAATTTACCAAAATTACGAGCTAAGCAAATTTTTTTATTACGTTATGTTTAGTATATTAGGTAGTATGTAACTAGCAGCAGAAGAAATAATTCGAGGGCTAAACTTCCCGGTCATTAGATCATCCATTTCTGCAGCTGGCAAGTGTGTCTGACATTTTTTAATAATAATATTATAAAATATTGCATACGTTATGATGCACGTCTAAATATTTAGTGATATTTTTTATAAAAGAATAAGATCTGACTACAACAGGTCTGCTACAGATTTTTTAATTAAAAATTTGCTGAATATTCCTTGTTTGCTCTAACTTTCTTACGTAATTCATCCCCTTATATTTGTAGAAAAATCTGAGTGTTGAAAAATGACTAGTACCATGAACCTCAAAATATATTAGTTCGTGCTAGTGATTTTAGTAAAACTTTGAGGCTTCGAAAACAAACATTCTTTCTTTTCCCTAACATTAACAACATTTTTGCAAAATGTCTGTCTTTTCCAGATACTGTGGCAACCCTGTAAGGGTTCTATATCAGCTGTATACACTGTTATACTGTATTACGCCTTGGTTGGCTTCAATTGCATAAAAAAATAATAATATGTTCAATTTCTCATTGTCCAACGTTATTAACTCTTAGTAAACCGTGTCAAATTAAATAAATACTAAAAAACTAATACTTACAGTGAATTTGAAGATGAATTTCTCGTTCTCATCCATGCTGGTGGCCTTATTTGATTAAAATTGTTATGCTCCAAAATGAAAACCTTTAAGTGAGTCGATTGTTCTCACAAAGACTCGCATTATATGAGTAGTTGTCAGGACCCTCATAGTTTTTATAGTTTCGACACCTAAATTTCATGGATTTAAGCGCCTGAAAATTATAGTTGGCGGAATGAAGGCCAAAATATGAGAGCATACTTTATTTCAACAAACTGGTTCCACCTCAAGCAACATAACACCAATACGTATGACACTCAATATGGTGTGTATCTAAAGAATACAAAAGTTACGGGACCGAAATTATTATTGTCAAACCTTTCGTGAACGAGATCTCTTTGAGGCAGAGACCATATGCATAAAATGAAAGAACTACTACACTATCAAAGTTGAATGGTACTTACCCTTCCTGTTCATAGGCCAAACTCATAGTCATAATGTGGCAAGAAACTTGAAGAAATTTAGCATTGTGGCTAGAGAAAGTGTCATATTTACCGTTATTATCTTAGTTTAGGTTCAATAAAAAAATATGAAGTACCATTTCACGTTTTCCGTGTTTGTTCGAGCAATTATCGCACGCGAATAAATTCAACGGAGCAACTCTGATTAGGAAAACTGCGTTTTGGAAAAACCCTAGTCGTCACGGGACGCTACGAGTTACGGACTTTCTCGAAGTATTTGTTTATTGTTATTCGATTTTGGGCTCTCGGGCGAGTAACAACGTTTTATTTCGGGCCCTCAGGCGAGCATTATTGGACTAAGTGCGAGAATTTTGAAGGCCGGCTTCCATCGAAAAGTTCTAGCAAACAGAAAACCGAGCATCGAGACGAACAATGGAGCGACCGTGCCGATTTTCGAATCCCCGCTGGGGTAAAAGTTGGAAGGGTTCTAGCTAACTGAAAGCCGTGCAATGTGGTTCTAGCGAACTGAAGTTACACAATAGAGAATTTTCTTCAGGGGAAAGCAAAAATTCGAGAGGAAATAAATTTAAAAGGATTTCTATTGTTCGTCTTCAGTTCACTAGAACCACATAGCACGGCTTTCAGTTAGCGAGAACCCTTGCAACTTATGCCCCCCCAGCGGGGATTCGAAAATCAGCATGGTCGCTCCATTGTTAGTCTCGATGCTCGGTTTTTAGTTCGCTAGAACCCTTTTCGATGGAAGTCGGCCTTTAACCGGGTACAAGCGCGTGCAATATGTTCAATGTATTTTTGTTCTGCTCATCTTAATTCTTAATAAAGGTTTCATGTCTTAAGAGGTTGAGTGTTTTTAAATATCTAAAGGATAATCCGCCACATTATCCCCCACAAATCACCACAATAGCCTTGGTTCTTTTAGCTTCTACTATTGGCAGAAGCCGATTAGGCTTCACACATGAAGTACGTAACATGTGCCTTGGGGAGCTACACGATATTCTCTAAGCTCCTAGGAAAAATCCTCCCCTTACGCGGAGGGAAATAGTTCAGTAACGCGGCTCCTTCGGATCCATCGGATCCTTCCGCCTAAGAACCGATTTACCACGTACCTAAATTCGAGAACTACTATAAAGACTGAGTAGGGTATCTAAAATATTCTTTAGATAAAACTGTTCACAATACCAAAGATTATTTGGGAGTAAGGCGTTAAAATGTTATCAATCTGGGTAGCTTTTGCTTGGACTATTTAAGACGCCGTGCATCTGTTTTTTACGAGGAATGTTTTCTGTTCTCGCGGTTACGGCGAGCTCGGCCGCCGGCGGCTCGGGAATCGGGATACCGCTGTTACCTAGACAAGGCCTAGCGTAGTTTTAGAGTCTATTATCATTCGCAGAGCTATTTTTCTGTTGAAATTAGGGAACTAGTATAAATATTGAGTAGAGTGTCTGAAAAATTCTTTAGTTAAAACTATTCACAATACGAAAGATTATTTGGGAGTAAGGCACGAAGATCGTATCAATCTGGGTAGCTTTTGCTTGGTCTATTTAAGACGCCGTGCATCTGTTTTTAATGAGGTATTTTTCTGTTCTCGCCGTTACGGCAAGTCCGGCCGCCGGCAGCTCGAGATGCGCCGCTCGGCCTCAGCCGCTGATATCTAGCCAAGGCTTAGTGTAGTTTTCGTGTCTAATTTTATTCGCAGAGCTATTTTTCGGTTGAAAATTAAAGAAAATCTTATCATATTTAGTTCAAGACTAAGTAAATGTCTCAAAACATTTCGAAACTTGAGCTTTAAAACGTTGAATATTTTATAACGACTACGGAACGGTACCGCAAATTCGCCTTCCAGGCCTCCCGGTTATGTCGACTGCGAGGTCGAGTCGAGGTCCCATGCAAGAAAATAGTAATAGCCGTCGCCTATTGGTCTGGCATTAAAGAGGTTTTCTATGGTTAGGGGGCTCATGATTGGTTAAAAGATTTTTTGTTCGTCTGCTTAGTTTTTACTTCGGGAATATCATGAAATCCATGGCCAAAGCTATGGAAAAGTGGGACTTACGTACTTTATGTGTGAAGCATAATCCGCTTTTGCTATTGGGTGTATTTATACCATATCGGATAATTGTGGATATATTGGATTATTTTCAGAGAGGAAAAAATAGCAAAAGGTATTAGTACTGAAGTTGCTAAGTCTTGTTATAAATTAACTACTAAAATGTACTTACAATGTACCTTAAATTGAATATCTGAGGCTTTTGCTCCGTAGGACGTTATTGGTCCAAAACCTAAAAAGGTTAAATGTTCACGGTTTCAAGTAGCACTTACAACGGCTATAAATATCGATCGTCAACTAAAGTAAAATAAAGAATGAAATGGGACTATTCCGTGGGTAAAGAACTTAACACGTAATGCGTTTTATCATAAGTAATATAATAAATATACGTATGCCACTTAATTACCGTAATGCTTATTACTCGATGAAGGTGTTTTCACTTTGTTATAGAAAGGGGCTAAGTGTGAAACCGGTAGTTGGAGTTTCTTACAACTCTAAAAACATATTATCCGTCGGTATTTATACCTATTGGTTCTGCATCGCTAACGAATGTTTGGGTGTATCTTATATGAGCAGGTTCCGAAATAGCAACCACGATTCAATAAAAACAGCGGCGTTGTTCCAAATAGTGGCTGCTTTTTTTGAGAAATAGCAGTTATTAGCTAGAGTTTTAAACAACTCTTAACCCTACAGTTTACCTTACCTGTTACTTATCGGGTTGGAATAACAATACCTAAACAGACTCTGATACTACTGGGGTTCAAATAACCAAACCTAACCTCATCTAAGACATTTTTGATACAACTAACCAAGTTTAACCAGGCTTAATTAAGTTCAAATAACCATAATCTCTTCTCAGTTGCACTACTCTATTATTAACTGCTGTAACGGTGCGCCGCGTTTACGAGAACCGCTGTAGGAAACTGCCGTAAAGCGTAAACTGCGGGTTATGAGGACCGCTATTATGAAATCCACTCTTAAGTGAGGACTTCCCGAATGTTTAGAGAGGAATCCAGTTGGTTGGCGGAAATCGTGTTTTATACGGAAACACACTAACTGTTGTTATGTTTCTAATGGTGAAGGATTATTCTCTACTTTGAAGTGAGACTGGAATTTATATCGATTTAATTTTTTTCTGTTAAGTTGTTAACATTAATACTTTTTAAAGCTCTTGAACGGATTTTTAAGCTTTATTACAGAATAATACATATTATTATTTTATTTTTTATATGATCAAAGTATATGAATTGATTCTAAGTTTAAGCAGAAGTCCATTAAATTCAAAAACTAGCAGCAAACTTATGGTTTAAGCAAAGAAGGTATAAAGAGAGGGAGTTAAAGCTAGCAGCTTTCAGGCAATGCATTTTTTGAGTTCTCTCTTTTCTTTTTATTTATTTGTTATATTTTCCTAATAATATCCGGTTCACCGTATTTCAACCAAAAAGAGGGTAGAGAAAGATGCGCGCGCATACCGGAAGCTTGGAGGAAACCTTTCAAAGCGCGAACACTGCAGCTAAGCCTTTTTCCTAAGCATGGGCGAATACTCGAGTAACACGAATAACTCGATCGAATATCGAGACGAATAACCGTCTCGATATTCGATAATCCCCATTTCGGGTATTCGAACGAATATCGAATAGTGAATTTTACTATTCGGGCCTACTATTCGTTAAATATTCGACCAACTATTCGTTAAATATTCGACCAACTATTCGTTAAATATTCGACTAACTATTCGTTAAATATTCGACTAACTATTCGTTAAATATTCGATTAACTATTCGATTAACTATTCGAGAAAACAAAAATATTAACCCTAAAAATGTTTTAAAAAAGTAATGGCAGTTACACTTTTTAATGTATAAGTTTCTATGGGAAAATAGGCCTGAAGTGCTACTACTCTATAGCGTGTGAAAGTTTGTCTGTGGACCGTTTTTTTTTCTTCTTTTTTCCCACGCTTTACATTGGCCACTTAGACATTTTTTGAATCCTTCTATTTCTGACTATTCGATAAGGGCAATTTTAAGTTAAGCCTAATTATTCGATATTCGGTTCCCAAACAACTATTCGTCTCGGTATTCGATAAGAAAATTTTTCACTATTCGATATTCGTCTCGACAGTCAAAAACTGGTATTCGCCCATGCTTACTTTTTCCCCTCTTTATACCCTCTTTGGTTTAAGCTATCAATATCCTTAATGGAAAACCTTTTAGTGACTTTTGATGTCGGAAGGGTAACATTATTTTTTATTATTTCCTTTAAGTATTACCAGGAATGTATGGAGGGGTTGGAATGGCTAAGGTCAAATCCTAATCGGCGTGAGATCTTGGAAACAACTGGCGTGGCTTAATTTACGCTAGTGACGTCATTGCCTGACGTAAAAATCGTATTTACCACTTAAATTATTTTCATTCATTAATTCATTGGCTGCCCCTCCATACATTCCTGGTATCACCGTTTATTTTGCCTCCAGAAATATCATTGCAACAAAGTGAAAGGTAAGTTATTGATATGTTCTTATTCTCATAAAGGATATATTTAATTATAAACGCTAACGAGTAGACTTTAAAAATGGTGCGGTGATTTTTTGTAACGAAGGAAAATATTCTGGCATTTAAAATAAAAATCATGAAAAAGTTTCAAGTAATGCAATGTGTACATACATGTATTTTACTTGTTAATTAGGTTTTTAAACAAAGATTTATTGCGTTATTTCAAAACTTTTCGACGCCTTCGTTTTCCCTTAGTTGTAGCTTTTATCCCAGTCAAAATTTCAACGATCAACGCGAGAAATGACAATACCAAGCCAAATAACCAAAGGTAAAACGGCGTTGACAACTCTTGCAGGCATACTGAATTGATTAGTTGAATAGCGTGATCTCCTTCGTTAACTTTGAACCGTGCAAAACTTAGGTCCCTAACCCTTATTGCACGCTGTGATTGAGCTGTTTCCACATATCTTTGAGTTCTGAAAAGAAGCATAGAGTCAATTTTAACTTAACTGTGTGAATCAAGATGACCTTACAAGTAATCCACATTTTCCAGGATCCTTTTGGGTAATTTTTTCGAAAAAGGAAAAACGGAATATTCCCAGTGATAGACCTTTTTCCCCAAGTAGACTTTCACACCCATTTGACGAAGTTCGAATGCAAAACCAGGATCATTATTTATCATCGCTTGAACCATGTTGATACCATGCAATACAGCGTATTTGCTGGTACCATTTTTGTAAACGCCGAACATTTTTGGTGAATACTCGTTTAAGTATTTGAAGTTTTTAAACAGCGCAGCGATGATGGGATCTTGGTGCCTTTGCTGAAAGTGAAAGGTTCAAAATTAAGGTGTATTGGGGCAATTCTTTAACTTTTTAAACGAGTTATCCCAAATGATAACTATCTTCTAAAGGGTTGTTTTCAACCTCGTGCCGTCTATGAGAGCGCGATATCTAAATAGGTGTCATCAAACCTTGAACGAACGGCCAATGTCTCGCGAATTCCCCTCGTGCTAATAAGAAAACAAGGCGGTCAATTTAAAATTTTATAGTTTTTTATTATCACGGGAATGATTATCGATAAGTTACCGCTTGCTTCATAACTAAAGACGGTAAAATTTTAACTTAACCAACTTGTTTTTTATTAGCACGAGGGAATTCGCGAGACAAACGCCGATTTTCGTTCAAGGTTTGATGACACCCATGATTAATCACCTATTTTAATATCGTGCACTCATAGAACGCACGAGGTTGACAACAACACTTTAGACGATAGATATCACTTGCGATATATCGATTAAAAAGTTAGAGAATTGGCCCCATTACAAGGAAACGATAAAATTATCCTACGGAGGGAAATTATTCAAGTCTGAAAAATCCGCCAAGTGTCTTTATTACCGGAAAAACAGGCAGACACTTTACGCTAAAAATATTTCTGCGTTTTACATAATTCATTGTTTGCTAATCTTCGTTCATCAAATGTTGAAAGATAAATTACGATGAAATAATACAAATAGCTTCCAGGCTTTTCGTAACTCTAAAAAATACCGCCTGATATCTTCTAATCAAGCCTAACAATTCAATAATTCGATTTTCTGTCTCCGATCTTCTAAAAACCCAATCAGTTGCAGATCATATTTCCAAAAGCTGCAAACTTCCCCTCCGTAGTATTGTTTTTTCCTCTATATTTAGTAATATCAAGAAGGAATTTACTATAAGAAGGCCTAAAAAGGCGTCCGGTGTACGCGTGATAGTCGACAATCCCCCCTCATGGGTGGGGGGAGGCTGGAAACCAAGGCGGGACTTAATATTTTATCTAACTCTATATTTTCCACCAGCTATCTCTTTTAACTTTTCGTTAAGCCTTGCTTTGGTTTTTGGAACTGACGAAATTATAAGTATAGTACACTTGATTCGATTTAGAAACAATTATAGAACGAAGGATTGTCACGTAGAGACACGTATTCAAAATCCATTAAGTTAGGTTTAAAACCTTTAACTAACTTGTTAATGGCAATTAAAAACCATTCCCTAACCGTTTCAGCACCGCTGGCAGCTTCCATTTTCTGTTTACTTTGCTCGAGATTTTTTTTCTCTATTCGGAATACGTCAATCTCGTCTGTATGACCTATCCCCACGGGGTCCAATAGGAAAGCGGAGAGCATTGACGGACATGAAAGGGGTGGGGCTTACTTGTCCACTATAACACCGGCGTAAGAGTAGAAGCGTAAAATCTACTGACTTAGGCATTCTCATAGTAAATTAATTCTTGGTAATATTTACTTTTCTAAGGAAGTCCACGAAAGATGAATTTTGTAGTAAGGGAATAGTGCCGGCGCTGTTCACTAAATCCTTAAAGTCATTGATTCGAAATGATGAAGATACGGTTAGGGTACTTTTCAAATTACCAGAAAGCGACCTCATTAAAATCGACGTTGCGAGATAAAAACCCCACAAAAGGAATTTCGTCGACAAACGCCTCGGAAATGTTTTTGAACCTAGTAATATAAGAAAATAATAAATTTTTAAATTAAAAAGTTAAAGGTTGTACAAGCTACTTAACCATTCAGAAAGATAACCGATGTGTAAAACCAGATATAATCCAAAATTTTGCAAACACGTGGTCGCGAAGTGAGAATGAAATTTTCGAACAGCGGTGAGATAACCGACAGAAAGAGGGCGATTAGTGTAATTCCCCACAGCAACTCTTCTATTGCACCGAAAGAAAATTTTCTAATGCCAATATTGGCATCAGGTTTATTTCCAGTTATTAAAACTGTTTCCTCGATCAAAAATCCGGGGCAATAATGAATCGACTCAAGTGTACTTGAACGTGGTCGACCGTTAATGAGAAGTGTATCGGCCAACTGTTCAAGAACATACAAGTGTTATGAACTCTATTGAAAACGTAACAATCACTGAAGAATAGAACCGAATAATCAACTTACTCCAATATCCAAACTGGTGAAAAATGAAACATTCTTAGATTGCGTGACTTGCGCATAATTCATCAGCTTCCTTTGTACAGATTGAATAGGAACAAAAATAAGACTAAATAAAAGGGAGAAAATTGTCAACCTCCGAAACCAATAGTAAGGATTAATTTGGTTTTTACGTTATGTTTGATATATTAGGTAGTATGTAACTAGCAGCAGACGATATGATTCGAGGGCTAAACTTGCCCGCCATTAGATCAGGCATTTCTTCAGATGGCAAGCCTGTCTAAAACACAACATTGAATATTAGCATAAGTTTATAAGATATGTTCCATAAGTATGAAAAGCCACAAGGGTCGGCTTTTCTGCTTGCCTGGGTACCTTCGCTAGTGTGTTCCAGGCGGAAATTGCCGCGATCTGTTATTGCGCAGATTACTGCATTAACAAAGGGTATACCGGACGGACTGTGAGAATTTATTCTGACAGTCAGGCCGCCCTGAACGCGCTGAACCAGTGTCAGATTACCTCTCAACTGGTGCGCAGCTGCCTTGATCTGCTAGCGCGACTGGCATCCTGCAACAGGGTTCTGTTGTACTGGGTGCCAGGGCATAGCGGATATCATGGCAATGAGCAAGCCGATAGATTTGCGAAAAGGGGTGCGGAGGCCAAGCTCTTGGGGCCGGAGCCGGCCGTCCCCATCCCCTACAGGCACGTCAAACAGTGTCTGCATGACAGGTTGACTGTCATACAAAACCAACTCTGGCATAACATGGAGGGCCAGAGACAGACTAAACTTTTTGTCAATGGTCCCTGCAGGTCTCGTGCCAGAGACCTAATTTCGCTCAGCAGATGGGATATTAGGCTGGCCACCGGTCTTTTGACCGGGCACTGTCGGCTTAATAGGCACCTCCATCTGATGGGTTTTGCCGACGACCCTCTCTGTAGGTCGTGTCAGGAGAAGGAAGAAACATCCGCTCACGTACTTTGCGAGTGCGACTGCTTCGCCTCGCTTAGACTAGAATATTTTGATTCACATACTTTGGAACCCTCGAGGGTCTCCTCTATTACGGTGGAGGGAATTCTTCGCTACGCTGCATCTACGGGCCTATTCAAGGCCTGAATATGAGGATGCACAATATGCCTTTGGCATCGGTGCTAGGGCGCGTACCCTCCTCAACAACAATATATATAAATATGACACTACCAATACTTCGTAATGCTAGAGACTTGCTGAGAACTTGTTCGAGAACGACAAGCGAGAATTGACTGATACGCTTGGTTAATTTTGCAGCCGATCTTCGCAATTAGTCTTTACTAAGCCTTTGACAGCGCCTCACCAGGCGTCGCTTTACGAGAATATATGACGTTTCACCGACGTCACTTCATGACAAGCTCTCAGTAACCATTGTCAAACTTATGGAGCATATCTTTTGAACTTATGAAATTAGTGATAGTTGTTGGTTTGTTTGATTGTATATTTGTTCTTTATGGACAGTCACAATTTTTTATTGAATTTGCCCAAACTGCACGGCTGACATAAGGTACAATAAAGGGAAGGTTTTAGGGGTGTGGTTGAGTTCCAGATGTTTGGTTTTGCGAGCTCCTATCCCTTAAACTCGTTAAAACATCTTAACTCCAGGCCCGATGCATTTGAACTTTATGAAAAACTTCTTACTAAGCACCGTTCCTGTAAAACAACTTAAACAAGTAATAAACGAGACCCTCTCCGCTTGTCCCTTCTGAAAATTAACCCAATCTCCGCCCGGCACCGAATTAATGATCTTCACTTTGTTCACGACTTCTTTCAAAACAAACTAGAAAATGACTTCTCTTCTTTTTTTTTCACCTGCCACTCAAATTCGCGCACCAGAGGACATTTTAATAAATTAGTTAAACCACTGCAGGGCCCGCATATCCTTTAAGCAGAGCCACCTTACGTGTACAGTCATCAACGATTGGAATTCCTTGCCAATCGATGTGACCACCCTAACAAACAATGCAAACTTTCCGTCGTAAACTTTCTGAACATTTTCGGTCTTTAGCCTGAGCTGATCTAAACTTCAACTTAACCGTGTGTCCGTTTACCTGTTTTTTCCTATTTCATATATCCTATATTCCGAGTTCATTTAATTTTGCATATCCTTCTATCAACCGATGTTCGTAAAAAATTCACTCTGTTGGCTTCACAAACAGCAGTAGGCTAAATAAATATTTAAATAAATACAATCTTACCTCAACTAATTTGTACTATCCTAATTAATACTATTGATGTTCAAATAAAAAACCAAACTCCACCTAACCTTAACTGCAGTAGTACTTTTTGGTTCAAATAACAAAACCTTACCCGGCATAATACAATTAAGATTCAACTAACAAACCCTAACCTGAATTAATAAAATTAATATTCAAATAAAAAAACCTAACCCAATACTAATTGGGATCAAATAACCAAACCTGAACTGACTTCATACTCTTGGGCTCAATTAACCAAACCTAGACAAAAATGACCTAATAATAGCAGGTTCAAATTACCAAATGAAACCTTACCTGTGAACCTGACTTGGCCTAACACTTTAAGGTTCAAATAACCAAATTTGACCTTACCTAATAACCCGTTCTACACTCACCTGACCTAGCACTATTTGACTTCCAAACAAACAACCTAGACCTTCATAAACCCCCACCGTTTTTCACATCCCGGTTGTACTGCTTATCGGGGTACCGCGCTTACTGGAATTGCCGTAATGGGTAATCTGCGTTGGTTACCCCCCATTTTACCCAATTTAATACCCCCAATTCTCATTTACCCAAACCTCATTCAACCCAATTCCCAGTTTTCCTCTTCCCATTAACCCAATATAGCATTCCCAAGAAGACTCAAATAGAGTAGAATTTGTTGGTTCTATTTATTTCTTATTCCATAAGGGAGACACTTACTTGAAGTGTATAACCGCTCCAAAGAGGAAGAGACGTTCTCCTAACCTAACCAAACCAAACCTAACCTAACAGTAATTTCTTGGAAAAGACATATTATTGGAGGAGTCAATGAATATAAACATAAATCTTTTGGAAAAGGCGTAACATTGTTAAATGATTTTTAAAACAATAGTAATCTAACTTAACCACACCCAACCTAACCTAACCGAAACTCAAGAAAGATTTGCGGCAACAGGAAATTGGGAGAAATACACTTGGGTGAAGCAGGAATATATGATTTGGGTTAAATTCTTCTGATTGGGACAAATGAGATATGGTGATATGAGGGGACACCTCTGCGTTTTCGGGAAACCGCAGTTATGAGAACCACTATTATGGCATCTGTTCATCCGGGAACCGCTCATATCAGAGCTTTCCGAGAATATTTACTTAACGTTACTCTCAGGAAGCAGTGTTGAACATAAATTAAGTATGTATTATAAATTAACGACATTGATATACTTACAGTGAATTTGAAATGGAATTTCTCGTTATTTTCCATATTGGTATATTTAAGCGGTATTTGATTTCATGGTCAAAACTTGAAAAAGGTTTACTCCAACTTCTTCTTGTATAAGAATGAACACTAAAACATAACTACTGAACAACGGCGTTTCACATCGATCCAACATTAATATGCGTGATTTCCGAATGCAGTTGTAAGTTTTAAAAGCAAAATGTGATATGAATATGTTATACCTAACAAAGTCACAATGGAATGCTTTGTAAAGTGTTTTCGTGTACTTTCTTCTCAAAGCACGGTGTATTACACATGCTAGAAATGCGAAATTTACCGATAAATCATTCGATTTCATTGTTAGGAAAAATAATATTACCGTTTCGAGGGTAATTTATTACCTCCATGCGACACCAGTCAGAGCCCGGGTTCACTACACGTGGAAGGCTGGCCAACTCGCACTGCTGCTTGGCATGAGGTAAATAGCCCATGTTGGTGACCCCGCACCTGTGGTATTTGCATCTCTTATGGCTTTAATGTAATGTTCTGTAGTCCAATGAATCAGGTACAATTCTGAGCTCTTTATACTTAGCTTAGCTTACGGTGCATTACCACGGTAATTTATCTTTAAATTACCATTGTTAAATTACGCTATGACATAAATCGGTAAATTACGCCGGTAGTTCGTAAATTGCCGGTAATTTATGGACACTATTTTACCGACCCACATCTCTATTACATGCATTTTGAATTACAAGCAAATTTTTTGCAACAAATATATACTTTGGTTATACATTTATTTGATTACATTTCTTAACTAAAAGTAATGGTGATATTTGAATGGTTTTCGGCGCCTTTGTTTTTTTCTAGATGCTGATTTTATCCCGGTCCAGATCTCGACGAATACAGAAAGACACGATAAAAGCAATCCGAATGACCAAAAGTAAAATGGCGTTGACAACTCTCGCAGGCATACTGACTTGATTGGTTGAATAGCATTATCCCATTCGTTAACCTTGAACGGTGCAAAACTAAGTTCTCTAACCCTTATTGCACGCGTTGACTGAGCCGTTTCCACGTATCTGTGAGTTCTGAGTAATATAGCCATTTTTTCAATTATAGATTTCATATATTTGACGAAGAATGTCAATTAGAACTTACAAATAATCAATGTTTTCTAGGATTCGTTTGGGTAATTGTTTGGAAAAAGGAAACACTGAATATTCCCAGTTATAAACTTTTTCACCCAAGTAGATTTTCACACCCATTTCCTTCAGTTTGACTGCAAAACTCTTGTCATTGTTTATCATCGCTTGAACGATGTTGATACCTTGTAATACGGCGTATTTGCTAGTACCATTTTTGTAAACGCGGAACATTTTAGGTGAATAGTCGTTTATATATTTGAAATTTTTAAACAGCGCAGCGATGTTGGGATCCTGGTGCCTTTGCTGAAAGAAAAAAGTTAAAAATTTCATCCGAATTTAAGGAGTATCACGAGGGAATGATAAAATCATCCTACGGAGGGAAATTATACAGGTCGGAAAAATCCGCCAGATGTCATTATTCCGGGAAAAAATATTTCTTGCGCTTTACATAATCCATTCTATGCTAGAACTAATCTTTGTTCATCAAAGGTCGAAAGAGATATTATGATGAAGTAATAGAAATTGCTTCGAGGCTTAATGCGCTGCTCTGAAAAATGCCCCCTGATAACATTATATATCAGAGATTCTGATGAAATTTTGGATTGAATATAATTAGAGAATCGCCACCTCGTCAACGCTAAGAATCAGTTGTTAGAAGAGGTATTAAATCAAGTCATGGCTGTGGTTTAGTATAAACAAATTCCGCTAGATGCTCCCAAAATCGAGGGGTGGAACTGACCGGCCCTCTAACCTTAGCAAAGGCTAGTTTTAGTTAGTTGGTGTGTAGAAGATCAGCCAAAATGTTAGATGTGCTTTAAGAGTCATTTCGGGTAAATTTACTTCATCCCAGCCCAGCCTTCTTTCGTCAAATCAAAGCCTGACAAATTCATAATTCAATTTTGTGTGACCGATCTCCAATAACACATGCAGATCATATTTACAAATCTGTAAAATTCCTCTCCGTGGGAGGGTTTTTTATCTATTCCTGGAAATATTTACTGTTCTAAGAAATTGGACGAAAGATGTATTTTCTACTAATAGAATAGTGCCAGCACTGTTCTCTAAATCCTTAAAGTTGTTGATTCGAAATGATGTAGATACGGTTAGGATACTTTTTAAATTACCAGAAAGCGACCTCATTAAAACCGATGTTGCAAGAAACCAACTACCTAACAATAATTTCGTTGACAAAGGCCTGGGATTTATTTTGGGAGCTAGAAATAGAATTAGTAAACGTTTTACTACTACAATCAAAGTAGAATCCAACCTCAAAAAGAATATAATTTATCCAGTAGAGGTTCTTTATTTTCATTTCATTCTTTCAGAGATAGATTCTACTGTACTATAAGTTTATGAGATATGTTCCATAAGTATGACACTATCCTATACTTCTTAATGCTAGAGACTAAATGAGAACATGAACGAAATAGTGAACAATCCAGATTGTTCACTGTTTCGTTCATGATGAGAACGACGCGAGGATTGACTACACACGGTTTTGCAGTCCATCTTCCTATTTAGTCTGCACTAAGCCTTTGACACCGCCTCACCAGGCGTCGCTTTAAGAGAACACATGACATTTGGTTCACGGGTAGTTGAGCGGTTTTCAAGAGAGCGTTTTGGAATAAAGCGGTTCCCAAAACAGCGGTTTGCAAAACCGCGTGGAAGCAAAACCGCGGTAGCTGTTTCCGCGTTTCTCAATACAGCACCATTTCCCAAAACAGTGGTTGCTGTTTCCGCCCAAACTGTGATTGATAGGGAAGTCTATAGAACAAAGAACAATATTATGCAAAAAGGAGTAATGTTATATCGGAAGTAAATATAAAATATAATTTTTTGGAAAAGGCATATTATTTTGGGAAGTCAATGAAGATAAACAACAATATTTTGGAAAAGGCGTACGAAACAACGCTCAAGATATAAACGCTGTAATCAAAATGCGCTAAAACGAGAAATTGCTATAATGGCAAACGCGTTTATGAAAAAGCCGTTTTGGACAATGCTGCTTTGATAACACGCCCAATCGATAGCATACCTGACATTTCACCTACGTGACATCGTGACAAGCTCTCAGTAACCAGTGACAAACTTATGGAACATATTTATACACATAGTATTCCCCTGTAAATCTAGGGGATAATGCAGTACACATATTTTTCGTTGCTGCAAAGGCTAAGGAGCCCTACTAAGTTATTTCTATTTGCCTTTGGCGATTTTAAATCTTATAAGAAGGAAAAAATAGTGTTGGGCAAATGGGACTGAACCCGAGTGAAAATAAAGACTACTTAAAAATACTTCACCATTCATAAAAATAACTGATGTGTGAAACCAGATATATTCCAAATATTTGGAACTGCGTGGTGGAAAGTGAATGAACTTTTTGAAAATTGGGGATAGAACTGATAGAAAAAGAGAAATTATTGCCATTCCCCACAACAACTCGTTAATTGTTCCGAAAGAAAACTTTCTGACGCCAACGTTCATTTGAGGGTTAATTCCAGTTATTAAAACTGTCTCGTCGATCAAAAATCCAGGGCAATAATGATATAACGGCAGCGTATTTGAATGTGGTCTATCGTTCATTAGTAACGTATGAACCAACTGCTCGTGGAAATAAACGCATTATGTACTGTATTAAAATGCAATACTCACTGGAGAATATAAGCGTGTACTCACTCCAATTTCCAGACTGGTCCCCCATGAAATATTTCTAAATTTTGTAACTTCGGCATATTTATCGAGCTTTCTACCGACAGATGCGAAGGGTACGAAAGTAAGACTAATACAAAGAAGAGTGAAGTCAACTTCAAAAACCAAAAGTAAAATATATTTTCAGATTTACGTTATATTTAATATATTAGGTAATATGTAACTAGCAGCGGACAAAATAATTCTAGAGCTGAATTTTCCAGCCATTAGATCGGCCATTTCATCACGTGGCAAGCCCGTCTAATAAATAAATAAGGAAACGCATGTTAAATTAAAACACAATATTTAATACCAAAAGGGAATAAGAGAGAAGGGAGACATTAGAGCCAGCTTTGGTAATGAGAGTCCAACCAACCTCGAGAAAACCGCGAAAACTTTGCGCAAGTACACATCTTTTAACCAATTTACTGCAAAAATAGTTCTTTCAGTTCTCCGCGGTATCGGCCCATTTGTCTGCTAGATTATCATTCTCCAAAGGCTTAGGGCTGTCGATGTTTCGTTCTTGTGTAATTATAACCTCAAGTATGTATTTTATTGAAACTAATTTGTATTTTTTAATATTAATTCAGAATAATTAGTTTTCATCTATTTATTACCTTCAAATTATCTGATTTAGGTAGAGATGGGCCGATACCGATACCATATCGGTATCGGTACCGATATTTGGCTTTAACCGATATATTGGTATCGGTTAAAAATGAACCGATATTTCTACCCGATATTTTTTGAAGAAAATAAATACTTATGTTGAGAGTAGATGGTGCCATAAGACCTAAACTCTGAGACAGCACAGTTTTTCATCTATTTTTGGATAACGTAACTAGTGTCTATAATGGGTTTTTCGTATGATAAGCCAATTTTATAGTTTCAAGTACCGAAATTGGATCGAGAATCATCTATAGAGATGGGCCGATACCGATACCATATCGGTTTGATATCGGTTTAATCGAAGGATCGGGTAAAATATCGGTATCGGTACGTATCGGTTTCCCAAGTATCGGATCATATCGGTATCGGTTTGATATCGGTTTAATCGAAGGATCGGGTAAAATATCGGTATCGGTACGTATCGGTTTCCCAAGTATCGGATCATATCGGTATCGGTTTAAACTGGTATCGGCCCATCTCTAGATTTTGGTATGTTTTCAATACCCGTGTATCTAAATTAATTGCACAGCTTGATTTCGTTTATCAACATGAAATCCGGCCATTTTTATCTCCTTCAATGTAAAGTTGTAAACAAAACTACTTTTTATTCATCAACCGAGACGTCAGCTAAGGCAGAAGTTACATAGCCAATCAGTGAAGGGTAGTAGATTTGAGGTTAGTGAGACTGTTGTTACGAGTGTAAAGCATTATGGAGATATAAAGTGTGTCCCTTCTCTCTTATTCCCTTCTGTTAATACTGTGATACATCATCAATTAGTGTGACATGTGTAGTTTTATAACACAGCGAGTTTATGGCATGCAAATTTATAACTAGAAGTTTAGAAGCCCATTTCCGATAACTTTTTATTTTTAAAGTTATTGTTAAAACCCTCAATGAAGCGTAGTAGGCGTTCGAAGATACAGAATTACAGATATTTAAATTAGATAAAATTCACGTTGGTTTGATTGCATTATCATTTACGGGGCCATACGGAGCATCATTTTGTGAGAATATAGCCACATTTTACTTTTCGACACACTTATTAAGCCGTGTCACTTGTCAAACTCATTAAAAATGTGGTTTCAAAACGAGTACATGACATTTTGCCTTATGGGATACCCTAAACCAGTTATGATCAAAGTGTTCCAGGGATGACCCCTTAATTAAATTAGCATTGCCGTTCAATTTCATACTTAAATTTAAGGGGTCATCAGTAAAACAATCCGATCATAACTTGTTTACGGTGTCCCTTAGGGCAATATGTCAGAGAGCATTTTAGACTCAAAAAGGCCCGTAGAGCTTACTGTTCATCGGTCTAGCCACCGTTTTTGGAACATCCTGTATAATATTGTGTCTTTAACGTACTCACTGTGAATTTAAAGTTGAATTTCTCGTTATTATCCATTCTGGTGTTTTATTATTTTTTTGTTTTGGTAAATTTAATGCTCTAAACAAACTAAGGTTTAACCATGACTGAATCTCGTACTACAATCAGCACAGAGCTTGGCTTTCAATATCGATCATGATGAAAATTTCCCAAATGCATTTGTAAGTTTTAAAAAGCTAAGTGCGATATGAAAGTATTTCGTACGTAAACAATTTTACTATTCACGACATTATTCAAGCACTTACTTCATTAAAGCAATTTCCTTTTAGTAATTTTTGTATACACTTAAAGGGAGAATGAAGTCATCATAAGCTTAGAAAAAAAATTGGATAGGCAATCGTTGCTAATGGAGTTATTTATAATTACAAAAGTCAAAGCACTTGTTTCCAACCCGTAAAAGAGACGCTAAACTTAAATGTCATCCGATTTTTTTTGCTATAATAATACGCTTTATAATTGTTTTTCATAATTCTAAATTTTTTTACTATATTTTTCGTAATTAACTTTCCCTTTAGCATAGTTCGTTAAAATAAAACCTTTTGAGAGCTCTTTGCTGTGGGCGGCATCGGCGTATGTATGAAAATTTCTTGTAAGAATAATTTATGGACAACACACTCTTTTTATCACTATGTCTTAACGTATTGGCTCTAAATCCATGGGAGTGAAGAAGCATTTTACCGATATTTTGATCGAACTTTGTACTAAATCAACATATCTAATACTTCTTATTGCTAAAGTCAAGTCTTAGTCAACGAAAAAAGTTTTGTTAGCTAGTTAGTGGTTACCTACAACATGTGCGCAAAAACGTCCTTAATTAAGCTCAAAACTCGAAAAGCGTGGGAGGGAGCCATTATATCGGGACTACCTACCAAGCCATCTTCTACTTACCAGTATAGAAATCATTAATTTATGGACATTATTATGATATACAAGTACGACATAGTTCTCAACATTAAAATTCGTACCTCAAACGAAGCTTCAAACGCTAATAGAATTGAGTCCATACGTGATTTGTTTAAGGTACAACCCAAAATTTTACTCTACACGCAATCATCCAATCAGCTTTTGTTAGGCAATAGGCCTATAGTATGAAAGCAAATTCGATAAAGCTGTCTAATCTTTAAAACAAGAGATATTTGGGTTTCGACATAAGTCGATCAGAGTGGAATATAGACCGACTGGGGAAACATAAAGCTCAGAAACCACTTTATGCTTTACTTTCAACAGCAAAACATAGATGGCGGTAAAAACTACTCTGTGGCACGAAATTTAAAATGCTTCGTTTTTCAGAACATTAGTGTTACTAAAAACATTTATAGTTCAAATCTTAGTAAAAAAAAAGTGATTTTTCGAGCTATTATAGAGATTTTTAAATGTATTTCCCCTAGGTTTTAGAAGTGGTTTGGCTTTTCCGAAGGTTGGTTTCGTTAGCTCCTAGCCATTAAACCCATAAAGAACGTCCTACTCCAGGCCAGATGCATTGGATCTTCATGGAAAAATATTGGTTTTTAGTTCATCTGTGGAAACTCAACAGTGTTGAACTGTGGAAACTGAGTTGTGTTGAACTAGTTGCTGGTATTATCCGAATAGCAATTAAAAAAACAGACACTTCTTTGCTTTGCAATAAAAGGTTTATTTATCGAAATCAAATGTATATCGTTTGGCAAATGATGTTAAGTGCACAATTTGTAACCAAAATTAACACTCTGGGATGGTATCCCTTCATATAACAGGTAACAAATGAGTGCGCGCCTAAACGATATTCAAACCAAAAATGAAATATAATAGACTAATAAATCTAGACTGCCAGCTCTTATTGAACAAAAGTTGCCGTAATACAGCGCTTGAGACAACAAAATCTACTGGTTGAAACTGAACTGATAGTCTTTCTCTTTACAATAATTGGTCTAAGAAACGATCTGGCAACACTGGGGGAATAACAACAATCACCTTCGCACTCCACCCCTTTATGATTCCTACTTTCTAGCAGAGCTTTTGCATGCGATGGTGTCATTGCGCCCGGAAAAATCGCTAACACTACGAAACAAGCCACTAAGGTGGGCAAGCTTTAAGACATACTAACTCATACTCCTGATACTATTTGTATCTTCACCGACCAGTTTAGCTACTTTTCTTAATGCGTTGGTGTCTTGCCGGAGTAATTTGTATCGGATTTAATGCAGTTATCATTATAATCGCAATATCTTCAATTGTACAAACCTAATGACCTCAAGACATAGTGACCGCACTCACAAAGCATGTGTTTGTAACCCATTGCTTAACGGGCTTCATTAAGCCTTAGTTTTGTGTTGGTATATCAATTAGAGATATTGGGAATATCATTAATTTTTTCTACTGGCGACTGCAAATCCCTTAAAATTACCTCTGTAGTATGAAACATCCTCAAGTTTTGATAATTTATGCGCTAGGACTGTGTTTTCCGAACGTTGCAGGTTGTGAGACATTCAGATTATCGAGTTCATGCACAAAATGGAGGTGATATAATACGGAAAACGTGCCTACTAGTTATCTCATAGTCTCTGGTCTAATGAAAATGTTTAACAAGGGCTTTAAAATCATATTTTCACCAATTATTTTAGTCCTATGGGGCAAAGCGAAATATAGAAAATGTTCCAATTAAATCTCTCCAAATATATATATTTTTCTAATCGGTTTAAAAATGTGTCGCAAGCTCGAAAACTTCGGGAAACACTGCGTAAGAGAAATAGCTAAACTGGTCGCCGTAATTATGGTTTCCACCATATTTAATGTTGTATTAATGGCAACTCTTCTTCCATTAAGCTGGCAGTCTTGAAAAGATTAATCTATGCAAACATTAAACAATCCTGAAAGCAAATTTATTTCGACTTTGTGTCGATTAAACTGTTGGGCAGGAATTCAAATTGACGTTTCCTTCAGCCTTGACTTGACTCCATGGTCTAAGTCGGTCACTGGCGCCCTTCAACGACATGATTTTCATGCAACCGATGAACGGCTCGGAAGTTAGAATTCCCTTAACTTCCTCATCAGTCTCCGGAACTCCACCGAAGTAAAGGGGTTGCCTTGTCTCGGCCGAATTGGATCCCGTTTTACCGTATGCAGTTGTGGATTTGTCGTCCACCTTCAACACGATGACATTTTTTTGTTTTGCAACTAGAAAAAATGGAAATAAATTATAAATGCAATGTGATCACATTTGTTTGTCTATTAAGCCTTTATCAATTGGCATTTTTCACCAAGGCATTTTATAGAAGAAAGAATAAAAGCTTGTGAAACATTATAAATAACTTCTTAAGTAGCATAGTGACAATAAGTTTGGCACTTTCCCTTGTTGTAATACTAACTTTCATGTTGTATTAAGGTTTGTTTGCGTGTTAGGTGTTTTGCCTAAAAACTGGAAAATTAAAATAGCATGTTGATGTCAATTTTAAAAAACTGTATGGATGCAAGTAATTTTTAACTCGGAAACACCAAAATTGAGTTATATAATAACAGTACGAATGCAATTCGACGGCGGGTTTCGGTGTAAACATTTTTCAATCTCGAACTTGTGATTTGTCTAAACTGTCATAAAGGCGACCCATGCCATCCCATTGTGAAGTAGATATAGTGAATATAAACACCAAGAAGCACTATACTATGGTATAACTATCTAGGGATAGTGAGTATCGTAATTATTGTCATTATGTTCATTATCATACACTAAAGACAAGCCAATTTACTACTGTTTAATATATTTATAAACGATGAAGAACTTAAACTAATTAATTAAATACAATTACTTTTAATATAGTGCCAGTTGCCATCGCACAAAGAATGTTCGTCATCAAAGTTGAACTGGCTTGTGAAAGGTCCAGCTCCATTTTCAACTGTGAATGTGATGTTGCCTTCAACCATTTGTAGCACTAAGTAATCCACTTTTCCGTGCACTGATATCAAGACACCCGAATTGCTTCGCGGTTTTATTAGGATTTCAGCTTCCATTACTTGTCCAACGTAGAACGAGTCGTCTAACAATTACAAAACAAATTAATGAGTACAAACTACAGCAGGATACGTAATTCAATTTTTTCATTAAATCAATCTGGCTTAGAGCTCGGCATTTACTATCCATTATCCACAAATTGATGGATAACCGATTATTTATAAACGAAGTTGTAGATATAACACGATTTAACATGCAAGTTCTGTGGATAATTATCGAGTACGGAAAAGGATAAAATGACTTGGATAATGTTTAGATAATTCCTAGCTCTAATCTGGGTTCCTTAATCTTTGGCAAAACTCTCGTTTTTTCGAAAAATTAATAAAAAATTTAAAAAAAATCAGGCAATTTTAACCGATTTAAACCGTAAAAACCACCGGTAAAAACATTTACTAAAGGGTTAATCTCGCCCTCATTAGACACTTTTACTTGTTTTTCAGCAGATGACATATAGTGAATTGAGTCGTAAAAGTATAAGCTTGGTTTTTGGGTTGAAAAGAACATGTTTTATGGTTTTAGTTCTGGTTTATGAATGATTCCCCAACCCCAAGTCGACACTCTTAAGACTAAACTTGAGTCTGTACGATACATAAGTTAACAACATGAAGGTTCAAAGCCTGGTTTCTCTCCATGGTTAAAACTGGTCTGGCTGGTTCTTGCCAATCCTGTTAAAAACTTAATTTAAATTCGACACTTACGCATACTAATGTATCCTCCACCCGAATAGAAGAACGCTCCGTCTTCTACGTTATCCGAGCACCTTTCGACGTTGTTTGATACCCGAGGATTCTCTAGAGGATTTCCTTGAACTTTGACACCACGGATACAACCCGGGAATGATGTTAGGGATCCCTTTAGATGATAAAACGGTTTTACATCCATTATATTCCTTAACTTCGCAACTGGGTGTTGCCACAGATTTTCATTTCAAAAAAGTTTTTCCTGGCTTTCAACTAATACATTCTTTCCCCAGTGAACTTTTATTTGTAGAACAGTCAGCATGTTTAAATCATATTAGGACCATTAGTTAATAGTTCCTAATAATGGCTAAGACGCAAAAAAAGCAAAACTCTTATGCAAAAAAGGACAAGACTGGTCAAGACATCTAGTATTGCTCTTCAAGCACCCTTCTTAACGTCTTCATGTAATTTTTGCACAAGAGGTTACCGGCTTTGCTTCTTAGCGATAACTATATCAGGATACGAGACCAGTTTTTTTCTAAGGGCTGACTTTTCTAGCAACCCTGTTATAAGAAGGTGTCTTACCTCAACCATCTTAATCTTGTTTTTAACATCTCTGATGACGTTGTCCGTAAGACCTCCAACATAAAATGGCGATTGAATGTTAAGCGAAGTGGTGGCCATTTGAGATTCTCCCTCGAGATCTTCTTCTTCGTCATCGATCTTTAAGAATCCTCTTTTTCCTACTCTACTAAACGACACTTTGTGCCATTGTCCGTCATCGTAAGTTTCCTTACTGACTATTTCAGCGGGTCCCGTTCCACAACTAAAGACGTACACGATCTTAAAAAAAATGGCAAAACAATTAATATTTTAAATTTTTTCTAAGTGAAGTGTAATTGTAGCTTTTTTCGTATTTATACAAAAAATCATAACGAATTTTTCCAAATTGGAGCTATGTAAAAATGTTATTCATAATCGAGAATGTGGTTAGCTTATTGCTTTTTTGAATTATTGTTCAGTCAAAATTAGTTTGACCAAACTGTATGGTTGATACCAATAACAGATTTTTTAGAGTTGGTTTGGTTGAGTTGCTCAAGGAGGGGAACTGAGAACCTCTAACCTGTTTAAAACATCTTTTTCTAGATCCGTAACATGTTAGCTTAAGATTAACCCATAATTAAGCTTCGTATCAATAAGTGTCCATTTCCATTTCCATTAAACACAAACGCAACACCGGGTTGAATAAGAATTACGAGAAATTAATTTTTCTAAGACGACAGAGGATTATAAAATCATATTGGACTAATCCGTCAGATGGTACGGTACCACCATGCAGTACCATCTTCGTAAAGGGGTCTCTAAAAGCAACAGGCGGCTCCATTATCAACCCTAGCATTCTAGCTAATCTTCTGGACACGAATTTTACCTTGTAATTAGGTCCCATTGGTTCCTGCCTTTGGCTAAACTAGCTTTAACAAGCTTAACCACTGCGCGGTAGATAAGCCACCTTTAAGGGGCACCATCGGAGCCACCCTTTAGTTTAAGAATACCTAATACCTTCTTTAATATTATTTGAATATTACATTATTTTGTACGTTCGTTCAGCTAACTTTATTCGACGTACTGCACGATTGCTATGAACAATACTTCAAAACATTCGAAAAGATTGTGGATTGATCGATTAAAGGCTCTTTCAGACGATCCAACTTTTTGACCCAGCTCGATGGGTCAAAAAGTTGTATCAACTTGCCCAACTTTTGTAGGGAAAAGTGAAATAAATCCTTCCTATTCACACGACTAAACTTTTACCGCCAAATGGAACTTTTTAAGCTCCACCTACCTTGGCACTTATGAAATAACCCTTGAAAAAGGTTTTTTTTTGTAATTCATTTTGATTGGCTGGAGAAATGAACTTAAAAAGTTGAGTCAGCAAAAATTGGATCACTGATCCAATTTTTCCTAGCCAACTTTTTTGGTGACTCAACTCATCCAGCTTCTATTCACACGATCCAACTAGTTGGGTCAACTCGAGTTGGATCGTCTGAAAGAGCCTTAACTGTAATGAAATTACCTGGGAATCTCTGATGAAGAGACCAACGAAGTCATCGTGAGATGAACCACCAACATAAAATAAGGTTCCATTTTGACGAGATGTTTTAAACTCGAGCTCGAAGTCGGAACTTTCTAATAACCTCCCAATAATATCGCTCTTCATAAAATACTGATGATTGCTAGTACTCGTCCTTCCAAAACGAAGACCGTATTCTTCGGGAATATTTTCTTCTGCCGGTTCTAATGGCAAAGCGCATGTTTTTTCAACATATTCCGTCGTTGTCTCCACTTCTTCCGGAGGCGTTGTGTCTTTATCCTCGTCCGGCCTATATACTTCAGGTGGTGAAGTGATGGACTCATAATCTGATTAAATTTAAAATAATTTTAAATTTGAGAGACAAATTACCATATTAACAAATTTTGATTGATAAAATAAAAAATTCTTCTACGAATAATTTTAAAAACCAAATTGTATTCAGATTTTATCGATAAATTAAAATTTCCGTCTCCGACCGAATGCGTAACACACAGCCTCCCCGACATGTAATAGCTATTTTTAAGGTGTTAATCGTAGTATGGAGAGTAGGCGAAAATTAATACGCGAACTTTGCTTTGTGATTTCATTAATTTGTTGGAAAAACGGCATAAAGGGTGGAAAGGTGTAGGTGTCATACAGAGATATAATTTGTAAAGAAATGAAATTAGTAGTCGCAATACCATTAATTGCAGAAACAAAATAAACCCAAGTCATTGGTAACCGGTCTTAAAAGCTTGTCTTCGTAACATTTTGTTTAAATAACTACATTGAACCTTTTTCACTGCCAGGTTTTGAATAGAAATAAACTCAAGTCAAATAGTGGTAATGGCTACAAATTGAACTTATTTACTAGCGCCTTACACATCCCTACATAGCATCAACGACTTATTAGAAGTATTTAGACGGGTCGCAGGGGTCGTTCGCGCCCCTAAAGACCGACACAGGAAGGGAAATTACAACCACCAACAATGTAGACCTTATTTCAGAAGTGTGAGAAATCCGAAAATCCCACTACTTGGATATTTTCAAATAGTCGTTCGGGACAAATACCGAAAATATAAAAATGCCAGCCTTTACAAAATACTAATGTTTATTATTATCGAATACGTACCATCTGTTGTATAAACTTGAGTCACATCTGCATCATCTGTACTTTTGGATTCTTGAGTATCAGTGACTGGCTTCAATGTAACAGCGGGCGTATGACTTTCTGAGAAAGGACACTGTTCTAAGTTGATACCCTTTTTATTTCGACTGCTAGCGAAATTCTGGAACTCATCGTTGAGCGTAACATCTCCCATGCACCCTTTGAAACTAGGTAAGGCGTCAACGGCCTCTTCGTTGACATCGTAAGAGTTAGGGACACCTCCAAAATAAAACGGGGCGCTAATAGAGAGAGGTGAACCGTCGCCCGTTCCTTCCAAATTATGCTGATCATCTATATGCAACCTTAGAGTTGAATCTAGCCTGGTGGCTAAAACGTAATGCCATTCTTTGTCGTCTAGTCGAACCTGTTAAAGAGTAACAAATTGATTTGGCGGATTTCAAATAACAAGTAAATGTATAAATATAGCTTCATCAACTTGTTCAAAAAGTACCCATGGGGTCACTGTGAACGTTACGCGATATAAAAGATCATCATAATAATTAAGAAAACTTCAACTTTTTATCAAAGTAGGGGTTTCAAAGATACAGGCTCAGGGCCATTGTCGATCCCAGTGCGTTTAGACGCAGATGGAAACATCAATAAAGCTACTTGAATTTTATATATAGTTTTGTTTTAAATTGATTGGGTGGGCACATAAATATTTATCTACCTCGCAAATAAATGTAGTTTTTAAATAAAACATTATGTTCTAAAAATTTGCGTAAGAATCACGTTGTATACTTCAATTTAAAAGGCCGATAAAGAGCACATCAGCCAAGTATAAGTTTTCAATGGCGCGTTTATGCCTTGAGATAAATTGTGTAGTTACGTTTAAAAAACTAATGTACTTACATTTGATCTAATTTCGCCTCCAGGTTCGCTTTTCAATACAAGATTTCCATCAATTAAAAGAAGCGTGAAGTAACTACTTTGGTCTTGACTAGCGGCGTAAAACAAGATACCGTTCGGATCATCGGTTTTAAACTTAAATGTTATTTCTACGTAACGTTGGTTAAAATCGCTCTTCCTTGGCATAGCGATATAGGCGTCTGATGACTTGTTATTGAAGTAAACAGTTCTAACCACCTGTTTGAAAAAGAAAATAAATAATTACCCAACATGATACTCACTAAAAAGAAATAAGCTTGTCCGCACATTCAAGGAATTCATGAACTACTAAACCCCTATCATACCAATTACCATTTCTGGGACCGAAACCAATATATATCAGGAAATATCTCAGTGTGTTTTTAAAATTCAAATTAGATTGAGGTTTTAGAGAAAAAAATGACATTTGCCAATCGCGTAACGGCCTGCCTTTTGGTTAACAAAATTCCCGTGGCATGCTCATTGTCGAATGCAATTTAAAACAAATTTTCATAGAAATTGTGAGCGTTGTCACGATCATGGCGCGAGATATAGAGTGCGCTACGAAAATTCTGTTAAAAAGGTGGCAGGGCGTTACGTGTTTGGTAATAAATAAGAGCCAATTTCAAATTATGTACGAAATCCCAAACTAATTGTAATTTGAAATCATTCGAAGGTATTTACTATGCAGATATCGTTTGCAAAACGTACGAAAAATATTCCGGTACATTTAAACCAAAAGTTGGGGCGATAAGCCTAAAACTCATTTTAATTTTAAAACTCCATGAGAAACCGTAACCAATCAGCGACTGTGAAACCACGTTACACTCTCAGATCTATATTCGCGGTTTCTAATTGGTTAGTTCTCTATGCCTGTTTTTATAAAAATTACACGCTTCCTTTATCAAAAATTAGTACTAGTCCTAGCACCTCAACTGTACCAAATGTTTTGAAACTTTACATAAATTTAATTTGGTAAGATTTGATATTAGCTTCGATGTTATTTTATAAATTTAAAGCGATTAAAATGGTTTTACAGACATTGACCCCATTTAAAACACACAAAATGCAATTACAATTGCTCTATTAGCTGCTGAGAAAAACGCTTTTGGGAAAATAGTTATATTAATCCTTACCGTTTCTGGGCATCCACTAACTGCGCCCAACAATTCTTTGGTATTTTCATTTAAGTTAAAGAGTTTGTTTGAGATCTGTACATCATCTATGCATCCTTCGAAAGACGTTAGCTTAAGGTTTTTGGTTAATCTGCAATGAAAAATATGATGAAGTTAGAATCAATCAAACATTTCCTTTCGAATAAACAAATCTTTTGATTAGTAATGTTATGCGGTTTAAATCACTTTGGGGACATTTTAGAAAAGAACGACACAATTATGAAATTGTCTTGCTATAGTTATGATATCAAATGCAGCACGAACAGGTGAAAAAACACAAGTCCCAAGCTAGGGATCTATTCTACCTCAAGGCAACACAGCTATGATATCATCAGCCTCTCAAACTATGTTATACCACTAGTTTCGAAATATTATCAATTTTTAAATTAACTCTCAATTTTTATATTTTCGTATAATTTAAACTTTGGTGGGCGAAATGAGACACAACTATCCACTTAACCTAAAACGCTGGTAGTCATTGGATTTTCTACACTGGCATAAATAAAATTATGACAATGTATTTCACACTTCCAATTGTTTTACTGCTAAAGTTCTCAGGGAAGGTTATGCTAAAGTTCTCAAGGTAGGTTTGTTCCAATGTTATGGTTAAGGTTGTTTGCATAAGCATATGCTTATGGTGTTTGTCTTTAAACGGGAACATAAGCAACTTCTTGGCAACTTTAAAAACCGATTTATCCATTGGTGTTTATACCTTTTAACCCTGCCTCACAAGAGGTGGATGTAGAGCTCGGCTTTTTCTATCCATTACACATAAATTGGTGGATAACCAATTATTTATACACAAAGTTGTGGATATAATACGATTTAGCATACAGGTTCTGTGGATAATTTTCGATTATGGATAAAGATAAAATAACGTGGATAATGGATAGATAATACCGAGCTCTAGGTAGATGCTACCAAATAGCAAATAACAAGTTACTTTACCGGAAATTGTTTTGCTCAGAAACACTCCCATTAACGTATTTTATTTCATAATAATGTTAATACGACACTTACGCTACTTTCACTCCTAATAACAAGAGTGATCAAATAATTACTTACTTTGTTCTCTTTCGTTTCTTATATCCTCCAATATAGATTATATCAGATGTCTCAAGTATTTCATCCCTGCCTGGAACTTTTATATCGGCAATTTCCTGCCCATCAATCTGTGTAACGCGTTTGGTTATTAGGATCGTTAACTAATATAACAAGTCTAAGTTTGAAATTACTTTCAAATAGGCCTCTCTCTTTTCTCTGCTGGCCTCGAGGATGTGCCATTCCCCATCATTTACTTTATTTGGCGAAACTATTTCTTCCTCACCTTCTCCCAAGTTCATTTTCATTTTAAATAAGCCTTCGTCTATTTCTAGCAAGAAATAGTCATTCTGAAATTAAAATATTTTGAAAATGTTAGTTATCTTCAAATAAGTCAAAGTTCTGATTGACCGAGTCATAATTAACGCCCAGCCCAAACCACTGTACTTAAACTTAAATTTTGCGGGGTCCTTGCTCTTAATTGGTACATACACATTATGAAAGATTTTTCCAATCCGCGGGCAGAAATGTAATAAACCTTTATGTAATAACGTCCGCGCTTTTCAACCGATTCCTGCGTATTGAGCATACTGGTTCTCTCTATATATACTATAGACGGGTTTATAACGAGGGCCTTTAAATTTTCATTTCCAAAAAGTGGGCCCTCATTCGATCGTTAAGTTTTGCATCAAAACATTTTTAGGAACGAAATATAAAAAAAGTCTATCGTATACGGTATACACTTCCCGTTTTAAGAATTTTATAATTTGCAGTACTCTAACTCATAGGAACCAGTTGGAAAACTTAATTGCTCGAATCTTCTTAAATAATATAATTAAATACATTGTTCGAACATAAAATATCAATACATATAATACATATTTTATACGCTCTTTCCAATAAAACAGATGAAAATTTTATTCCCGTAACTTTCGATTAAGGTCTTTATTATCAGCAGAAGTGAGATGAGACTAGAAGTACTGAGCTAACCAAATTCTTCACTCGGCGAAAGTGAATATTCTTGATAGCACACCAACGTTTGGCCCTCTAGTGGCGGTTTCAAAATTTCCCCTCCAAAACGAGAGACGCTCGCGGTGGTAGACGGCCGAACTAGATTCAAGCACCGGCATCCGTGTTTCGCCGCTTTAGGTTGAGGGGAAGGGGGTAAGAAATTTTTTGGAACTCGACCAATTTTTTTCTCTCTAGCGTAGGCGCGATTGAAGCGGCGTAAAATCCTCAAATTTGATCACTAATGCCAGGATCTATTACCAATGCTAGAGCCCTTCACTTCTAGTCTCTTCTCACTTCTGTTATCAGGTTTTATATACGTACCTCATTTCCAATAAGGAAAAGAACTCCCTTGGCGGCATACGTTTTGAACTTCATTGACACGTAAGTGTCTCTAGCAAAATTCAATTCCTTCTTGGGCAGAATAGCGTATCCCGTTCCATCGAACTTGAGACCAGTTGATGTTTCGACAATGATCAGTTTATCTCTGTCTTGACATCCGTCAAGATTCTCGGCATTTTGGAAGTTCCATGGGCCAACCGGAACGTTACCAAATTCCAAGCTTTCGATACAACCTTCGAAACGACGAGCTTCAACTGCCGATGGAAGCTAAAGAAATGAGAAATGTGTCCCATTAATGGATTATAATTTTTTAAACTTTAAATCAATTTCTCTAGTCTATTCCTTAAGATAGTGTGCGGGCTTATCGCTGTCAATGTTCCTGTACACCGATTACGGATTGCGTGTAATTATTTTGCCACTGTCAATGGCAGGGCTTTTAAAGATTACGCGTAATCAACTTAGTGCAGTCAAAGGTACAGTCGTGTACACAGATTACATTGGATGACTGGCTCCTAGATTACTATCTTAGCAATCAAAACTGCACAATTACCTCAATATCGTCCGGTACACCTCCCAAATAGAACTTGGAACCTTGCTGATCAATGTTAAAAACTGTGTGAACTCCTTGCAAAGACACTCGCTCAACCACGTCCGCTTCATCTTCCGTTTTCACCGTCACTTTGACAATCTTGGCCATTCTAGACATTTTAAAAATGCAAAAGTTTTTTAATTTTCTAGTTTAATAGTAGAAAGGTCCATCTCGCGAAATACAACTGGCAAAAGAAAAAAAACCTAAAAGTTGTTTCTATTTTGAAATTCACGCACTTTACAAATCATGTCTAGAAAGATTACACTTGATTTCACGAATATTAAGGTATTAACCTTAATATTCGTTGAATTAAAATATTTTTGGTTCCGTTTTAAATTTTGAAATTTTCGGCGCTTTCACAACTTTACGTGCTTTCAGAATACATAAAACATTCATTATGCCTTAGTTCCAAAATATACTTCTATGTACAGTACAATGGCTAGTGAATATGCTGATAACAATAGACTTTTATTATAGAAGATTTAAAAATAGTCATTACCTTTCAACAATCACTTGATGCCATTCATTATCCGCCACGTCTCTGCTGACTAGAATTTGAGTAGTGTCACCACCGAGGTTCACGTGAACCAAAACGAAACGTGCTCTGACTTCAATGGACAAAAACTCCTCCTAAAGTAGATAAATTTTCTTTTTAGACTAATGCGAAAGAAGGTGTTTCCACACATTCGGTATTCGGGGAGTCCCGAGCTAGTAGTTGGGATGGGTTAAATATGTCTAAAGGCACAAACCCATCCCGAATTATTAGCGTCGCCAAATAAAAGGGAACGAATATTCGCCTCGATGTGTCAATGCTCGACAATGTGTAAGAGGCGAAGATTCGCCAGATAATTCTAGTATACTGGGCACTTTTATAAATTGATGATAAAGTCAATATTCGTGTTCAGCTACTTTAAAGTAGCTAAATTCAACAATAATACTTTATCGAATTTTTTTTAGATTAGGTAGGCTAGGACAGTCGAGGTTATGGGGTTGTGCCGTTAAGCACTGGTTTGGTTCCTTGAATAAATTCTTTGTTCTGTTTGTCGCTTTTTGGGTGCTGATGACGTATAAAGGCTTTATTTTCAATTTAAGAAGTGTTTAGTAAACTAGAGTTGCTCCCAATTCGCAATTGAAAAATAACAAAAATCTAAGAATGTGCGTACTTTTCTGTCGTCGCTCTTCAAGTTTCCAATGTAGGCTAATAAACCATTGCTCTTTTCAGTTTTGAAATACATTGAGACTTGAGTATGAGCGGCAGCTTTTTCTTTCTTCATTCCGTCAGGATTTCGAATTTCCAAAGTCGTGGATTCATTGAATTTTATTCCCAATTTTATCTGAAATGATTTTTAAGTATGAAATCCCGCAACTTTATATAAAAAGCTTGACGGAAAAACTTACAGAATTGGCTTGTTGTCTGGCTAATGCTACTTTATGCTTCAAACCGGCGATTCTGGCTCCAATATCGGGGATAAGTCTTTCGTTTCTCTCGGCAACTGGTCTCAAACTTTCAATTTTATCATAAATAACGGGTATTGTTTCTCGAACTCTGTTGACTAAATATGAAGTGATGTTAGTGTTAAATTTAAATAGCTTCATAAAGGGTTGCCACAAAATTTCTATTTCCGGATCATCAAATTCCTAGCTGACTTTTCCGGGTTTTCATTAACTAAACCTTTGATTTTCACAAACATTTTCAATGTTAACAGTATAATTTTGGGAATTCAATTTTCATAATAAACTATTAAGAAAATTATGTTTTAAAACTCATACATCTAACGTTGAACATTAAAGTTAAGTTAAGCTGAAGAACTTTTCAAAATGAAATACATCCATCACTTTTGTTCGATATTTTTGGGCCCCTTTAACTTTCCAGACTGTTCCTTGACCTTTTAGACCCATTTTCAAATTCCGCAAAATTTGCTAAAACCTTTAAAACTACCGAATTTTAAGTAATCTTTTGGTCTGTTTTCAAATTTCCTAACATATCCAAGTTTTCCAGTAACTGTGGCAACCCTGACAGAACTTACTGTAGTTGTTGGATTGTTTTATGGCTTGACTGATATCTTCATGGTAACGCTCCATGTCTGAACCCTTATTTTCTTTGTCGGAAAGTTCCAAACTGTCCAAAAATTCTGTAGTCCTTTTATCGTTATCAAGTGCTCTTCCTGAAGCTACTTTAGCTTCAATAGCGTATTTCTCAATTGAACCTGGAAAATATTTAACGTTTCCTTGTACTAAAGCTAGTTTCGCTCTGGTAAGTCCCACACTAGAGGAGAATTAAAACAGAATCCCGCCGTTTGCCAAACTTTTTAAGTTAAAGTGAAGTATTACAGTATTTCCAAACTAAGAGACGCATTAAATCTGTTTTAAGACTTCGCGTATGAACAGACTACCCCTGCATCGTTATTCTGGACTAACGAATATTAGGTTCGTACTTATACTACGTATAATCGATCGCATTGTGTATTTTCAAGGTGTTACATACGTCATTAACTGACGTATTGAAAACAGGTTTTCATAGATGATGCTGAAATAACAGAAATTCTGTCCGACTCAACTTTACGTTCCCATCATGGTCTTTACCCAAAATATTTTGCATCTATCCCTATTTGCCGAATTTTAGTCATTTTATTATTGACGAGTTGAAATGAAGCTTTAGATTTTCAAGGCAAACCAGTAACAGTTGTCAAAGATTGAATAAAAACTTCCCACTCTCAAATCGGAAAAGCAAAAATTACCTTTAGGAAACCTATCTAGATCCCTTTCAACCAACTTCAGACCACGGTCAGCTTCATTATTCGCATCCATTAGGTTGGCCACTTCCGTCTCCTTCTGGTTGAAATTCGGTTTCAGTTCTGCCAATATACAAATTAAATTGATTGAAATGAATAGGATTTGATTTTAAATTTAAATCAAATTAAACATCAGACAGTGAGGCACTGGATATGAAAGCTTCCCTAGAACGATGTTTATAGCAAATGTTGCCTGCTGTGGAGCCTAATTTCCTACATACCAATTTTACCTCGCCAAATACAGAAACCAATAGGAACTACTCCAAGAGGGTAGAGCTAAAACTAACCTTTGCAAAACTTAGCGGACTAGTTAATACCATTAATAGGAGCATCTAGTGGAATTTGCTTTAACTAAACCAAATCTTGTTTTCTAACTTTTTTGGTCGACCAATCAGCGATCTGCTATATGGCCTTATCTTTTCCCCCACTCAGTCGGAAAAAATTCGGCTCTTGAGGTAATCGGGTTAAATTAGATTGTTTTGGGAGGTCTTTAAGTGTAGACTGGGAAAATGTAATTAGTTTGTCCGTGTACTCTCGCTAGTAATGATAGGTAAATTTTCCCCTAGAAAACCCGAACACCGTAAATATTTCAACGATCTCCTTCCCTCTTCACTTTCTGTTATTTGTTAAGGCTAAAACGAATTGTTTGAACCCACCATTATAAACTTTATTTCTGAGTTCTTCAGCTTCCCTCAAAAGTTCGGTACTATTTATTCCTGAATCAGAGACTTCTTCCAGAAGTCCGTCAGTCTTGAAATTAAAATATTTTATTATACAATACTTCGAATGACCAAAATTTTCGATATCCAATTTTTAAAATTACGCTACATACTTTTGGAAATAGATCACTCGAAGCATTTAAAGAATCTCTGGCAGATTCTTCCGCTTTTTCTATTTCATCCACAATTTTTTGATAGGCTGTTGCAGCTGAGGTTTCTTTGGTGTCAACGATCAGACTTCGTAGCTTGTCGGCTTCCGCTTTCAATTTGTCAGCATGCGCAATGGCTTCGTCAACCAGAGGTCGTACATCATATAACTCGTCATCTCGCTCCCTGACGTACGCTCTTAGTTTCTCTACTTCCTCTTCCAGTTTTTCCAAATCCGCTTTTAATCTCGTCTACAAATGTTTTTAGAAAAAATAAAATTTTGGAATTTTTGCACCAAACTGTTGCCCAATAATGTTATTAGCATGAAAGAAACTTTAAATACCTCATATGCAAATCCCGCATCTTTAATAAACTGTTTTGCTTGCTCTAAGAGATCTTCAGCTGTCTTAAGCGTTTCATCAATCATTGTGGATGATGTTTCAATATTTTGAATGTCACCCTAAGAAATTCAATAGAATATCAGATTATTTTGCAAACGCTGATTATCAACCGAAAAAGCCGTGTTTAAAGGAAAGTCATTTTTATTGTAAGAGTATATAAATCAATGAATAATTAAAATTGGAACTATACATCCTTCTGCAATATTAAAGAATCCAGTTTTCTTACTGGGCACTTCGCGAATATTACATCAGAGGGGCATAAACCACTATTACTAGTACCACTTCCGCCAATAGGGTTTAACTATTAGACTAAGAGGTCTAACACCTAGAGTTCAGTAGAAAAATTTAATTGCTTTAATCTTCTTAAATATTGCAAAACACATGTTTCCAATTTCAAAAACTCATTAATAAGTTCATAAGATATGTTCCATAAGTTTGTCACTGGTTACTGAGAGCTTGTCATGAAGCTACTTAGGTGAAACGTCATAGATTATTGTAAAGCGACGCCTGGTGAGTCGCTGTCAAAGGCTTAGTAAATAAGAAGCAGGACTGCAAAACCGAGTGTAGACAATTCTCGCTTGTTGTTCAACTTGTTCTCGAACTAGCTCTCAGCAAGTCTCTAGCATTACGAAGTATAGGTAACTGTGTCATACTTATGCAACATATCCAATAATATTATGTACTAATTGAAGCACAGATCATCGGAGCTTATTTTACATTCACTCTTAATGCAATTGAAATGTTTATCTGTCCTATTTACATTTCTTAATTCGTAATTTTTTTCGTACCCTTAAAGGAGTGGCTCTGCTATTATCGATGATATCCAAGGCTTCGTTAGCTTTGTTCTTCGACTGGAAGCTGTAATCTCGTAGTTCTCTCAGAAGTTCGTTCAATCTGTCAAGATCTCCTCTCAATCTCTCGTAACTATCACGATTGAATGAAGTAGGTTCACCGAATAATTTCACTTGTTCCAAAACTGTAGCCAAAAACCATACTTTAAAGTTAACAATGGCAAAATATGTTTCTATAATCCTAATACATTTTGATGCATATTATACCAGAAGTAGAGAATACACGAATTAAATGAATTGTCGCGTGTTAATCCATCCTTTAACTTTGGATAGAAACATTTTTTAACCGAGTACAATTTGCAGGGTTGCCAAAAAACGTTTCTCATTAAAATTTCCTGATTTTGCCTGACTTTTCCCGTTATTCTCTTAGACCAAAAAGCCTAAACGTTGTATGTTGGAGTTTCAGTGAAATTTTAAAATTCCTTATTTTTACAAGTTTTTCATAAATTCTGTCAACACTAATAGAGACTACTGTATTATTTGCATTATTTCCACAACTTAATATTACAATACTTCTGGTAATAAGGTTTTGAGCAGTTTTTATGATACCACATAATTGATTTCGAAAATTATTGGATTTTAGGAAAAAAAGGATTTTCATGTTAAATGGCAGGCGACATCTCTAAAGCTTAACGATACTTATCCCAAGTATTACGATACACCCAATTTGATGCCAAAAAATGCTCAAGTCCTTATATTTCATGCATAATTAAAATAAAAGTTTTGCCACGTACGATCTTGCGCGAGTTGCGCCTCTTCCATGGACTCATTTCTATTTTGTTCAAAATCACGAGCGACAATTTGATCTAAGAGTCTTTGAGCTTCTTCGATGATGCGATCAATGTTTGGTCCCATGCCTGATATCAAGCCTTCCGCCAGTTTCTGGACATCGTACACGCTTTGTTGGGCTTTGCGACCAGCTTCACTAACGAGTTTTTCAACTTCCAAAGCTTCGATACGAGTGGCGTCTGCATTTTGCGCTTCTTTGTCGGCGCTGTCTTTTAAGGCATTTCCCTGTAAGCGATTAAAGATCGAATTGAATAAAAATGCAGTGTGATATTAAGGAGCAATAATATATGCGATTAAGAAGTTTTTGAGTAGGAAATAGTTTTCTTTACATTGTAAGCTTAATTCAATATTAGATAGATTTAACTTTAGAAGTAGGAATGGAGAACAGAGTAATGTGGGCGCGCGTCAAAGTCCCGTACCCCCTTCCACGGGACGGAGGGGTATGAAAGAAGAGGCGGGTCATAGCGACAGAGGTAGAAAGGAATTACGTATTTTTCACCGTCCCCGTCAGCAACGTTATCAAAACGAACTTTACGTGAGCCAATAAGATAAATTAATTTTTTCATTACGTGTTGTGGGGAGGGGCTCTTTACTGGCCTATGAGTCGAGCTGAATTAAATACTAACCGTTCTCCATTCCTACTTCTAAAATTAAATATATCCCTGGTATAAAACAAAGAACCGATAATTACGTGTCTCATAACGCGGTTTACGTTGATCTCGAGATCCTCTAAGTCAGCAACAAGAGGACTCAAATTGAGAAGTGAAGGATCATTAATGAACTCGTCGACGATTGGCTTTATTTATGGAAAAGGATTATAAATTTCAAAATTATAAAACTGATAGCGGATCAATTCCGAAAGTGACACTAAAACGCAGTTACCCGTAGTTCATTGACAGTATTGTTGACATATTCCAATCTCTTGTACGTAAAGTATGAACCGGAAATATCTCCAAGTTCATCTCTGACGGGATCGATTAACCTTCGAAGTTCGTCAGTTCCATCCAAAAGAGAATGAACGCAAGGACCACATTCTGTACAAAATTAAATTAAATGTCTTGTCCCTCAATTGCTTAGAAGTACACATTTCGTCATGAAAATTACGGTTAAAATTATAATATTGTTATAATAAAACAAAGTGCTTTTTAAATTAATATTTAAGTGGCTATGATATTAGGTTTTTAATCGATTAAACTGTTCTATAAGAAAGGGCTAAATTTCAAATATGCGACTTAATCATGATTTAATAATATAAATTTGTAGAAAAATATCAATCCACCATTTTGACTTCGAGAAAAAGTTTTTCATTTTTCGAAATTGTCTAATGATTATATTATTTGTAAACAAATTTATGATTAAACCGATTAAATTAATATGGAAATAATCAGAAAAATATCAAATAGTGACTAAAAATCTCCAATTAAATTAAATCCAAGAGATGTAACATTTTGAAAACCCACCTAAGCATCCTTGTTTCTGAATAAAGGCCCATCTATGAGGACAACTGTCGCATTTCTCGCCGATGACTCCCGGCAAACATTGACACTGCCCAGTTGTTGGATCGCAACCAGCTCCGGCCGAGTACTTCAGATCGCAATTACATGCTTAACACATTATAAAAAAGTACAATGAAATGTTTAATTTACTAATACAAACAGAAACATGTCTTTCATAAACGTATACTTACAAATGCAACCTTGGTGTGAATATCTCCAGAAACCCGAATCGCAAACATCGCAAGTAGGTCCAGTGGCACCAGGTTGACAAGGACACTGACCAGTTTCTAAATCGCATTGCTCACTTATTGATGCTGCGGCACAGTTACAACTTCGACAACCATAGCAACTGCTATATCCGTAGTGTCCGGACTAAAAACATACAAAATATAAATACCCTATAATGGCACAATAAAGTGCAGAGTTGGAGAACAATCATAAAGTAGATCGTTGATTGGTCGCCCAACTAAGCAAGAGGGAAAGTGATCAAGACTGGCGTCGAAAACATCATTATGTGAATTCGCTAAGGCTGTGTCGCTACATATTACTGTATACCATGAGATTTGAAAACCGTTTCGTCAAAATATGGTAAACAAACCAATTTGACATATACTACTGAAAAACGTGTATGCCACGTGGTCGTTTTAAGTCATTAAATATTGGCCTACAAATAATTATTATCACAGCCTTTAAGAGTCTAGTCTAGTGGTATTGGCTAACACAGGCTATAGCATCATATTTTTACAAAACACATTCATTGAATAAGGCAAATATATAAATATTTCAAAATAAAGTTCTTTGAAATCCAATTCAAATATCTCATGATATGTCATATATTTAAAATTTATCAAAAGATGTGAAACAACTTCGAAAACTTTGGGAAACACTGCACTGACGAAGGCTTTCATAAACCTCAAAATTTCTCAATTTATGTTTATCCTAATCAACTATGAATACATAAACTTACAGCGCACTGCTCGCATCTAGATCCGACAACATTAGGTTTGCACTCGCACACTCCAGCCCTATTATCGCATCGATTTGTTCCACATTCTTCACAGTCACATTCTACATCAGAAAATGGAGTTAAAAATCGGCAGTACTTAACGTACTATGTAACATAACAGCAATATGTATGATTCTTCCATTTTCCGTAATTATAAATGAAGTAGGAAGGTTTGTAACCATCTTATAGATAGAGGCTTTGCTCGAAAACGGGAACACTTGGAAATTCTGAGAAACTCTGAAACAATTTAGTACTTGGTGTTGATATCTATTGGTTTTGCTTCACCAGAAGTCGCTTCTACCAAAATATACTTTTGACAAAAATCACTTTCGTTGGTACATACTTTCTTGCACGGAAACGCCCCTCCATTAAGATATTCCATTGAGAGTCATACTTGTTGTTATATTACTCATGATAAAAAATGCAACTTACGTCTACAATCTTTCCTATCAATGGCGTCGCCGTAGAATCCGGGAGCGCAAAGTTCACAGGCGGAGCCGAAGGTATTATTCAAGCAAAGAACGCACTGTCCAGTTAGAGAATCGCAACTTCCAGGACGTGAAGGGTCGATATTGCCACTGCAGTCGCATCTCTGGCAACTACTGCCGGGTGATTCAGGATCACCGTAATATCCAGCGGCGCAAACTTCGCATCTTGGGCCGTAATATCCTGGCTTACATTGACAACTGATTTCTTTTCCACTTGGAGACATTTCACAGCTTTCAGCAAAACTGAACGGAAAAGATAACTTTAGGCAACATCAAACTTAAAAGCCTGATAGCATTGTGAAAGCAACTAAATTTAAGATCTTGCATATTCATAACATGAATTCAAGTTTTTTCATCTTCGCATCATAAGGTATTAATAAAAAGTGTCTTTGATAACAAAGTCTTAAAATAATTATTTGGCTGAAGTATGGATATTAAAATTTTCAGTTTCGAAGGCATTATTATAAACATCAATTATTGAAAAAGTTACTAATCTTTCTTTGACAAAAAATTCATTTAATGAAAATATTTTTCAACATAGTCAAAAGTACCATTGGAGTTCTATGTAATTTTGACATTATGTGGTGGTATAATTCCGTAAATGAAATTTTGCATGGCATATCAATTTTAGTTCTACAATTTAAATAATCTCTATCGATATTCTGAAGAAAACGACTTCGAACTGTTCCAATAATTATGGCGTAAAGACCAAACACCAGTCGCAAGCTGAAGAGCTTGCCACCGCTATGACCTAATCCAGCCAAAAATCGACCTGTGTGTTAATATTATTTCCCGTGTTCGAAATACTTTCGAACTTTAAATAAAAACACTAACACGCGTGGCAAAATGTCGTGTATTTGAAACTATCAAGCCTTACAGCAGTGAAAACTAATAAAATATAACGACCGGGGGAAACTTACTTGTTAGATTCGATGGGAAGAGGACAGGCGCAGATAAGACAGTCATAAGGAGTTCCTTGCGTTGCGTCGCCATGATATCCAGCCTCGCACATGTCACAATGGTCACCAACGGTATTATGCATACAGTTCTTCAATATATAATGAAATATTTAAAACCGATTTATAAAATATTACCCCTTCCCACCAGTCTTTGAAATAACATAGATGCACGGATGAAAAAGCAGTTTACTAATTTCACTGGACCCGTTTTAAAATTGGCCAAGTGGTTGTAGCACATTTTTTAATTTTGGAGTTGTCAGTTAAGTTCACGGGGGCCGAGTTCAGGCTTCTTTCGATTTTTTATTCTAATGCTACACTCCTAGTATCAAATTGAGTTTATCTCATTTCTCAGTTTCGAATTTCTCGATATGAAGTGCATAGCATTCTAGTACAACAGTGGAACTCATAAACCATTCACAGGAGAGGTAAGGATCTAGCATATCCAGGTCTCTAAAATTTATACATAGCGTTTTGAAGGTAGGCAAGCGAAACAGATTTTACAATGGGACTAGTGGAAACAGTTCTAAGGATAGGGTGTTATGGACCAATTCAACATTGAAGACACTGAGACTCAATGATCTTGAGGAGTTGTTTAAAAAACATTGTGCACGACTGCTACCACATGTTAAAAAATGTACTCACATGACACTTTCCAGTCTCTACGTCACATCTATCAGAATGCTCGTTGCATTGACACGGGACGCAGAATCCAAGATACGGACCGGTTTTAGATCTATAATATCCTTCAGCACATTCCTAAAATGGAAAACATAAAAGAAATTTTAATGTAAGCTCCAATAAATATAGGGTAAACGGTACTCACTTCGCAAGATGTTCCAGTGTAACCAGGTGGACATTGGCATTGTTCTACTCTGACAGCTTGTGGAGCATCGGCCACGTAATCTTCGCCTGCTTGGTCCATAAGGACGTTGCTTATGCTAAAAATTTGTTTAAATACATTAAAGCCGCGTTTACACGAGACACTTTGAAACCGTTTTAAACCGTTTTGGAATGTACAAAAAAGAATATTAAGTTGATAAAACCAGAGATCTTTCACGAGAAAATGCAAATATTATTTTTAAAAAGTGTTAGGCCTTTCCAAAACGGTTGAAAACGGTTCCAAAGTGTCTCGTGTAAACGCGGCTTAAGATTACAGTTTTCGTGTAATTACGTGGCATAAAGTGTGTTTCAAAAAGTACGTGTGGTATGAAGAAGGGCCATTATTAGTCGAAAATGTTCTATGGAATTTTTCCGTAAGGGTTACCGTTTGCAAGTTATTATAGGAAAGTTTTACG
Source organism: Phalangium opilio (assembly GCF_054372755.1). Taxonomy (NCBI): domain Eukaryota; kingdom Metazoa; phylum Arthropoda; class Arachnida; order Opiliones; family Phalangiidae; genus Phalangium; species Phalangium opilio. The sequence goes on along the minus strand of NW_028324146.1, from coordinate 2,511,165 downwards.
TATGACTCTTTAAATTTAAGTAAGATTCTAAGTGAAAGCCAAGGCTAATTTAATTTAGAGATCATCACTAAAACACTGCAATCATAACTAGTTTAAGCTGACCCTGACGGCAAAATGTCATGGAGTATAGTTGCAACCACTCTCGGTACTTATTCTAAAGTGTCATCAAACTCCGATGCATGCGACTACTCATTCAATTACCATACTTTCGCTTTCAAACCCTCTGCATAACATTAACGCGTTAGGAGAAGTATTTACTTGTTGGTTATTGCACAATTACCATAATATACTGCATAAAAAGTTTAACCATGGCTATTGATACATACCTAACTTCTGTCGAGGCTTTAAAGTAGCAAACTCTGAGATAAATCGCTTCCAAATTCACCAAAACCATCATAAGTTGTTCTCGTGTAACTTCACTTCCTGACATGTGACGAAATTCTCTCTGCGAAATTAATAAATTTATTTAAAGTTAAAATCTACAGTAAATTAAATGTTATCACTTAAAATTTTATCGTACCTCCACTATTCTCACGTTGACAATTAGAGCTTGACCTTCGGCAGGTTGCTCGTAGAGTTCATGCGCCAAAGTTATGTTACTTCCCTAAAAACGATAATTAAAGATAGCATTTCAAAACTGGTGTAATAAAGGTCTACACATGTTCCAAAGAAACAATTTTGCAAAATTTTGTTATTTAATTTCCTAAACAACTTTCAAATAGTTTGCCCAGATCAAGCCCCCCCCCCCAAACTTCATACTGCTCATGATACGGCAGTATATTTTATTTTGTTTCGTTTGGACCATGTCGATTCAATAGATCCTTACGGTAATCTAATACTTATGAAGATTACAGGGTAATGGTAACAACGTGATTATGTGGAACTCGTCCCACTGAAGTGTCATTAAAAGCTAAACATTGAATATTCTCGACTTACACGAAGAATGATATCGCTGTGTCCAACTAATCCACCCGAATCCTCGTCAGCGTCAACAGAGATGATGAGAGTGTATGTCAAGTTTCCACCGTAGCTTGTTATCTTTGAAATGATAATACATAAATTATCTTTAACAATCTCTGTTCCACAAACTATTAAAATATAGGCTAAACACTTTGCTTTGCCCTTTTATGTGTATTTAACATAACGAACCCGTTCTTTAGAGTAATTGAACTCACTTTATTTCCTAAAAATTCGGACGGTGCTGCGACGTAGAGATTTTCAGCGCAATTCGGTGTTCCATCGTCCTCAATAGGAGTTGATACCTTAATCTCGGAACCAGTGTTGTAAACCGAACTTTCATCGAACTCCTCTTTCGATAACCCATTTTCAATGTCTAATGCGTATAAATTCCAGTTGTCGAGTGTGAAAATCTATTTTAGAATTAAATATGCATTATAAAACAGAAAAATTAACTTAACTTCATTGTTAAAACGGCATCCTTATCTCCAGACAAGACACGAAAAATTGTGAATATTTTTATTAACATTTTTGTTATTTGAATTTTAAAACCAAGCTAACTAGAAAGAAGGGCACAACCTTTCATCCTCCCCAGTTGGTCAATTTCTGTTAATTCTACCCTCCTAGATTCTATTTGCCTTTGGTTAAGAAAGAAATTTAATTACCTGTGATATGTATCGGTACGCACTGGAGCAACGGTCAGTAACACCAAAACAGAAACATTTGGTACAACCCTGTGGATTATTTTCTTCCAAGAAAAATGTTCCCGGTTTACATTGGTCGCAATAAATTCCATGAACGTTTTCCTGGGAATGAAAAAATATTGGCTTACGTAAATTAACGCAATATTTTTCACAGCCAAAAATGTAACATCTTTGAAGCCCCTTCAAAAATCATACGATCACGTCGGGAAGTCGCTTTGCTCGCTCAACTACACTTTTCACGCGTGTCAACTACTACTTAATATATTCGCGGATTTCGGTTGAAAATTTTCAGTTTCACTGGGCAGTGTCAATATGGCACCACCTTGTTAGTACCTTTTCTTTAGCCATAGCTCATTGGGTCATTCATTTCTTACTAATGCATCAAGTGGGCTACGCTTTAGCAAACGATACACGAAACATTTTAGGATTCTTGGCCGTATTTGAAATTGGAATTTTGGATTCGACTATTTTAGTACGTAAAATAGTTGAAAAATCGTCATATGCGACTCGTTTTAAATCGTTTTTTCTCACGTCTGAACAAGGAAATGAACTTCACAAGTCCAACTACCGACGCGACCGAAACGAAATTAACGATGAGACCAACGTTAACGTAAGATTTCATTAGAGCTCGGCATTTTCGATCAATTATCCACAAATTGGTGGATAACCGATTATTTATAAACAAATTTGTGGATTATAATACGATTTAACATGTAAGTTCTGTGGATAATTTTCGGGTATGGATAAAGATAAAATAAAGTAGATAATTGATCGAAAATGCCGAGCTCGGCATTTTCGATCAATTATCCACAAATTGGTGGATAACCGATTATTTATAAACAAATTTGTGGATTATAATACGATTTAACATGTAAGTTCTGTGGATAATTTTCGGGTATGGATAAAGATAAAATAAAGTAGATAATTGATCGAAAATGCCGAGCTCTAGATTTCATTCTAGTCTTCACAGGAAATAACATAGTATTTCTTATTAACTGATAAAAATTAGCTTATTAAGGGTAAAATTGGTTTAAAATTAATTTCCGATACATATTGATTGGATACTATAGGACTATTTGTCTTAAACTCTGCTAACACTTGGGTTTATAAAAATTAGTAAAAGAACTTGGAAAAAGGAAATATTTTATTTGTTAGAGGAGTTGTGAGGATTAAAAAGCTTGTGAGAAGTTGCTAGTTGCCTTTTTTACCTAGAATAAGTCATAACATCATGCATAGAGGGGTACGGAGATTATTTTGCAACTAAACAACAAAACTATATTGAAAGATACTTGGTGAACCATATAGAATTTTATATAATATTCTACGAAATAATAGATGAACATAGGATAAGTCTAATAATATACGATTTTATAAAAATTATAGGACCACTGAGCTCCTAAGCATACCCTACCTTGCAGAAGCATTCAGATGTTAATTGATCACAAATTCCATCTTGAGTTCCTCTTAAATCGCAGTTGCATAGTTGGCAGAATGGAAACGACCAATAACCAGCTTGACATTGATCGCACATTCGACCAACGATGTTTGGCTTACACCTTGGGAGGTTTGAAATAAAAATTAATACGCTTATCATATTTAAATGTAGGATGTTAAAACCTTACTGGCATTGTCCATCTGTAAGATTGCATTGTTTGTTTCCTCTGTGAACACCGCGAGGATGGCAATTACATTCCTATAATACAGTAAATATTTCTGTAATATGCTCTAGCTGAAATATGTAATGCTTTTTAACAGAAATCTCTCTTTTAACTCCAATTAAATTACAACATGAAAAATGGCAATAGAAAATGGCAACAGACACTTTCGATTAATTTGACGGAACATTTGAATCTATTGGGTTCGGCAACCAAAGGGAAATTATTGGGTTTCAAACTTAAATATAAAATACTTCCATAATAAAAATTAAATTTACATAATATATTCCTTAGTTTTATTATATAATTCAATTAGAGTAAAGAATTATGATGTGGAGAGTGTTTGAAATTATAAAGTGGAAGTTCTGACTGACTGATCATAAAGATCTCGGAACATGGCGGCCAAAAGTGATAAATAAATTCTATGTCTATACGTTCCAGTATTAAGTATTGTGCAACGTTACATCGTTAATTACCTCACAACCAATGATTGGATCCAATCCATACGTATAAGCTACGCAAGTGTCGCATTTCTCGCCCATGACGCGTGGTGGACAGATGCACTGTCCAGTGATAGGATGGCAAATAGAAGTCGATGGGCACGAACAAGGCTTACAGTCGGGGAAGCCAAAGTATCCGGTCTTACACTGGGAGCAGATTCGACCAATAGTGTTGTTTTTGCAAGGACATTGACCTCCAAACTCTTCGCATTCAAAGCTCGTGGACCCCTCAATATCGCATTGACAGGGCAGAGCTCCATTGTTGTAATCTGATGTCAGAGAGAACAACGCGTCACGGCAAAAGCCCTCGACGTCCGTGCTAATTGAGAAGCTATTTTGACCACACTGAGTCAAAAATTGACCGGCTTTGTCTTCTCTTTCTGGTTGAAGAATTGATTCATCAAATTGGTCGGAAGGAATAGCCAACACGTAATCCTACGAATAAAAATTGCAGACGCAAGAATTTATTTGCATTATCTTCAATTTCATAAAATGGACGGTCAATTACTAATTGGAGTTTATTATATAGAAGTTACTCAGTGAATTGTTTTTTTACTGTCCCCGGCGTTGACGACAAAAATTTACCGAAATTGTTTCCCTTCTAAAGTCGAAAGGTGATGAGATTAAAGAGGGGGGGAATTTTTAAAGGGTATTGACGTCACCTTAACTACATCCTATCAAAATTCGAATTTAAAAAACATTTACTAGCCTCTGCCTGTATCTATTTTTACCAGAATCGTGTTTTTCCCATCACCTTGCTCCCTTACTGGCTCTCACAAAAATTACGACGCCCCTTTTAGACAAGACAAGAATCGAAAATTCAGCATAAGCGCTACGGTAGAAACGATAGAAAAATTCATCGCCCACTCCTAAATCACGTAAATTCCGAATTCCAGGTAACGACATTTCCTTTGCGAGTGACTAAAAATAGATTAAGATCTAGGAAATAAATTAGAACTTACACCTACGACCAATCCCGTAACGCTCTGCCTTCGAGCAACGTGTCCTATATTTATTAGAGATGGGCCGATACCGATACCATATCGGTATCGGTACCGATATTTGGCTTTAACCGATATATCGGTATCGGTTAAAAATGAACCGATATTTCTACCCGATATTTTTTGAAGAAAATAAATACTTAAGACCTAAACTCTGAGACAGCACAGTTTTTCATCTATTTTTGGATAACGTAACTAGTGTCTAAAATGGGTTTTTCGTATGATAAGCCTGAAGTTTTATAGTCTCAAGTACCGAAATTGGATCGAGAATCATCTATAGAGATGGGCCGATACCGATACCATATCGGTATCGGTTTGATATCGGTTTAATCGAAGGATCGGGTAAAATATCGGTATCGGTACGTATCGGTTTCCCAAGTATCGGATCATATCGGTATCGGTTTAAACTGGTATCGGCTCATCTCTAATATTTATCACATCGGATCAACAACGAATGCCATGGCAATTTTGATTACTAGAAGTCAGGGCGTCACGAATTTGGTCGGAGGAGCAGATTTATTTTATAGATGAAATCTGAATTTATTTTGATTTATCTTGAATATTTCACCTAAAAAATAGCGTGTTCTTTTTCACAACCGACTAACCGTTTTCACTAATCACCTCTATCACTAGTTTAAGCCCACGAAAGAAAATAGTATAACATAAAGCGTATGAAATTTTCTAATTAATATACTTGTGCCGGTTGTATTAGACGCTATCGCCCTTTCACTATAACAAAAAACTCGATAGAACAATCATATGATTTTCCTTCCAGCTCTTATGTAACATTGGCCAAATTATTTTTACTTTACACTAAGAAGAAAAATACTTACAACCCAGACACTCTTGTGGTTTGGTTCTTTCAATGACAATACAAAGTTCTTCAATATTTGAAACGACGTTGTGTTAGTAGTCTTTCCCAAAATGACACTTCTACAACCAGATCTACTGGGACAGTGAGCCAGAGGTAAAACAGCTTCGTAAAATTGACCGTTTTGGATTAAAACGGTCATATCGAAAGCAGGATGGAATGGCTAAAATAAAAATAATTTGTATTTAGAGTTAAAATTGAAAATGGCCAGACAATCATTATTCAATCGATTAAGTTTGGTGGGGCGAGCATCGAAATGATTAAAAAAATCTTACACCAAGAATATTCTGTTAATTTCTCTGATTCAAAATTAACATGATAAGCCTAACGTCAATTGTTTTTAAATAAAGCCTCATATAGACCCTTAACCAATAAGCGACCGTGACACCACGTTCTTTCTATTTCTGATCCATCATTGTGTTGAAATAGGTTAAAAATTATACAGATGATGTGTTTTAAAAAATGAGTGTTAGCTAGGTGTTAGACTGAATATCCTGAACACCTCACCTTTTGAAATTCTTAAAATATATGTGAAATTAACGGATAATTTTGGTAAGTTTAATGTTTTAAATGTAAATGGATTAACAAATTGATCAACGATAAGTAAGTTTAAGTAATTACTTGATAATAGTGAATGACAAAAGTGTAATATCCAGTTTGAGGTACATTTCCAGACACATCAACCATGGGATCAGTGTGGTCTAAATAAATCATTTTAGCTTCGACATCTTGCAAATTTGGAGGGTTATCTTTCGCAATACGGTCTTCATTGAATCCACTTTCAAATTCAACCTTAAAAAGACGTTGTAGAAACAGAAGTTAATAACATATTTCCTGGGAAGTATAACTGTTAGGATATGTTCGAAAGCATATTTGTTATTTCTGATCACAGCAACACCAATCAAATTTGAGTTTAGAACCGATTTGCAGTAGAGACTAATATCGAACTTCGTCAATGATGTGAAAAAATTATAAATCCCCAAAAATGTTACCCGACAGGTTCTACCCCTAATTCACTCAGGCCATCCAAAAGCCTCAGACGTTCTCCGTATACAACACGATGTTCAGTGATTTTAGTAAGCGAACGACAAATATGCTTCACCGGCTTCAAGCGCACCAGAAGCAGCTATCAAAACTATCTTCATATTTGCTTTTGATATAGCTTTTGTCACTAGCGAGATTTTAAGTAGACATAATTTTAATTCCACCCATAAATGGTGCAAGTCATATGCTAAATTCTCAAATGTAGTTACTTGAAATACGAAACTGCTTTACTGCTTTTAAAACGACCTCGCTGCTTTTTTAATTTGATTTTCACTAGCGATAGGCCAAAAACTTGATTGAAAACTCAAAACAGGGCTTTAGAGTCTTATCAGCTAAAAATCACAAACTTGCGCAAGGACTGTAGGAAATAAGTTAATTGTTGTGTAATAAAAATATAGTTTAATATTTACTTTGACCGCTTCAGGCAAATTTCGTGGGAAAGATCTGTCTTTGCAAACGCCATTTTCTCGAACGCATTGCGATTGTGGCAATATGTAATCCGTTCTCCAGGTTTCGTAGGGTATAGCGGCGACGCTTTCGATTGCCAAATTGAAATCTTCTTCAAATGTTAAAGTAACGCTAGCAAAATTTGATTCAATATCGAATACGCCCACTTGTCCATCTCGGTCAGTGACCACTTGTCTACAGATGAAAGAGTAGTTGCAATCGTAAATAACAGCTTTGCCCTTGTCCATTTTGTCAGCGGTTGAGAAATCTACGACGACATTCGAAGCCCTTCCACCTTCTGGTGTGTGGTAGAATAAGACTAAAACGTATTTCCCTGGTTTTGGTACCCTCATATCCAAATGCAAGGATTGTTGCTCCAAATTCAACCAGGCCATTGGTCCAACATCCAATTCCTAGAAAAGATTACATTATTTTGATTTATAACGTATATTATCGTCTAGGGGAATGATATGACCTGAAAACGACTAAAGAAAAAGTTTGAAATGGATAGAATAATATCAATTTCAATGAAATGTAAAAAGTTTGGCATGCTAAGCCAGACGCTAATTTTTGATTTATAAACAACTATAGCGAACTTTAACCAACTAGCGATCACGAGAATAAAAGCGGCCCTATCATTTGAAAGCGTTACGGGTTGTCGCAGTCTATGATTGGTTTCAGTTCCCATGTGTAGTTCATCAACAAAAAGACTTAACACGTGAACTTTCAAAACTATTTAAAAAATTAAAGTATTGTTTTGCGGAAGTTTTGTCACTAATTTTAATGTTATTTTGTCAATCTGACTTGATTAAAGAATGCTTGTTCGGTCATTTCATTCTCCCCTTTAAATCGAAACATAGTGTAAAATATCAGTATTGCTTTGCAATTGGCATTAGCCTTTCTCTAACTCAAGAACTGTTCAAGAAGGTTCCTCGAACAACATAAAATTCAGCATCACTGGGATGCGGTCAACTTCCAACAGGGTTGACATAGGCGTTTCATTTTAAAATTTACTCTTAAATTTCCCAAGCGTCCCCTGACCACCATCCGTTAAATTTTGTGTTTAGAAATGAGTCGTACTATGAATTTTTCAAAGTTTATCCTTTATGCTAATACTACTGTACGAAAATTGCTCAACTAATATGAAAATCCCAAAGATTTCCTGGATTCCCAAGCAACTCTATTTAAAACGTGTTATTAAATATCTTACATTAAGTCTTTCATCATCGGTGTAAAGTTGAGTGTTGATTCTCTTATCTCCGTTTGGAGCGTATCCCGCCTCTCCCCTTGAAATGGAACTATCTTCCGGAAGTGAAGGGTAAGAGAAATGCTGACAAAGACCAGTTTTTGTAGCGCCACAAGGATTGGATACATCTTCTTGCAGAAGAGTCGCTTCGTAATAGGTTTGAGGCAGTAAAACCATATAGTCCTAAAATGTATGCAAAACATTTTAATTTGATTGATTTCAAATTCAAAATATTCAATTTGTAAAACAAGTTGCGAATTTAATATGAAAAGCAAATAGAAATGATAGAAAGTGTGGTATTGAAGTGGGGTCTTCACAATTTAAAATTTTTTGCATCGATCAATTACCATCATCTGTTTTTAATTTTCCTCTACCAACTCGACTTTTGAGATATGCAGGCCATTAGAGTATTTATAGTTCTTGCATTTCACAGATCTTTAGTCTTAATCCGCTGTGGGTTATTCGGTTTGCCCGCATACACTCACTGGTTTTAAAACGCGAGTTTTACCCTAGTACACCACTATGAAACATTTTTCAGTACCTCAGAGGCAACGAACATTATCCTTACTTTTCTATTATTTTTATTTGCTTTTATTAAAATGGATCAAAGTTGTATTTGATAGCAAAAGCAAAAACCACATGGTCAATTCATAGCACAAAAAAAAAAACAGAAATAACAATTAGGCAGGTCCAGTGTATCCTCTACAAGGTGACCTTTCTCTTGAACTCCGGGTTTAGCTTGGCGAAGGCTAGTGTACGGAATTTAAGCGTGCTCGTATAAATCGCGCCCTTCTGCTTTTGTCAGCCAAAACTGGAGTTCATAAGGATAGTCACCTTGTAGGGGATCAACTGAACCCGCCGTTTGCTTTATCTTCTTCTTATTATTAAGGATTTAATATAAAAAACATAGAACTGAACATGGATTTTAATGTACTTACCACGAAAATAGGTCTTTCAATTCTAACAGAGACACTCCATCTTCCAGGATTGATTACGAATGGTGAAGCAATGACTCCTGATTTACCAGAAACACGGACAAACTTGGGTTCTCTCGTTGGTTCGAATACGATATCGCTACTTTGCTGAGTATCAGAGTGCGTATCCGGTATGAAGGTAATGGTTCCATAAACATTCTCACCGCCGAAATTCAAGTACTTCAACAAAACGTGGTATAAACTCGGTTTATCGATGTAAATGTCGATTAACACTTCTTTCTGTAAAAATTGTTTAGAAAACATAAAATCAATTTTGATTTAAAAGATGACCAGTAAGTTTTTGGATCAGGTAATGTTAAAAACAGTATTTCAAATACTGAAACATATACTGTTTCTATTCTAAGATGGTGTTTACGTAATTTAATCTACAAATCTGTTCATTAATTTATTTATCTTGGAAGAATGGACATTGTAGAATAAGAATGTAGGGTTTACAGGGTAGAAACCTTGGGCAGAGACCAGCAGAAATACAGAAATACTTCTCCTAACGTCTTCGTTCAATTGAAGGATAATTGGTATGGATTTAGGATTTACAGGTGCTTATAGATATATTTTATCGAGTAGTCGCCATATCACTAATTGAAGAAACCAAGGTCTTTTTTTCGTAACACAGTATGTTATATGCTTGAAATGCTGTTCGTGCACTTTGATACATTGCCAACAGCGGGCAACCAATGAGTTTAGATCGTCTTTTCTTCAGCTAAAGTAATGCGACTACCAACTTAAATCTCTATATGAACGAATGTAAATCCCGTATATGCTGCATAACAGGAACTCGTTAGGAGAAGTATTTAGAATAGTCCCAAAGATTTAAACGCCTGTATTGTCCCTATGTAAAAGTTTAAGCTCTGCAGCGTATGAAATAAAAACTCTTAAGTCTTGTACAAAGACCATACAACTTAAATCTTACTTGAATATCCGAAAAAATTGCGTAACCTCTCCAAGAGAAATTGGGGAATATATTTTCGTCAAATCCAAAACGGACTAGAGTACCGCTCGGCGTTCTACCATCTTCGAGTTCATATTGCAATTGGTGGAGAGTTGGGAAATAATGGGTTTGTAACGGTTTGTTGCATCGCAACCCAGTAACTCTTGGTCGACATGTACATTGTCCGGATACTTTATCGCAATTTCTATTTACTGATCCGCCAATATCACAGCTGCAATCTAAATAAAGATATTTGAAGGTGATTTTCAACACTTGTTTTAAAGGAAATTTCTAGACTAGAATTGGTCTTTAATATTTAAAAATTTTAAACTGTGGTTTTTATTCCATATGCTCTTTTTGATAAAAAAAAACAATTGTAGCGCCAAATGTAGAAACTTACCCTCGCATCCAAACAAATTATCTTCGTCTAACTCGAAGAAACCGTCTTTGCATTCTTCACATCGGCGTGAAGCGACATTGGGCTTACAAATACATTGTCCAGAATTGCCTTCACAAACTCCAACGCTACCCATGGTTCCAGGTTTGAAGCAGTCACATTCTAAAAGTTGTAGAAATCAGTTAATGTCGTTCAACATTAAATGTAGTATCAAACTAAGTCTAGTTAGGAATAGAAAACTATTTAAACGGAGAATAAAATGGCCGGACAAACATTGTGTAATGGATTAAGATTTTTAGAATCATTAACAAAACTTCATTCACCAAAAGATTTATAGTTGAAATTTCAAAGTTGACGCGCTAAAACTAACCCTTATTTATTTATGATTGGAGCGCGTATTTTTTTATCGGAAACCCATAGCCAATTAGCGACGTTTACAACGCCTCAGTTTACAGCAGGTTAACGCTTTCTATCAACGAAAGATTATCTCACTGTAATTGGTTCGTGATATTGAAACAAAAATTTAGCCTACGCTTCGTTTATCAAAAATGAACGTTGGCTTTAACAAGTAGACTTGACAGTTTAAATATATAATTAGATTTGGTTAAAGAATTTATGGATCTAAACGATTACAAAATTCTTGTCCGTCCATTTCATTAATTTCCTATTCAAGTTACCTTCGCAACCCAGAGCATTGTTGGCTTTCAAATTCCAGAAAAGAGGCCTGCATTGATTACAAATCCTCCCAAATACTCTTTCTTTGCATTCGCAAAGTTCTCCGCTTGTTAAACTTCCACATCCTGCAAATGTGGGTAGAACTCCAGCAGGATTGCAGTTACAATCTAAGAAACATTTAAATACATTAATTATTTTAAACGCGACTGTTCAAATTTCAGTTCCATACCTTCACACAATGGATAGTTGTAAAAGCCTTCTTTACATCGGTCACATTTTTCACCGTCAAAGTTAGGTTTGCACGAGCAACGTCCGTCTCTTTCGCAAGATATTCCAATCGCTCCAGACAAATCGCAATTACAATCTGTAAAATTCAATTGAAAAATACACTTGAAATTGCGCTTTTGAAGTATCTCAAATATATTTCAGAACGTTTGTTTGTTTGTTTGGATATATGTTCTTAATGCACAGCAACAATTCAATACTTGGTCAAACCCCATGGTTGATATCACTACATTATTGCGGAAGTTTTTAAAAGTGATTTGGCTTAGGTTTTGACGCGAATTCCTAGTAAACATGAATGTTAAAAATAACTTTTTCTAGTTCCGTAACCCCTAAATAAGTCTTGTTTTACTGAATTTGAAAGTAGCAAAAAAGGGGAGTCTAAAAAATTAACAACATGAAGATACTTTATACGAGTGGGTCCGAAGGGCATTTGGCATTGAAAAAAACTTTGGATAGCGTATATTTTAAAGTTGTGCGAATTGTTGGATTATTTCAGTTTAATCAGGAATGTATGGAGGGGTTGGAATGGCTAAGGTCAAATCCTAATCGGCGTGAAATGATCTTGGAAACAACTGGTGTGGCTTAATTTACGCTAGTGACGTCATAGCCTGACGTAAAAATCGTATTTACCAGTTAAATTATTTTCATTCATTCATTGGCTGCCAAAAAAACTTATTTGCTATAATTCTCCACCCTCTACCCTAGGTCCTCTGCCTAGGCTGAGAGAATCGAATATGAACGCGAACGGCGGCGAATCAGCGCATTTAACTTTAAAAAGTCTAAAAGGTCACTTCTGCCATGCCTTTTTTAACGAGTCATGACATTTTTCGCCATCGGTAGACAGCTAAACAGACGTAGGGGGAGGAGCTACACTTCTCACAAAAAAAAGACTCTCCTCATGTTTCCACCATCAAGGGTACAAGGAAAGCCCCCTTAGCCATTCCAGCCCCTCCATACATTCCTGGTTTAATAAAGAGGTTAATAGTACGAAACTTACTGAGACATTCCGGGTAATCGTAATATCCAGGTGAACATTGGTCGCATTTCTGTCCAGAGTAATTGATTAAACAACGACATCTTCCGTTGTTGTCGCACACTGAGCTGACAGAACCCTGAGCATTGCAGCCACAATCTGTGGTCCAAGAAATCTTAGTAATCTTATTAAATATTAATTGTTAAATAATATCAGACCTGAGCAATAAGGGTATCCAAAAAATCCTGGAGCACATTGGTCACAACGTGGTCCACCATATTCTCTCTTACATAGACAATTTCCCGTGACATTATTACAAATGTCGTCAGTGCATCCAGTAGTGTCACAAGAGCAGTCTTCGTAAATATAGATGAAAATGTTTTAGTAGATCTTACAAATAGTGAATTTCAATTAATTACTTACATTTGCAATTTGGATAATTAAAGAAACCAACATCACAACGGTCGCACTGTCGTCCACCAAAACTACTCATACAGGAACATTGTCCTGTTTCAATGTCACACTCCTCACTTAATGAACCAACTTGGTTGCAAGCGCAAGCTGCAAAATAAACGTGGTGTCTTAATTCCGACTAATATACCGTTAGAGGCAAATCTTTAGCAAAAATAGTCATAATAATTTTCGCCATGTAAGGTCACCTTTGATTAAAACCTGAATCCTAACAAGCTTACTAATATAGCCTATACAATTAAAAATGCTATTACTCATTACGAGGAAATTGTGATTCTATGATTTCTCATCAACATGAATTTTAATAGCAACTATTGGCACCTTTGGCGCATCTAACATTCTGGCTTATCTCCTTAACACCTAATTTACCTTGTCAAAGGCAGGATTCAATAAGAAAGGCGGCACTAAAACTTGCTTTCCCAAGCTCAACGGGACAATAACTTGGGAGAGTCTAGTGGCATTTGTTTTAACTAAACCACAGCCGATATTAGATTTAAATGGAGATATTAATTCACGGTTTGATTCTGGACTACATCAGAAGTTAAGTAGTTTTATCTAAGAAGTATAAGACTCTAATAGTATCTATAGTGTCCATAATAGTCAGTATTGTCTGTGTTATTCGTAATAGGGGTGAAATTTTCAATCTCACTAGCGAAAGGCTCCTAAGTTCTTGATAGAATTCCATAGTGGGATTATAATTCTCTCGCTTTATTATCGGCTAAGAATAAGTTTTTAAGACAAAAACCTTACACTCCATCTCCCTCAAACCTTAAGTCCCTTCATTCTCAAAACCACACCCTTACATTACATGAGCGTCATAATAGAAGTTGTACTGATAATCATACATTCTGCATGTTTCTAAATTGAAGGAAAACAGGACTACCATTTTGTTCTTCACTCTTACCCAAACAATTTGGAAATCCGTAATATCCTTCGGCACATTTATCACAGTTCTTGCCCATGTAATTTGGTTTGCAAGGGCATTGTCCTCCACCAACTTGACAAATAGGGCCAACTGTGCCGTTCAAGTGGCAATCGCACGGCTTGCACTCGGGATAGTCGTAGTATCCGAAATTGCAATCGTCACAATTGGGAGACAAGTACTGCGGTTTGCACTCACACTGACCAGTTCCAGCGGCGCAATTGCCGGTAGAGAAATACGGGTCACAATTGCAAGCTGTAAGAAAAAAAAAGTGATTTCTTTAAAAAATTATCTCTGGTGGCACGAATTTTAATTTATTACTATTTGTTTAATTTTATTAATTTAGTCTTAAGTATTATAATTACAATAAGTATGACACTTTCTAATTCTATAATGCTAAACTTCTAAATGAAGTCTATGGGGAAGTTAGGGGCAACTCCAAACCACTAATTTTACTACTTGGGGTTGTTAACTAGTGTCTCTGCCTCATCAGTGGTCGCTTCAAAGAAAGGTTTTTTTAACCAATTAACAATTTGGTTTGCGGTACTACACCTATATAATTGATTAACATACTTATATTTATTACGTTAATTATACTTTACTTACGTTGGCAAACATCTCGGTCAGTTTGAGCTTTTCCAAATGGTCTGAAATATCCAGGTTTGCAGCGATCGCAATTAATGCCTTCAGTATTGTCGCGGCAGTTTTGGCAAACTCCACCACCGCTATAGATTCCGTGCATGTCCAGACTTTGTCGATTAAGATCAACTTGTTCGTCGTAGATGCATTCATTTGTGTGACCAAAACAATTACACGCTAAACAAGAAAAGACACAAGATAATGTATTATAAATTTCTTATAGTCAGAAAATAGTAAATCTCATTTTGGAGATAATTCTATTTAATATTGCTAAACTATTGGTGGATAGTAATAGTCCTCTCGACTCGGAGAGGTAATATAATGGTTTTCTCAACTTGTTATATATAGTAGATTTTATAAACCTAGTTGTGGGAAAAAGTTTGTTAGTGGAGCTAATATACATCTGAACAAGTTTTGCAGTTACGTGGTTAAGAAAAGATCCGCTATCATCTTCGAGCTCGTATTGCATAAGAAATACCTGGTACAATTATAGAGCTCACTTCGGTTTTCGTGAGATATGTTCCATAAGTATGACACTACGTATACTTCGTACTTACTAAGAGCTATAGTTCAAGAACGATGCGACAATTGACTACACTCGGTTTTGCAGTCCATCTTCCTATTTAGTCTGCCTCACCAGGCGTCGCTTTACGAGAATCTATGACGTTTCACTTACGTCGCTTCATGACAAGCTCTCAGTAACCAGTGACAAAGTTATGGAACATATCAAACGATCTCATGGTATAAATAAGTTTACTGAAGCATTTATTAAATGAATTTACCAGCTTTAACCCCAAAAACCAACAATAGTAGAGGGTCTTATAATATATGCCGGAATACCTCTTAATAAAGACTATAACACGGGACACGTCTGATTAGATATGGATTTGAATCTCTGACCTTATTCTGAACCACATACTTAACCTTGCGCTTATGCTGCTTTTGGTTTTAACTTCATATGAGTAAAATTTCCCGTTGTTTACTTACGTTCACAAAGATTAGGACTGTCGACACTGGCACCCTTCCATTTCTTTTGTACGAAACCAGGGCAGCAGCGCTCGCACTGGGAGCCGCAAGTGTTGTGTTGACATCTACAGTGTAACTTAAGCGGGTTGGTCGTGTCAGTGATATCGCAGGTTTCAGCATGTCCATTACAAACGCATCTTCCTCCGATGTTTATATCTTTTATGCTGTAAAAATACTGCAAAACAATCGAATCAAATTAGAAACCAATTGCATACAAGGATAATTAGTAAAACCACAATAAATATGACAGTCAATAAAATGGTTTTTTGGAGTTCTGTTACCGAATAAAACTCGACTTTCGCCAAACAAGCCTGTTATTTGTTAAACCTTTCGTTAAAGAAACCAAACATTGAACATTTTTATTTGATATCGTAATGCTAAATTTCGGAAGCAAGGCTTGTTCCCATGTTTGCGTTAAAACCAGATGGGCTTATTTGAAAACCACATTATTCCTTGGTGTTAATACCACTCAAGGGGTAATGTTTTTGAAGGTTTGGACATTAAACCATTTGGTTGTCGGGAATTATATTTAATTGGTAAACACAATTCCATTAATAATATTTCATATTTTCATTAAATGCATTTCATATTTATAATGATCATGTTACTTATGCAAATATTTCTCATCAACCGTATTTTTTGTTTCATGAAATAAGTCATTACAGTTGAAAGGTTTTTAAGGTAAGCCTCGGTTAGTTATATTTTCAAAACAAACATACCCTTCTTGTAACTGTAGGATCTTGTCGGGCAACTGACATAAGGTGTCCCAGCAAGTTCTTCGTTCTTAAAAGTCTCAAACGAATGTTCGTTGCTTTGGTCCATTCTTGAAGCTCCATTGAGTTTGAAAAATTATCAGCGCTTGGCCGTCCATTTAACAAAGACACAACGATCTATAATGAATGATGAGTTTAATATTTTTACTTCAATTTTATTTATCAGTGAAAACATAACCCTATAATGCGTAAGTATGGATCTGTCATAAGGGCAATATTCTAAAAGCGAGAAAAAATTAACGACTGCTGCGCCATATTCCTTTTCACCCGTCCCAAGCCAGAAGAGAATCATAGTCTACTGTGATTTTGGTCAAGTTGCTTACGAGTAGGGACAGCGACCACATTAGACGCTAGCATCAAACCCGCCACCACGAGAAGCCCTCTACAAGAAATACGCCGCTACGAGCGACACACTGCTCGAAACCAGTATTCGTTGAACTACACTTACGGAGAGTATGATGAGCTTATGGCGGCAACAGCACACATTTTTCGTGTGCAAAATCGCACAATATTTAGCTTATCAAATATCCCCCCCCCCAAAAAAAACCTTTCGAAACGTTGACCCTTACTTTTGCCACGTATGATTGGCTTAAAGCCAAAACAATGCAGTTTTGTTGTTAAGCGTTTCAATACATTTAATTTTATAAATGAGCTTATAAATAAGATAAAGCTACTTCGAAAATGATGGAATTCTCTTTGTACACATTTCGTTTTAAGTTATAATTACCTCTCCTCCCTCCAGAGGGACTACTTTAGAAAACTTGGTCTCGCAAACGACGGAGGCATCCCTCAAGATAGGTTGTAATGTTTCTTTTCCAAAATTATCGACGCAATCAGCTGGACTGTCGGCGAAGTATTGCCACGGCAGGTATGTTTTTCCACCGTCAACTGATCTTTCCAAAACCCAGAGTCCTGGTCGAGGAGAGTTTGCCATTTTGATGAAAACGTAAGCCACGTGAAATTCCTGTAAAACAGTTTTATATCTGTTTAAAATTCAACTGTACACAAATAATAATTAGTGCGCAGCGCTACGGAGTTACCGTTGTACAGACTCAAATCGGACTTAGTCCAAAACAATAAATTAAACACCTTATAGACTAATGCCAGGACATCTTATAGACTTAAGCCTGGACCTCTTATAGACTTATGCCAGAACATCTCATAGACTTATGCCAGAACATCTCATAGACTTATGCCAGAACATCTCATAGACTTATGCCAGAACATCTTATAGACTTATACCAGAACATCTCATAGACTTATGCCAGAACATCTCATAGACTTATGCCAGAACATCTCATAGAATTATGCCAGAACATCTCATAGACTTATGCCAGAACATCTCATAGACTTATGCTAGAACATCTCATAGACTTATGCCTGAACATCTCAGATATTTACATCAACATCTCATAGACTTATCCCTGGATATCTTATAGACTTATGCCTGAACATCTTATAGACTTATGCCTGAACATCTTATAGACTTATGCCTCAACATCTTATAGACTTATGCCTCAACATCTTATAGACTTATGCCTCAACATCTTATAGACTTATGCCTAAACATCTTATAGACTTATACCTGGACATCTTATATACTTATGCTTGGACATCTTATACAATTATGTCCAGAAATCAACATAAACGTTTCCCTGGACATCTTATATAATCATAGACCTTTGCTTGGACATCATAATTATGTACAGAAATCTCATAGAATTTTTCCCGGACCTCTTATACAATTATGCTCAGAGATCCCATAGAATTTTTCCCGGACAAGTCATTGGCTTATGTTGCCCGAACATCTTATGAAGTTGGATCCGAACATCTTATAGAATTGTGCCCTGTCATCTTATAGACTTATGCCCGAACATCTTATGGACTTATACCCGGATATCTCATAGACTTGTACAAGGACACCTTAAAGATTTGTTCAAGGACACCTTAAAGACTTGTTCAAGGACACCTTAAAGACTTGTTCAAGGACACCTTAAAGACTTGTTCAAGGACACCTTAAAGACTTGTTCAAGGACACCTTAAAGTCTTGTTCGAGGACACCTTATAGACTTGTTCAGGGACACCTTATAGACTTGTTCAAGGACACGAAAATCTTATAGATTTATACTCGGAACTTTGAAAATTTAGAATATAACCTTACTATTCACAACGATTATTTCACGGGGCATAATCCAAAACTCTATCACAGTAATCAAACCCACATAATTTGCAATGTTTGAACTTAAATACCAAAATATTCTTCTTAAAAATCACGACCGATGTACTTCTACAACCACTATACTACAACAGACCAAATCGGACTAATCCCCCATTGTATATATAAGATATGGCAAAAATAAGTGACGGTAGTAGTCTTTTACGCATGCTCTTCAGTTCACGAATTTCCCAATATCCACCTATTTACAATATACCTACGCTATTTCACGAGATCGTGCGTACACTTTGTTTAGTATTTTAGTCGCGCGTGCTATCTTATTAATTCATTTGTCTTGCTAATTTTAATTACATTAAAATTTAAGAAAAATGCTTAATTAAGGTTTGTTTCTAAGTTAAGATAGAGATTTTTCTTGAAAACCGGAAAACTCTGCCTAGCTTTTAAACCATGGTTTAAACCATATTAATACTCATTAGTGTCAATACCAATTGAATTTTCCTCACCAGGGTAGGTTATACCTACAATTTGAGTGGAAGAAAAGAAGTTGGTGCCACGGAACTCTGGTGTTTTACTCTGAAACACCAGAGGGTATTTCAATCAGTGTCATACCAGGGATGGATGTAATTTTAGAAGTAGGAATGGAGAACAGAGTAATCTGGGCGCGCGTCAAAGTCCCGGACCCCTTTTCCCGGGACGGAGGGGATGAAAGAAGAGGCGGGTCATAGCGACAGAGGTAAAAAGGAGTTATTTATTTTTCGTCGTCCCAAGTAAGCAACGTCATCAAAACGTAGTTTAAGTGAGCCAATAAGATAATTTAAACTTTTCGTTACGTGTTGGAGGGAGGGGCTCTATACTGGGCTATGAGTCGGACTGAAGTAAATACTAACCGTTCTCCATTCTTGCTTCTAAAATTACATCTCCCTGGTCATACCAGAAGTTGGACAAATTTATTCGCAGTATCTTTAATATAAGAATTGCATCGTGTTTCTGCGTCCACCATATCGCCATTTTTCTTTTCGACGGAGATCCCAGCCAACGGAAGTTTTGGAACGAAAACTAAGGAGCATAGATACCACTACGATATACTGTAAGGTTGTATGTCCATAAACAGGCTATTCCATTCTATGCGCAACGACAGAATCTTGTTGTTCGCAATTTTTACCATTAGCTCTATGGCCAGTTTCATACTCCCCCCCCCCAAGGGGGTTATTATGAACTCCTGGTCTTATATGCAAAGCATAATACTATCATAAATACGAGAGTTTTTGTTTCAAAATTAAAGAAACGTTTAATGATAAGGTTTTTATTTAAAAAAATTAAAAGTAGACGAAACACGTATTTTATATTGTGTCAACCAATGGTCATACATACTGTTGTTATGTTACTTACAATAATATAGATATAATAAAAAGGATGATTAAGAATATTGTGGGAGCAAATTAGAACATTGAGTGAAAAAAATCTACACTATATCTATTTTATGATGGGTTATAGTTTAATTAATTAACTTCTAAAGAATGTCATTTGTGCCTTTGAAAATTATAATTATATTCGAGCAGAAAATGTAAAGGTTTTCTTTTCACGCAGTACGACATTCATGAGATCATAATTATTTCAGTTTGAAATGAGGAACGGTAGTCGGAACGTCGAGAAACTATGGGACGGAAAACACTTACCACCCACGCTGCGGCTTTTAATTATAAACCCGTACAAATCTTACGACCACTATCTCGATCCTGACTATTACACCCTCAACAGGAAATTTGCAATTCAAGATAGCATTTCTAGGTCTCTACAGGGATCTTACAAGTGTAGAGGGATAAGAAGTTCCAACAATTAAACGTACGAAGGAGGATAGGGTGGGGAGAAGAATTGTTGAGGGTTTTTGAGAGCCAGTCGTTCACCATAGCCGTGTTCCGGGGCAGCTAATAATTAGGAATAAATTAGTTTTCATTATATTAAATTTTCTGACTATGAAAAAAATTGGCATTAAGACACTAAATTTAAAATTACGTTAACAAAGTAATTATTGCATCTATATTATCACAAGTTCATAAGATATGTTCTATAAGTATGACATTACTCGCACTTCGAAATGCTAGAGACTTACAGTTCAAGCTAGTTCGAGAACTCGGTTTTGCAGTCCATCTCCCTATTTAGTCTGTGCTAAGCCTCTGACCGCGCCTCACCACGCGTCGCTTTACGAGAATCTATGACGTTTCACCAGCGTCACTCCATGACAAGCTCTCAGTAACCATTAACAAACTTATGGAACATATCTTATGAACGTATGATATTATCAAATCAGCTTGCACTAAACTATAATGCTTCTAAGTCACATAATAATAAGTATGAGGCTCATCCGATGGTTGTGATGCTAAATTCCATAAAGTTTGCTCCTATGTTATTTGACAGGGGTTTTGCGTGAAAGCAGCAAGTTTCAAGCAAATCTTTAACGACCATCTTTTACCGAATGACTCTGTCTCCCTAAACTGTACAGGCGGAAAAACATGATTTTTTTCGTAAACAAACCTTCGTAATGAATTTCTTTGAGAGAATTGCATACTTATTGTTGTTACGTTTACTCATGATTATAATTGCTGATTAATAAAGCTTACAATCTCTTTACAAAGGTATAAATATTTAGACTATATTTGAGATATCTTTGGGAATACGTAGTTTTCAAAAACTAAAACGTTTTTGTTGAAAAAGAAGCAGTTTAGATGGAGAGCGATAAAGATGTCAATGAAAGACCCTAACCCAAAGGAATAGACGGCATTGTGAAGAAAACTGATCTATAGATAATTGTTACTATGCATGGTCTCGTCTTTTTAGGCCCATGGGTATATTTGGGGTTCCTGGAGGGTGTACAGTTGAGGCTGTCTTGTTGTCTGGGATGCAACAACTGTCTCTATAGTATTTCTCTTGGGGAGGAGCTGTTTTGCTTTGCTTTTGAAGGTATAATTTACAGTGTGGAACAGGCCACAACTCACAAGGACACTTATTTTAAGTAAAAATAAAGTGTTATAAATTATACATTTTTAAACAAAATATGTGTTTGTCCGATCTGTTCCACACTGTGTAACTACATAAGCAAAGTCCCGCATACACTGACGACTAATGAGCCTAAAGACGAAATCTCTTAGCTTCGGAAGTTGAAGTTTTGCACGAACGTTACTAGCTATTGTTCGGTTCAGATGTCACAGGCTATTTCAATTTGCTTTGAATTAACCAATATTTCTTCTTGAAAGAAGCTACAAGGCTATTATCTTAAATACAATTGATAGGATAATCAAACAATTGGGATTCGATTAGTTTAACTACGATATCAGTACCATCATAAGAAAATAATATATAGGGAGCTATATACTATTTTCTTATGGTACCATTAAGCACAGCTTTACGTCAATCTCTGGAAAGTGTTTCTAAATATAATACACGACTTTACAAATGACATTTCACCCGATGCGCGCGCATAAATGTGAGAGGGAATTATGCCTTCCATCTCTGCTCCCCCGCTACCTTTTATGTATGGGGACTTTTTAAAATGGCCTATTGAGACTAAAAATACTGATATAATTTCGAATTTAGTAACCGTCCCAAAGACAAATTTTTATCAATCAGCGTCACCACAAAAGTTTCAGATTATTATTTCTACGTAGTTTTCCCAGTGCTGCATTACGGCATAGGTCCAATTCTGGTACTCGCCCCGATAACTGACTAGCAATTAGTTAATTACACGAACCCGATTCGAAATGCAAAAATTACTACCCTCACACCCTCCTAAAGTTCGTCCGTTATGTTCCCTAAAATCTTGGTGCATGATTATTGAACTTGGGGCCCCGAATCCAGTGGGCCTTTAGGAACCCAGCATAGCAAAAGGCGGCACTGATTTTCCCTGATTAATTCCCGTGATTTTCAGCCCTAACGTTGTCAATGCTAAGATTAGTATAAACGAAATCTTCGCGTTAGGTTTTAAGTTCAACGTTTTGGTTCTATTAAATCCAAGATTATTTCTTCAGTAAATTTAAATTCGTTGATTTTACCCTGTTTTTGTTGAAAATATTAAAATTCCCTAAACATCCCATGATGGATTTGTTCCGTTTGTAAATTCTATGACCTTTCTGGTGTATTTATTAAATCCCTGAACTTTCTGGTCTACTTATAAAATCCCTGACTTTTCAACGACCTTTCGACCCCTTTTAAATTTCCCTGACTTTTCAATGCCCATTTGAACCCATTTTTAAATTCCCTTTAAGTTTCCTTGGCCTATGTGGTCCGCTTTAAAACTCCCATGCTTTTCACTGACCTGTTTGACCTACTTTAAATTTCCCTGATTTTTCACTGACCTTTTTGAGGAATTTTTTATATTCCCAGTGTTTCCCTGGGTGTACTTCATATGAGCAGTTCCCTGTAGAGCAGTTCTCGAAATAGCAACCGCGATTCCAAAAAAACAGCGGGGTTTTTCAAAACTGCTGTTTTAGAAATAGCGGCCGCTATTTTGAGAAATAGCAGTGTTTGTCTTGAGTTTCGAGCATTTCCTAACAATACACTTATATTCGTTGGTTTCAAATACTACCTTATCCGTGATCATTTAATCAGGAATTTGACCTAATAAAACATCATGTTTTTTGGTAGATAATTGTAAACAGTCTTTTTTTGGAAAAGGCATATTATAATTCGAGAAAGGTTATTTTATTTCGGAAGAAGATAATTGTAAACAGTAATTTTTTGGAAAAGGCATATTATAATTCGAGAAAGGTTATTTTATTTCGCAAGTTGATAATTGTAAACAGTAATTTTTTGGAAAAGGCGTAACATTGTTACACAATTTCCAAAAATAATACTAACCTAGCCTAACCTAACCTGACCTAATATTATTTAGTTGAAATAATCAACTTTAACCTAACCAAATTATCCATATCTGACCTAGTTCTTTTGAGTTCATATAACCCAGCTGGGCCAGCTTACACCATAATAAACAACTATAGTTTTTCGCATATCTGATTTTCCGCTCTTTAGAGAACTGCTGTAACGGTACGCCGCGTTTACGAGAACCGCTGTATCGGTAATTGCTGTAATGGGTAAACTGCCATTTCGGGAACCGCTATTTAGAGAACTGTTGTTATGAGGACCGCTATTTTGAAATCCGCTCATAGGGGAACTGCTCAAATGAAGGCTTCCCGTTTCCCTGACCTTACCGGCCTGCTTTAAAAATAACTGACTTTCAATTACCTTATTAGCCCACTTTTAAATTGACTTATACTTCTATGGCCCATTGGGTAGGTATCTGATTTTTTTAATTGCAAAGGTTTCCGTTGGATAACTAACCTGTCCAAGATCGATGGTAAGATTGACCTCGTTGAACTTGTTGCCTCTTGAAAGCGGAGGACTTTGCCACCATCTTTCCGTACCATCGATGGCGTTCTCGGGTGGATGTGACATCTTGGGATCGGTTGGGTCGCAATAATCGCATACTTGTCCTTGTATCAAATTAATATTGGGATTATCCTGTAAATCCAATGTGGCACCGACCAATTTGCAATATAATTCGGGTTCCGCCACACCCTCGCCGCACGTTGCGGTAGCTGAAATATTCCTCCCTTCGGCGAGATTAAAATACGGTGGGTCCAGAACTTGGGCACTGACGAGGGAAGCCCCAATGGCCAGACAAGTTAATATTAAATTGGGCCCCATCATCGAGGTCCAATTTTTTTAAAGGGGTTCCTTTGGAATATTAGTTAACGGGGCCAACGCTATTGAAGAAGCAGGGTCTGATATGTATAAAGTTTCTTAAGGAACCGAGCGACCCCGTCTCCCGCTTCTTTCTGAATTTGAAAAACCTTGTAGAAGTTGGTTGGCTCTGTAATTCGGGAAACTCTTGTGTGTATAAAAACGATAGGGTGGGGTATGCTATGGGGAAAGAAGGCGGTCGGTACATACACAAGAAGTAGGGGATCGAGAAACCGGCGAAAGGGAGACGCGAGGAATTCTGCCAAAAGAAATGATGATTCTTCAAGAGATAGTGCGGCGATTTATTCGCATTTTCAACTTTGGGCTAGTTCTTAAGCAAACCATTTTAGATAAATCATGGATCTTAAAAAATCAACGGGGAAACTAGTTGAACGCTTTGTCTATAAAAAAAACAACACAAGGTTCTAGTATATCAAGGTTATTCTAAATGGAAAAGCACTGTTCAAAGGTAGTCTCGTGGGGAGGGAGTAAATGGGAGCTTTTCTTACTTTCTGGTATCTCAAATCACTGGAAATTTCAAAGTTTTTTAATGATACAGCACCTCGAGTTTATTTAAAATGGTTTATTAATTACCTAATAATCATCCGCGACCAGCGTGGCAATTCTATTTGAGGACCCTGTTTCTTTGCCAGGGGCAAACATTCATCATTTGAGCCTCAAAATAAACCACCACTGTTGAATTTACAGCCCCTAAAATAACACAATTTCTTGAATATAAGGCCTCAAAATAAAACCATTATTCTGTATGGAGGTCTGAAATAAAACAATTCTTTCAATATAGAATTCCACAATAAAACCATTCTCGAACACAGAGCCCCCATTCCATGTGTATAGAGAAGCACATCTGGGCCCTAAACATCAGTCCCCTCATCCGTACCAGACTTTTACTATGCAAAAGATACAGTAAAATGTTTTCCAATACTCCTGGGAGTATTTCAATTTCGAACAACAAAATGCGTTCGAAAATGTGCGTGAAACCATCACTTAAAACTCTCTCTCTTTCATTTGTGAGACCCCCATAGTGTATAATCAGCATCTTAGGATTGCAGCCTTGAGGGTAGATGCTTGGTAGACTCCCCATCCGGAGCAAGACGTAGCGGGAGAAAATAGTTTTACAGAGGGGGAGTTATTATTAGAACGGTATAAGTTAGGAAGGGAAGTAATGGTGGCGCGATAAAGTTGCTTTCGAAAAGAACAGTTTTTATAGCCGGCCGGGAGGTCAAAGAGCCTGTTTGACGTTCAATAGCGGAGCGTACATACGTCTGAGCTCTGACTCGACGTGATCGAGCTTTAACAGTTCCCAACGGGAAACCGCCTAGGGAGTAATCTTATTTGTGCCATTCATTGCAGGGCTCTTTCAAGAAACTAATTGATCCTAAACATAAAAATTAATGTTATTTTGTTTGTATGTTTGTCTCGTAATCGTTCCTATACCATTCATCCGATGAGATTTTGCCCCCTCGTCCGCTAAGGTTTATGAAGTGCATGGTTTTGCTCCGTTACTCTATGTTGGGTCCGCGAACCCCTAAAAGATCTTCCGATTCCAGACCCGCAACATTTCAGCTTTATGGTTGCCAAAATTGTATAGGCTTACTGAATTTGATAAAAAATAACATGCACAGCAAAGGCTTTCGATTTTATTGTGCAAAGACACGGGAGACACCTGATTCCACTCCCTTATAACCCCGGAATTAGGGTGGATTTCACTCCCTTTAAACACCGGTGTAAAAACTACACAATATTTCATTTTTTCACAAAATAAAACACAAATATGGAAAATAGTTTTCGCAATTTCGATGCCTTTAGTAGCTGCGTAGCTATAGTTTTCCATATTCCAAGAACATCTTTTGATATTAATATTTCAAATCATGTTTTGACAATATAATTTTACACCCTACAAAACGTTAATGTATTCTATTTTAAATAATAATAAATAAAAATATGGGAAACATTTTCCGGAATTTCGATGCCTTAATAGCTCTGTTTCATTTCAATATTCCAAGAACATCTTTTAATATGAATATTTCAAACTCGAGAAGTGAAAATTTAGTAGTACTACATTTAAATTTAGTCGAAACGCAGACCTCGACGCTCGAGAGAAAATAATACTTCAATCCATTGAAGTTTTATTGGTTTGGATTGGACCGAAAAGTAAGACCAAGGCATGAGTTAATAACTCCCTGTAAGTTACTTAGGATACATAAGCGTAGTGTCAGCGATTTCTTCTAAGCCCGCTCGGTGAAGACGAGGTAGGAAAAAGTGCAAATGTAGCGACACCTGTTTTCATAAAAATTCGCGCTAGTCGTCTGTTTATTCATTATCATCGGGGAGTAGGGTTTCTTAAGCAAGTAGTCCACTTAGCCTTGCGAAACCGTATCGTTTCCGTTTTAAGTTCGTTATTCATCCGAAAGAGGGCGCCCATTACCTAAGTCCGAAAGCATCGCTTAAGAAACGTTATCAGATGGCGTTCTGTTCGTATTTGGATACGTGACGTTACGTTAACGATACGGTTTCACAAGGCTTAGTGGACTACTTGCTTTAGTCGTGATTTCGTACTTTTTAAGGATTTAACATTAAATCATTAACCACATCTAAACTTTCCCCATGTTTTACTTATATCAAGGAATTGTGACTGACCATAAATGAACAAACAAAACACTTTCTGAAAAATATACACAATGACTTCTTACAAGACCATCTTCTGGACTCTGTTCATCCCCCATAAACACCAATCTGCACATATTGGCAACCGTCTTCTGGTAATTTTTCTATCCCACATTTACTTACTGGCTTCTAACACCACCAACTTCAGGACTTTGTCGTTGTCTATACCTCATAGAAACCAAATCTGCAAAATTGGCTTCTACTCTATTATCACTGTTTGCAGAAGTGAGATGAGACTAGAAGTGAAGGGCTCTAGCATTGGTAGTAGATCCTGGCACTAGTGAACAGATTTGAGGATTTTATGCCGCTTCCATCGCGCCTACACTAGAGAGGAAAAAATTGGTCGAGTTCCAAAAACATTTCCTACCACCTTCCCCTCAACCTAAAGCGGCCGAACACGGACGCGGGTGCTTGAATCTAGTTCGGCCGTCTACCACCGCGAGCGTCTCACGTTTTGGAGGAAAAATTCAGAAACCGCTACTAGAGGGCCAACCGTTAGTGTCTTATCAAGAATATTCACTTTCGCCGAGTGAATAATTTGGTTAGCTCAGTACTTCTGGTCTCATCTCACTTCTGCTGTTTGGGTTAAGATTTACTTGGCCAGGGTTTCAAGCAACTTCAATAGCCTACCAATTTCGCTAATCCGCTTTTTCTTATTACTTATTTGCCCCAATCCCCGCTTAACCCTAACGATGAAAATAAAGTAGAAGCCAGTGTCAACGGATTGATGTCTTTGTGAACAAAGACCAGAAGATGGTTATGCAAGATATCAGGTGGGTTTTTCACGCCCGATCTCTCGGAAACGCTGACGTTAACGGAAACTGGAGGTGTCGTTCTACCAAACCGCCATTGACCGCGGGGGATAATTGACCCTTTTCACTCCTCTTTTAGTATCGCGGAAGTGTTTCTTTAAACTCTCTATTGTCTAATTAGTCAGAAACAACTTGTGCCTGTTGGGCTAGTTAGGTAAAGCAAAAGCCTATTGTACTATAGAATTCTAATTTTCCCTTAATTGTTCATGATGTGGTATTTGCATCGGCAGGGGTAAATAACGAAAGGAGTTAGAGACGCTAGCTTCCGTAGTGTAGAATACAGTGGGACCTTGAAACGTCATAGAATTTGTAACTAACGTAGTGCCATCTTTGGAACTGTATTGTAAATAAGACCAGAAACTTAAAAGTTTTGCCTTAAAATCTCGCGCCGCAGGTATTCTGGGTAAAGTAAAATGGCGGGTGTCGATGTTGTGAAGTCGTCTCATAAATCAACCCAATATAATTATTATATTCAATCGCGAGTAAACAGCGATTTAAAGAAGAAAGATAAGTCAACAATTTGCAATTTGAAGCTGGGGAAATCCTCAAAATGTGATCAAACTTGTTTTGCCGTAAGTGCGCGGTTACAGAGTCGGCTCAGTGAGCCAAGGCTTAGTGGGAACTGTGGGATCAGGATCATCGACTGTATCTGTGACTAAAGAAATTAAAACAACTAAAACTGTATTGAAGGCTGCAAAAACGACAATTAATTCCATTTCATTATCGAATAAGGAATTTACCAACTTTAAAGTTGCATGTTTCTAATTCAAATGCACCTTAATGAATAAACTTTACTCTAAGCCTAATTGTCACTCAGTCGTAAGCAGACGAGCACTAGCAGACGAATACTAGCAGACAGGAGAAACTCGATATCCCAGCATGACTTGCGAATCTTTGCTGCCACGCTATTGGTTGGAAAATATCATACTTATTTTCAATTATAGGCGGCGCGACCGAGGCGTTTTCTCTTTTCTGTGTCTACGTTTGAAAGTCCCACTGTATTCTACACTACGGAAGCTAGCGTCTCTAACTCCTTTCGTTATTTACCCCTGGCATCGGTAAAACTCTCTATATAAGATCCATGGTGAAACAAATATTTATTAAAAATGCGGATTGAGGTACAACACAGTCATCCGTGGTAATTGCAAGATTGAAATAGGCACAGCTGAATATCGCAAAATTCGTTGTTATCCCTGTCTTTTCTAATGCAGTGCATCATAGAGCAAAACCGATAATCCTTTTGTTTTTTACTATGGTACTTAAAAGAAATTTTTCCACGACGATAAGCGTCCGACAGTGAAATTATAAAAGAATACAATAAATGATTGAGGCGCTTATACGCTTAAAAGAAAATCTATAACTGAAATTCGTATCCGAAGTAGCTTTTATCGCTTCAAGGTTAAATGTTTTTCTTTAGGAAATCAGAAATCACAGATGCATAAACCGATAATATTGAAATATTTTTCTTCTGTCAAAGAAACAGTCGAAAAAAGGCTCAGTCAACGTGTGATACTGATAAATTGGTTTTAAAAAAGGAATTTACAAAATTTAAATACAATTCAAACATCAGATCAGAAGGTATTGCCTTAAAAGCTATTTCCTCACGTAGTAATTTTCTTAAACTGTAACTTTCCATCCGAAAAGTAATTTTTTCCAAAACTTCTTGGCACTTCAATGGATTTTTATAACTCGACCGCGTGATCGAGTGGCCTATGGCAGAGACCTGCACGGGCCGAGTTTTTCAGGCCCGATTCGAGCCCGGCCCGAGTCCGAGTATATAGTTGGTTTTCCGGCCCGGCCCGAGTCCGAGTATATAGTTGGTTTTCCGGCCCGGCCCGTCCGTTACATGCATTAACCAAGCCCGGCCCGGGCCGACACATTGCATGAATTGAACATGCCCGGCCCCTTACACGTAGTGCAGTTGTATTTTTCATATTCTTTTACATAACATCAATGAATTGAATTCATATTTGCTTTAGCGTCGTGTATTATTCATTTCTTATGATAATCTGTTCTTAGAAGCTTATATTCATTTAAACTATCTTTCATTTGAATTTTGGAATAAAGGAAACTCAAGATCGGCCCGGCTCGAATTTTGAAAAATTAACAAAAGCCCGGCCCCTTAATTTCCAATATTTGGAAAACTCGACCCGGCCCGGCTCGATAAAATTTTCAAATGTCGTAAGCCCGGCCCGATAAAATTCTCAAATGTCGTAAGCCCGGCCCGTGCAGGACTCTGGCATGTGGTTCTACTGTTTCAACTGTTTCTAGGCAATGGGAATTTGGTTGCGAGTCATATAGCACGTGCTACTTTCTATCTCGCGCACACTATTAAGCCACACGTGCTACTTTCTGTCTCGCGAACACTATTAAACCACACGAGCTATGTTCAAATTAAGTTGTTTAAGCCTAATCTTTGACACTGGTTCAAGTTAAGTCAAATCAAGCAATAGTAAAGTAGAAAGGTATGTCTTTATACTTCAAAATTTGTTAAATTCTGTTTTATGACAAAAATAGTTGGATAAAAATTGAATAGATAGTTAAGCTTGTATCCCAAAGGAGGAGATTAGGCCTAATTAAAGTAATCAACATCAAAGATGAAAGTTGTATTTCCCTTACACCGATTAGCTAGAATTCTGATTCCACTCTTTGATTCTCTGTAGAAAAAAATTAATCAGATATGTTGTGCTCTTAATAAGGCCTAATTTTTGAAAACTTAGTTTACTAAAATTTGAGGGAAAGGCGACAAAATCACTCCCCATTGGATTGTCGAAGAAACATTTGTGATCCCTGTATTTATGGTTAGGTTAGGTTTGATTAGAATAAAGGTGTACCAACATAACACGTGTTATGTTTGTACATCTTACATAGAAAGTATTTTTTAGGTTAATTTTTGGTATCGATTGCAATAATTGCAATCGATACCAGAAATTAATCCTAAAAATATACTTTCTCTCCAATATTTGGTTGACAAGATTTCGCAGGGTTTCGATAAATATCTATAATAGAAAGTTCCAGAATGTGTTCAAAGTAACTTATGTTCGCTTACAGAGAGCTTTCGCTTGGGGGAGGAGCTAAGATTGGTGAGATAATTTACAATGTGGGTTGAATGCAGGGGGGAAGCTGAAACTCACCAAAATGGCTGCCATAACAGCGGTAAGACATAGGTGAGTGTGACGTACTATTCGGACCACTGAAAGCTCTCTATATGCAGTCTGAGATTCAACAATAAGCTTTTTAAAAAGTCCTCTACACATAATAATGTAATTTGGGGCAAAGAAGAGAGGGAAGGTTTTAAAATCGCCTATTGCACCATATAATACAATCCGAAGCAACGTTTGCAATGACTTTCATTGCAACTTTAAGTCGAGTGAGACCCTTATCAGAACCATCAAATTAACGGAGCCCAGAACCATATGCCCTCCTTGGAACCTTTACTAGCCAATCCATTTTAAGTTCAAATTTAAACTCCTCTGTTTTATCGCGGATGTATTAAAGTTGGCCCATAAAGTCAATTATATGGAGTTATATTTATCAGAAAATAATATTGACATCGGACGACATCAGTTCGATAATCTCTTGGAGAGTCAAAATCATTAAAACAATGGTTCCTAGTCAAGACTTTCGGTTTGAGTTAATTTGGGCTATCATCTTGATTAGCCTTGCTAATTGCTGAGGTCTAAAATTTATGGCCTTGAAGGCCGACTTCCAGCGAAAAGGGTTCAAGCGAACTGAAAACCGAGCATCGAGACTAACAATGGAGCGACCGTGCCTATTTTCGAATCCCCGTTGGGTGAAAAGTTCGAAAGCTTCTAGCAGAATCTAGCTAATTGAAAGCCGTGCAATGTGGTTCTATCGAACTGAAGATACACACAGAAAAAAGTGTGTTAAAGATTTGAACACATTTTAGTGTTCAAAAATCAGATTTTGGTTTCTTGATATGTTTAAGTGAGGGAAAAGTGTAATTTATTGAACACTTCGCTTAATTTTGGCGTTCAACTTCTAATTTTTGTTTCAATTTCGAAAAATTGTAACAGTTGAACACAAAATCTTAACACTTTCACAATGAACGCATTAAAAATTAAGGAACAGCGAACGCAATCATTTGTTTTCTTGTTCTGTAACCTCGCAGTTGAAGGCGTACTTCGACGAAGCTTATTCGATATATCCTCTGTTTCAGCTTTGGTTCTCAGCACACTCTAAGCTAGATAGATCTCTATGTAACGTAGCTTTGTGCGTGCTGACGACCGAAGCTGGAACAGAGTATACATCGAAAAAGGTTCCGTCGGAGATAGGAAGTTGCTTATCCTATAGCGTGAAAACCTATTTCCTCACGCGCATTCTTTATATCCATGGTTTTCTTTGTCGCCCAGGAATGAATTTAAACTTGAAGTAATTATGCAATTCAATGAATCAGTGGCGTCGCTAGGCCTTTTTTCGGGGGGGGGGGGTAAAGCCCCCTCTCTCCCCCCCAGTTTCAAACTTAGACTCCGTAAACCCTACCAAAAATTGCTCGGGGGCCCCTAAAGTTCTGTAGCAATACATAAAAAATTATATTGATAGATTCGTTAAGTTTCAATGAACCACTTATGCAAAACTTTGGTATTAATTTCTTATAATAACTTTAAAACAGTTTGCCCGATACTCTTCTCCCCCAAATTTCATACCCTAGCGACGCTTATGCAATGAATATGAATGTATCAACTCGACTAAAAACCTGGTAAGCATCAGTCTGGAAAATAGCACACTTCCTCTGGTCCAAAACCAGTTTAGTAATTTCTTGGACTAGTATTTTAATTCAAAGAGTGCGGGTTACTGGTCCTCGGGACCAGTTTATTAATTTCAAATCTATAGGGTAACAAAGGCTAGGACCAGTCCGGAGAACAGTTTATTATTTCAAACACTAGGGGGTCACGGGTCCAAAGGACTAGTTTAAAAAATATCCTTATTTCCCAGACTGGTAAGCATATTTTTAAATAATAAATATTTGGAATGTGAATTTAATTAAACTACGCCTTGAAAACGTTTCTTGGCAAAGCGCAGACGATGAGACGAACTCTCTGACAAAGCATTTTTGCAATTACATTTACTTATGTTTGGGAAATTTTAATATTCCCTAAAATTCGTCTGCAACCTTTACTGCTGCTAAAGTGCTAAGAAAACCGATCCCGAAAGTAACAGCACCTAAGTTTGGACAGGATTTTTAAGCCTTGGCACTTCAGAATATTAAAGGTGTAATCCTTTTTGTGGGTAAGTTTTAAGTAACTATTACGAGACAAAAATATATTTCAATACTTTCTAGTCCTTTTACTAGCAAAATAACTTAAACCTCAGTACAGTAATACCTATTAATTATTAATTACAAGTAAGAAACTCTCGTACATATCTCTCTTGGACTGTAGAATGAGAGAGGTACTTAACATGTTCATACACTCTAAGAAAGTGTTAAAAACGTGTTAAAAGGGTGTAATTTAAGAAAACACTTTTTTTACACCGTAAAAAGTTAAAACACCCTAAAGAGAATTTTATTACCTTGAATTTTTGTGGCCAATTTAAGGTATAAATTCGGTGTAAAATAAAACTTTTAAACACCGTTTTGATATTAACAAGACAACCCAAGGGCTCGTAATAGAAGCCACATCGTACCGTA